>NC_141877.1:671152818-671455848 GCF_056163025.1 Triticum urartu
CAGATCAATTGCGACTTCGGCATCTTCGTCATCAGCTCGACTGGTCACCTTGGTTCGACCAAGAACTATGCCCCGTGTTTGGATCACCATGTTCGGACAAGGGCCTTCATCAAAAATCAACTCCGATCTCTATCAAGATCATGGAGGAATCATCCATGGAGCTCGGGGGCTCAACGTCAACATTGCCCTCAAGCGACCGTGCTATTTTTCTGGACAGCGAACTCGTATCTGCTACCACCACCTCCTCGAGTATCGCTTTGACGATCGCTTTGGTGGAATTGTGCGGAATTGAGTCTACAACAACCCTGGAAAATTTCGTCGAGTTCCGATGGAGGAATCTCTGGCAATCCACGATATACCGGAGCCCTGTCAAATCTGGACGGGAATCTGGATGAGTTTAGGGCGTGGTGTCCAGCTTCTAGCTCGGACGCCTTTGGAAGATCCAACCGTTGATCGGCTGCAGAATTCCTATATCTACCACCTCTCAAACTTTCAGCTCGATCCGACCGTCCAAACTCCGGGAACCTTCCGATTAGTGCATCACTTTTCGGATCTGTTTTCTGCGCGAAAACAAATCCGACCCGAGTTCGTCTTTTTTATGAACGGGATTTTGGACATCCCTTTTGAAGGAAATTTTGTATGGGGTATTGTGTTTTGTTCCCGAACACATCCCACTAACTTTAAGATCTTTTGAACATGATCTTCAACATCATGCTGGTGTCAAACCAGTCCGGCAATATTGCTCAACGGCTGCTGACCTGCGCTAGACACGTCGTCACTTTGTTGAGCCGAGCTCAACTTCTTCGGATCATCACCTCGGCAAGCCGAACAAGAGTCCGGCATCGCGAAGGATAAATCATCACCAACATCGCCGCCCCATGGATTACACGGAGCGGGCATACCAGCTTCGCCGCACGGTCGCTTCATCAAGCCGGCATCGACCACGTCACGACCTGCATCGGCAGGGCCGCACTATTGCTTCTTCAAGCTGGTGTCCATCACGCCGACCTACTTCGACTCATCGGCTGACATCAAGGCTTCGACATCTCGGCTGGACCGTGGGTTTCGACATCTCTTCATCAACCTACTCCGGACACTTCGGTGTCACTAGCCGACCAGCTCCGTCACGTTAGCTGGACCGAGGGCTTTGCCTCGGCGAGCTAACCTTTACCAGGATTGCCATGCCATCGTTTTATCGTCCATCAGGCAATGGGTGTGCGGATCGAGTCCCAATTTTGGGAATCACCTCCCTTCGGATTGCTACAAAAAAATAACCAGGTGCTATTAATCCCAGTATTTTTTGCTTGTTTGGGTTCATTTTTCCCAAGGAATTATTACTCTGGTTTGTCCATCATATGTACACAGGTCTATCAAATGGTGGCCGCATCAATGACAGTCGCATGGTGGTTCGGTCAGTTTCCGTACATAGTGCGGCGAACGCCGCCTCCGGAGCTCGGACCGACCTGCGAATTCAGGCTTTGCCACGCCTTTACCGCATCACGCCGACGCCCTGCATCGACATTGACTCCAGCGTTAGGCCATATTTCTTTTATTACTCACTTTGCATATATTATTTATTATGCAACAATATTTCTAACTATCAGTATTACTATTATCTCCGGTTTGCACTATTTTTTATGCACAAAACAATGATCCGGAGACTTCGGCGTCACTCTGCCGGTCTGCATTGACCGTGCTATGTCACTACTTCGGCGTGTCAAGCTCTCCGCTCCGCCACCTCGGGACCGGCTTGGGGGATGGAACCTTGTCCCGCATCAAGCTCGGACCGCATCATCAATATCGAACACATTAACCAGCTAAGTCGCTTTCATGCTCAAAGCTTTAATTTCTAACTTGTGTTCGGTTCGACCAAGCATTATACTTTTTTGGAGAAAAGTTGTTTGTAAAAATTTCCTTGTCCAAACTTTGTTTGTGACGCATAAATTCAAATACCCAATTCATTTGGGGGCTTCCTTCATGAAGCTTTTCCTCTTGCATATGATTATACTTGTACGGCTTCGTTCCTTGTTCGTGTATTACGCCACAATATGCACCATATTGACTTAAGCGATTTGCAAGCTGGGTTGCCTCGCTCCTGTGTTTACCCCTATGTTCCCGATTGTTCGACTAGGGAGTAAAGGGAGTACCTCTGCGATTGTCACGACCGGGTCCTCCGAGCTTTGACCTCAGACTGGGTGAAGCCGAAAGCTAGCGCTCTTATTGTTTTCAATCATGGTCGGCATACAACGGAACTCATGAGTACAAAAAATCTATTGCACAAGTCTCATAGTAATAATGAGCACCTAAGAAAGGTATCGGTGGGGGTACTATTTTCTTCGAAGATGCTTCTTACACTTCGTCTGTAATATAGCATAAGTTCCCTGAGCGCGCTTTGTCTGTTACAGCCTTATGGCTCGGTTGCCTGGTTATCGGAAACACTGTCGATATTCTCGATAGGTGGAGTACATAACACTTTTCGGTCCTTGACCAAAGAGGGAGAAGCCGACGGTCGGTTAAGACGTGTTTAAAGTTTGGTTGAACAAAGATATGATATAAGTACTTCGGTACATACAATCATTATACATAAAATCTTTTACCCAAGTCACTTGGGGGCTCTTAAAATTTATATGAGCTATTTTATAGTAAATGTGTTTTCTTCTTGGTCGTTGCAAAGTCTTTTTCTATCGCTCCTTTTTCGACGTGAGTGTGTGGTCAATAGCCAGATAACCCATTTTCTCTCTAGTGACCGCTCGAGTTTAGTTCGCTAAACTAGTCTAACGAGAAGCACTCCGCCTTCGGGATAGGAGGCTGCTGCCGTAGGCTGACCCGCTTGAAGTCTTGAGATCGGATGTGTAATGTTAAAGCACGACAGAAGCACTCTTTTTTTCTAAGACTAATTTTCAGATTGGCACCGAACACTTGATCTTGTTCGGACGTCAAGTTTTTACTGACGTTTTTTGGTTTTCCAAGCTTATGGCACTTTTAAACTATTTGTGTGTTTTCAGCACAAGTCTCGTAGTGCAATGCCGGACACCTTTATAGATTCGGCAAAAATATTCTCGGATATTGCTATATATGCATCGGTTTCAAATTGTGTCTTCGGTCAATAGTTGGCTTGCCCAGCTCCTGCACTTGCTTCCTACGTTCCGCTTTGTTCGGCTAGGCGTGTAAAGGGAGAACCACTGCGGTTGTGCTTCCAGCTCACATGGTTAAGCACCTCAGTGGAGAAAGCCGAAAACTGACTGTCACAATAAGCGTAAACTGGTCAGCGATCCGATGACTGTGTTAAATGATGGGCCACTCATAACAATGGCTGAAGTGTTTACGGCTTGACCTCGACTGTCGCCGAACACTACCGGGGGCTATTAACTGGCCTCCCAAACTAAATCCTCGATATTTTTCTCTTACATTAGAGCTGAGGTTTCATGATCATGCTTAGCATGACAACCCAAAGAAAGAAACCGATAGCGGGACTATTTTCTTTGGAAGACATTTCTTATGTTAAACCGTAATATAACATAGCTCTCTACGTACCTTTGTTTATAAAACTGTATGGCCAGATTGCCTTGTTTGTCGTAAATCTTTGCCCTCATAAAGGCTTTATAAAGTAGGACAAACACTCCTCGGCTACTGGCCGAGGAGGTGGAAGCCGATGGTCGGTCAACAAAGTTTTGTACAATGCGGATCCGAGCATTAATGACGTAAAGTACTTGGATACATAGAGTCATTACACATAATTTGTGATTTTACTATGGATATTGATCCTTAATTCGGCCACCCGTGCCCGCATTAAGGTTTGGGGGCTACTGGGCTTTGGGCTTATTATTTAGAAATATTAAAGGGGCACATCGATCCCCTGATCTGGTGTTGCCACCCGACCAGTGTCTCGGGGGCTACTGCATTGCCTATCCAATGCAGAAAATTTAAGTGCAATACTGTTTCCGAGGAGATTTTGATCCTCAGGTTGGTCGGCCGCACCCAACCTGAGTCTCGAGGACTGAGCACGCCGCTTTTTGTGTCCCGAAGTATCCTGCTGAGCTAGTACTTGATCCTCAGGCCGATTTTACAAATCAACCTGAGTCTCAGCGGCTACTGGGATCAGCGGTCTTACGGCATCCTTCAGATGCATCTCGGATTTTAAACCGATACACACCTTGAGGTCTACTGGCCATATATCTCGGCAGAGAATAAATTGCAATAATAAAAAATATTGACAAAAAATCGGCCCACAGTCGGGGTGGTGCACCACCTCGGAAGCAGTCCGGCATAAAGCTCGGGCGCTAGTGGCTGGCTCCATAGAGGGCATTTCCGGCATTAAGCTCGGTTAAACTCCTTCAACTTTTTTGAACCAAGGTGATATGACACCTCGGATATAGTCCGGCGTTGGAGCTGGGACACTCACCGGCGTTGGAGCTCGGATATAGTCCGGCGTTGGAGCTCGGATACAGTCCGGCGTTGGAGCTTGGACATAGTCCGGCGTTGGAGCTCGGATACATTCCGGCGTTGGAGCTCGGAAGCGGTCCGGCATTGGTGCTCGGCCGCAAAAGATACCTCGAATGCAGTCCGGCGTTAGAGCTCGGACGCAAGAGGACACTACCTCCTAGGAACAACTTCAAACCCGAGGTCTGGCATAAAAATAACAAGGCATTGATAAAGGCCGGAAACTTAAAGGGGCTCCTCGGATACCCGACATGTAAACTCGCCGAATGCATTTCGGTGATCCTCAAGATCGAAGATGAGAAGATTTGTTGAACCAGTTTTCAAGACCGTCAACTGAAGATGGAGAACAGTTCGGAAGAATCGAGGAGCGCCCTAACTTGAAGACCGGTTCAAGGGGCTACTGACGGTGTCCTGGACCAGGGGGTACTCATCACATCGTCTCCCGATCAGTTGGATTGGGCCGAGGACCCACATGGCCGCATACTCATGGGCCAGTTCGGACAGCTGCCGCATACAAGGAAGATTCCACAAGACTTGGTGATCAAGACAAGGACTCCACCCCACCGGCGTATTCGGCTAGGACTCTTGTTATCCTAGGCCTCTGGTGCATTATATAAACCGAGGCCAGGCTAGTCGATAGAGATATACATACAATCATACCATAGGCTAGCTTCTAGGGTTTAGCCTCTCTGATCTCGTGGTAGATCTACTCTTGTACTACCCATATCATCAATATTAATCAAGTAGGACGTAGGGTTTTACCTCCATCAAGAGGGCCCGAACCTGGGTAAAACATCGTGTCCCCTGCCTCCTATTACCATCCGCCTTAGACGCACAGTTCGGGACCCCCTACCCGAGATCCGCCGGTTTTGACACCGACAGTGTTTCTTATATAGATTTTCAAGCATGTCAGAGAAGTTGATTGCTATCATAATATCTCCATTTCTTATCGCATCTTATTTACTATACCCGCACAGTCACATCAGACGAAAAAAGCTTTCAGAAGTTGAAATTGTTGAAGAATTATTTGAGGTTAACAATGACTCAAGAGAGGTTAAATGACTTTGCTGCATTACGAATCCAAAAGAAATTATTGGATGAGATTTACATCGACCCTGTCATAAGTGGCATTGCATCAAGGAATGTAGAAGAAACTTTAAAGGTATTATGTATAAATTATTTGATTCGCATACTGATTGATAATATTTCATACATACATATTTCATTGTTATTATTATGATGTCTATATTAAGGGCCCCGAGTTTTAGTATCACCCCGCGCCCCCAAAATCTCAGGACTGGCCCTGGCCATACCTATCGGTATCTATGAGGATGTGCCCGTTGTTGTTGCTAATGTTACTATTTTGACTGACTTTGTTATACTTGAGATGCCCGAGGACGACAACATGTCGATTATCCTTGG
Source organism: Triticum urartu (assembly GCF_056163025.1). NCBI lineage: Eukaryota > Viridiplantae > Streptophyta > Magnoliopsida > Poales > Poaceae > Triticum > Triticum urartu. The sequence continues at coordinate 671,158,681 of NC_141877.1, forward strand.
TAGACCCTTCTTGAATACTCCAGGGGCTGTTAGTGATTGCAATAAAAGCAAGGTCACTTTTCATATCAATGGTAATGAGCATACGGTGCACTTTCCGAAGAAACAATTCCAGGTGAATGGTATTAATGTTATTGAAAAATCTCCGACAATCACTATTGTAAGTTTTCAAATACCTCTACCTACTGTCAAAAATAAATATGAAATGCTTATTGTTGGGGACATTCATATCCCCATTGAGGTAACTTAGTGATTTACGAAAGTTCTTCGGTGTCATGCTAATCGAAAGTGGTTGTTAATAAGACTTGATCAACCTTATTAATGGATCATTTTTTAGAGGTATGAAGTTGATGAATTTGGTAAGCACTACCTTCTGTCCCTACCTTCTGTTTTCTGTTTTTATTAGTTAAATAAAATAAAATGCCATGTTTTGTCTGTTTTCTGATTTTCCCGTGCAATAAAAATGACCCAAAAATAAAAGTTCTCAGAATGCCCTAAAAATTTAATACGATTTTCTAAATTTTTGGTGCAAATAATATCAGAGGGAGGTGCACCACATGAGCAAAACCCACCTGGGCGCGCTAGGACCCCAGGCGCGCCCTGGTGGGTTGTGGTCCCCACGTGGTCCCCCTCACTTATCTCTTTACACCACATCATCACCTACCTCCAGAAAAAAAATCCCCATAGCTCTCTCTCTCTCGTGTTCTTGCTCTCAAGCCCACGGATTTCGATATCTTTGCTCGAAGCTCCTTTTCCGAAACTGTTTTGGGGGATTGTCGCTTGGTATGTGACTCCACCGTTTGTCCAATTAGTTTTTGTTTTTGTGGTTTATATTTTGAATAATTAGCTACTCTTGGTGTTGTTGTAGATGAGCTTGCATGTTGAATTCTTAGAGTTCTAAGTAGTTTGAATGCTTGTTATGGCCTCTATGTGTAGCGACCAGACCTCAAACAGTCTGATCTCTGTGCTCCGGTGTCATCCCTGGATCAGTAATGCTGACACCACACAGTACTCGGAGGATTTATAACAGAGTTGCAATCACACACTTATTACATCGAGTGTCTCCATAGAGAACTTATTACAATAAATATGGCTTAAGGCCATCTAATAACGATAACAGCGGAAGGCTTGGAAGATAAGTGAGTCCATCAACTCCAATGGCATCACTAAGTATAGAACCACAACCTAAAAACTCCTTAATCGTCGTCTGAAAAGTCTGCAACATTAACGTTGCAGCCCGAAAACGGGTCAGCACATGGAATATGCTGGCAATGTAACATATAGAGAGTAATGGAATGAAACAGCTATACTATATGCATATTTGGCTGGTGGAAAGCTCTATGGTTACAGTTTTGCGTAAAGCCAATTTTTCCCTACTTCAAAGGAATACAATTTAATTACTATCATGGTAGTTGTTAAACATTGAGAATGGTTGACAGCATTCTCAATCCCAATTAAGCCTCATCATTAAACATAACCCAACAAAATTAATTTTAGAGTAACATGTTGAGATTCACATGATAATACAAGTACTAGATACTCAAGATGTCCATAACCGGGGACACGGCTAACCATGATTAGTTTATTACACTCTGCAGAGGTTTGCGCACTTTTCCCCACAATACTCGATCGCCTCCGTTTGGTTTCTCGCACTACATGGTGTTTAAGAAGACGGATGACCGAGACATAGTCTTTCAGAAGCGCTAGCACCTTACAATGGGTAGACCGTACCACCTACATCCCCTACATCTGCTAGTCTACCACTGTAAGAGTTCGCACGAATTAGTCAACTATGCTAGAGCCCATAATAGCTTGTGGCTGCACACGGAAGTTTCTAGTATGAATAGTCTCATGATCCCTTTGAGCCTGGGTGGCGGTCCAAAAGAAAACAGGCAAGTCCTGGAATACCCAGGTGCCTCAATCCACCCAGATGTGTGTTTAAGTTGCCACCTTAGATAAACCATTAATTAACAATCTCACATCTCTCATGGATTTCACTCACTCAATCCACGTCTACTAGCATAGCATGGCATAATAAGCAAACGTAGAAGTAACTCCCAAAGGTTTAATAATAAACAGGTAATAGGTACTACCTCATCTACTTCCCATCCCATAATTTAATTAGATCCTAATCATGCAATGTGTGAGGATTGATCTAATGCAATAAAACTGGGTAGTAGAAAAGGTATGATCAAATGTTACTTGCCTTGCTGATGATCCGTGAAACCTAACGATTCGAAGTAACAGGCGGCGCACTCCGGGTATTCTATCGCAGACAAACAAACAAGCATACAATAAGTACTCATCTAATGCACAGGTAAAACTCAAATAAGAGATCTAACCAGAAAGTTCAACTTAAGAACTCCAGTTGGCAAAAAGAATCAAATCGAACGAAGCAACGAAAGACAAACGGCGAAAGAAAACAACTTCGTTCTAGTAATCTGGATCTAGAGCAAATTTTACAGTAACAAAAATTTGTTTAAGTTGGTTAAACGGATAGAGGGTTTGGAGACAAATCCCTAGGCGCTTGAATCGCCTGATTCCGATAAACGAGCGAAAAGTTAAACTAAAACGAAAATCAAATCAGGAATCGCGATCAGAAAAATCACGGATTTAATCCGAGAAAAAGAAAAACGACGAACATCGAAAAAAAATTCTCTTTTTTTCGGCATGGAAAACGAGGCGCGACGAACCTCGGGCGGCGGGATCGTCGGCGGCGGCGACGGTGGCTCCGGCGGCGCACGCGGATCGAGGCAGGGCTGATGGGCTGGGGCGGCTCGGGGCGGCGCTATTTAAAGGCTGCCCCCGGGCAGTGTCCCGCTCGGGTACGGCCCGAAGTCGGTTCGTTTTTTTTATTCCGCTTGGAGGAAAAATAAAAAGAAATACTAAATGGACTCCAAAAATTCCGAAATAAATTTTCATGGGCTTATAAAATCAAGCCGCACAAGGTGAACCTTTATTTGGGACCTAAATGCAATTTTGAAAAACGCACATTTTTCCTAAATTCAAATAAAACACCGAAAAACTCCGAAATAAAATCTTATTTTATTTTTTTATTAAATCCTCAAAATTTCTTTATTTTGGGCAAGTCATTTTATTCCCTCTCTCAGATTTTTGTAATAGAAATAATTGATGATAAAATAAATAAAATCAAATGATCCTATTCTCAAAATTTGAGAAAACTCAAATATGAAAATAACGAAATCCCTAACTCTCTCCGTGGGTCATTGAGTTCCGTAGAATTTCTAGGATCAACCAAGATGCAAAATAAAATATGATATGCATGATGATCTAATGTATAACATTCCAAATTGAAAATTTGGAATGTTACAAACCTACCCCCCTTAAGATGAATCTCGCCCTCGAGATTCGGGTTGGCTAGAAAATAGGTGAGGGTGGTCTTTGAGCAAATATTCCTCTCGTTCCCAGGTGGCTTCATCCTCCGTGTGGTGGCTCCACTGAACTTTGCAAAACTTAATAACCTTGCTGCGAGTAACTCAGCTGGCAAACTCAAGAATCTTAACTGGTTTCTCCTCGTAGGTCAAATCGTTATCCAATTGAATTGTTTCCAATGGCACTGTGTCTCTCAAAGGCAGCCATCTCCGCGTGACATTTCTTTAACAGAGAAACGTGGAACACATCATGTACTCCTGACAATCCTTCGGGCAATTCCAACTTGTAGGCCACTTCTCCCATACGCTCCAAAACTCGATATGGTCCTACAAATCGTGGTGCTAACTTCCCTTTAACTCCAAAACGCTTTGTTCCCCGAAGTGGAGATACTCGAAGATAAGCTCTGTCTCCGACTTCGTAAACTGTCTCCTTGCGTTAAGAATCTGCATAACTTTTCTGTCTAGACTGGGCTACTTTGAGCCTATCGCAAATCAACTTCACCTTCTGTTCAGACTCTTTAATCAAGTCAGGACCAAACAACTGGCGGTCTCCAACTTCGTCCCGTGATAACGGTGTCCTACACCTCCTTCCGTACAAAGCTTCGAAAGGGGCCATCTTCAAACTGGTTTGGTAACTGTTGTTGTAAGAGAACTCTGCATATGGAAAATTATCGTCCCAACTAGATCTGTAATCTAGCGCACAAGCTCTCAGCATATCCTCCAAAATCTGATTGACTCTCTCGGTCTGTCCATCTGTCTGTGGACGAAAAGTTGTACTGAATTCTAGCCTGGTACCCAAAGTTTCGTGCAACTGCTTCTAGAACTTTGAGGTAAACTGGGTTCCTCTATCCGATACGATACTCCTTGGAACTCCATGCAGACATACGATCTTGGTCATGTATATCTTTGCCAACTTAGCACTGGTGTAAGTGGTCTTTACTGGGATGAAATGAGCTACTTACGTCAATCGATCAACTACAACTCAAATCGAGTCATAGCCTGAATGAGTCCTGGGCAATCCCATGATAAAATCCATGCCTAGCTTATCCCACTTCCATTCGGGTATCGGCAATGGTTGTAACAATCCTGCTGGCTTCTGATGCTCTTCCTTTACTCTCTGACATACATCACAAACTGCTACATACTCCGCTATATCCTTCTTCATTCCGGTCCACCAGAAAATATCCTTCAAATCCAGATACATCTTGGTATTTCCTGGGTGAATTGAATACGGTGAGTCGTGTGCCTCTTGCAAAATCAACTTTCTGATCTCCGGGTCATTGGGCACATAAACGCGGTCTTCAAACCATAGGGTGTCGTGCTCATCCTCACGAAATCCTTTAGCTTTTCCTTTGCTCAGTTTCTCCTTTATAGCGGCAATCTCTTTGTCAGCTTTCTGAGCTTCCCTGATTTTATCCATCAAGGTTGACTGAATCTCCAATGCTGCTACATAGCCTCTCGGAACTATTTGCAAACATAGTTCATGAAGATTTTCTGCTAACTCCTTGGGTATTCCTCCCGTCATTAACGTATTGACATGGCTCTTACGGCTTAAAGCGTCTGCTACTACATTAGCCTTTCTGGGGTGATAATGCAATTTCATATCAGAATCCTTGATAACCTCCAACCATCTCCTTTGTCTGAGATTTAACTCCCTCTGTGTGAAGATGTATTTCAAACTCTTATGATCCGTGTACACCTCACAATGATTTCCAATGAGAAAATGTCTCCATGTTTTCAAAGCATGCACTACGGATGCTAACTCCAAATCATGCGTAGCATAATTCAACTCATGAGGCTTCAGTTGTCTTGAGGCATATGAAACAACTCTCCTTTCCTGCATAAGCACTGCTCCAAGTCCTCGACGTGAAGCGTCGCAATACACCTCAAAATCTTTGGTCTGGTCTGGCAAGATCAACAATGGTGAGGTAACCAAACGTTTCTTCAATTCCTGGAAACTAGCCTCACATTCCTCTGTCCATATGAACTTGGTATCTTTCTTCAACAACTCAGTCATAGGCTTCGCAATTGTGGCGCCCCCGATTTAATCGTACACTAATCATACACGCAAACGTGTATGATCAAGATCAGGGACTCACGGGAAGATATCACAACACAACTCTACAAATAAAATAAGTCATACAAGCATCATATTACAAGCCAGGGGCCTCGAGGGCTAGAATACAAGAGCTCGATCATAGACGAGTCAGCGGAAGCAACAATATCTGAGTACAGACATAAGTTAAACAAGTTTGCCTTAAGAAGGCTAGCACAAACTGGGATACAGATCGAAAGAGGCGCAGGCCTCCTGCCTGGGATCCTCCTAAACTACTCCTGGTCGTCGTCAGCGGGCATCACGTAGTAGTAGGCACCTCCGGTGTAGTAGGGGTCGTCGTCGACGGTGGCGTCTGGCTCCTGGGCTCCAACATCTGGTTGCGTCAACCAGGTAGAAGGGATAGAGGGAAGGAAGGAGAAAGCAACCGTGAGTACTCATCCAAAGTACTCGCAAGCAAGAAGCTACACTACATATGCATGGGTATCAAATGGAGTAAGGGTATCATATGTGGACTGAACTACAGAATGCCAGAATAAGAGGGGGATAACTAATCCTTTCGAAGACTACGCCTCTGGCAGCCTCCGTCTTGCAGCATGTAGAAGGGAGTAGACTGAAGTCCTCCAAGTATCATCGCATAGCAATAATCCTACCCGGCGATCCCCTCCTCGTAACCCTGAGAGAGAGCGACCACCGGTTGTATCTGGCACTTGGAAGGGTGTGTTTTATTAAGTATCCGGTTCTAGTTGTCATAAGGTCAAGGTACAACTCCAAGTCATCCTGTTACCGAAGATCACGGCTATTCGAATAGATTAACTTCCCTGCAGGGGTGCACCACATACCCCAACACGCTCGATCCCATTTGGCCGGACACACTTTCCTGGGTCATGCCCGGCCTCGGAAGATCAACACGTCGCAGCCCCACCTAGACCAACAGAGAGGTCAGCACGCCGGTCTAAACCTAAGCACACAGGGGTCTGGGCCCATCGCCCTTAGCACACCTGCACGTTGCGTACGCGGCCGGAAGCAGAACTAGCCCCCTTAATACAAGAGCAGGCTTACGTTCCAATCCGGCGCGCGCCACTCAGTCGCTGACGTCACGAAGGCTTCGGCTGATACCACGACGCCGGGATACCCATAACTACTCCCGCGTAGATGGTTAGTGTGTATAGACCAAATGGCCAAACTCAGATCAAATACCCAGATCTCATTAAGCGTGTTAAGTATCCGCGAACGTCGACCAGGGCCAGGCCCACCTCTCTCCTAGGTGGTCGGAACCTGCCCTGTCGCTCCGCCTCAAAGATCCACTCGCGGGTGCTCCTCAAGCCGACCCGTCTTTAGTCACCACATGTATCATGTATAAAGTATAGTATATACCCGTGATCAACTCCCGAGTGATCACGGCCCGATAGTATAGCATGGCAGACGGACAAGGATGTAGGGCCACTGATGAAAAACTAGCATCCTATACTAAGCATTAGGATTGCAGGTAAGGTAACAACAGTAGTAGCAAGGACAGGCTATGCATCAGTATAGGATTAACGGGAAGCAGTAACAGGCTACACTACTCTAATGCAAGCAGTATAGAGAAGAGTAGGCGATATCTGGTGATCAAAGGGGGGGCTTGCCTGGTTGCTCTGGCAAGAGAGAGTGGTCGTCAACTCCGTAGTCGTACTGGGTAGCAGCGGCGTCGGTCTCGGTGTCTAGCGAGAGAAGAGGGGGGAGAAACAATAAATATTTAAGCAAACAGATGCATAGCGTTTCATGACATGACAAGTAGCGGTGCTAGGGGTGCCCTATCGCGGTATGAGGTGATACCGGTGAAGGGGGATGACATCCGGGGAAGTATCCCGGTGTTTCGCGTTTTCGAGCAGAGGAGCCGGAGGGGGGAAAGTTGCGTGTTCGCTATGCTAGGGATGCGTGGCGGACGAACGGGCTGCGTATCCGGATTCGTCTCGTCGTTCTGAGCAACTTTCCTGTAGAAAGTATTTTCATCCGAGTTACGGATTAAAAGATATGATTTTCTAAAGATTTAAATCATTTTCTGATTTTAATTAATTATTTAAATTAACATTATCCAGAATAGTGTTTGCTGACGTCAGCATGACGTCAGCATGGCGTCAGCAGTCAACAGGGGTGTTGACTGGTCAATCTGACGTGTGGGACCCACTGGTCATAGAATGTTTAGGCTAATCACTGTTTAACTAATCTAATTACTGTTTAATTAAACTAATTAGTTAATTAGGTTAATCTAATTATGATTAATTAACTTAATTAATTCCTTAATTAATTAATTAATTTAATTATTATTATTTATTTAATTATTTTTATTATTTATCTATATTTTTTTAATTCCTAATTCCTTTTTTTAAATAAAACGTTTTGGGCCGTGGGGCCACCCGGTCAGTGACCCAGGGGGCATAACGGGCGCGCGGACGTGCGGGCGCTGGCGCCCAGCCCGAACGGACGCACGCCCAGGGGCGGCCAGATCCGGCGCGGCACCGGGCGGGGACGCAGCACAAGGGGGGGTCGCGGGCGGCCAAGCGCGTGCTCGCGCGGCGAGGCACGGGCGAGGCCAGGAGAGCGCGGGGGCGACCGGAGGCGAGGCCAGGGGGGCCAGCGTCGGCGGTGGCGGACAGCAAGGGCAGGGGCGGGAGCTCGTGACGCGGGGAGCAGGGGAGCGGCCAACGCGAGCGCGCGCGTCGCGCGGGACGCAGCCAGCGCGTGCGGTGAAGGGCAAAGCAGGGCTTGGTCGACGCGGGGCACGCCGGCCGAACGCAGCACGGGCGAGGCGAGCGCCGGCGAGAGGGGACGGGGAGAAGGAGGACCGGTGTCCTCACCGAGGGAGCGTAGGGCACGGGGCAGCGGTGGTCGAGGGGGGCGACGGGGACGAGCGCGGAGAGGAAGCGGGCCGGCGACGACGGGCGAAGGCTCAAGGGATGGGCGCCGCAGTCGAGGCGCGTCGGGGCGGCGCGGGACCTCCCCGATCCAGTCGAGTGGGGGCGCCTGGGAGGAGGCAGGGGGCGGCGTCCGACGGGGTGGAGGTCCGGCGGCGGCGGGCGTCGTCAGGGGGGCGGGGTGCTCCAGGCGGCAGCGATGGGCGCTCGATCCCGATTGGATCGGGCGAGAGGGAGAGACGAGGGAGAATGTGGGGAATCGGGGGAGTGGGTAGTGGGGGATCTGGGGGTTAGGGATTCGGGGCGTGGGGGGTTATGGGGGTGGCCGACTGGGCCTGGGGTCGGCCCAGTTGGGCCAGGGTCCAGGGGGGGTTTCTCTTCCTTTTTTTGTATTGTTTTCTGTTTTCTTTTTATTTATTTTCTTTTCTGTTTTTATTTATTTATAAAGACTTAGGCATTTTATAAAATTGTGAACCTTACACCATAATTATCTTTGTAATATTTGGCAACCACCGAACATTTTTGTTTTAATTTTTGAAAACTTTTATTGTTTTCTTTTATTTAAATTTTGAACTTGTTTCGGTCCTGAACTATCGAGAGTTTACCACAGTAACCGTGGTGACGTGGCATCATTAGCGGGGAATCACTGTAGCTTAATTATCCGGGCGTCACAGCAATCTTTGAGAGATTCTCAATAAATCTCCGGTAGTATCCTGCAAGTCCAAGAAAACTCTGGATCTCTCCAACTGTTGTTGGGGCTTCCCACTTGGTCACAGTTTCAACTTTAGCGGGATCAACTACTATACCTTCTCCAGATATAACGTGTCCGAGGAATCCTACTTCCTTCAACCAAAACTCACATTTGCTGAACTTGGCATATGATTGATGTTCTCTGAGCTTTCCAAGTACCAAACGCAAATGCTCCTTATGCTCCTCTTCATTCTTCGAGTAAACCAGGATATCATCAATGAACACTACGACGAACTTATCCAAAAACTCCATAAACACTTTGTTCATCATGTTCATAAAATAGGCAGGTGCGTTAGTCAGACCAAATGACATAACGGTATACTCATACAGCCCATACCTGGTGGTAAAAGTTGTCTTAGGAATATCCTGTTCTCGAATCTTCAACTGGTGGTATCCTGGTCGCAGATCGATCTTGGAAAATACCTTAGCTCCTTGCAATCGATCAAACAGATCATTGATCATTGGTAGTGGGTACTTGTTTTTGATCCTTACTTCATTCAATCCTTGATAATCAACAACCATCCTTAACGATCCATCCTACTTCTCCACTAGAAGTACTGGCGATCCCCAAGGAGAAGAACTTGGGCGAATATATCCTTTATCCAGTAACTCCTTAATCTGCTTCTTAATTTCCACCAAATCCTTTGTTGGCATCCTATATGGTCTCTTTGATATTGGTCATGTGCCTGGCAATAGCTCAATCAAAAACTCAATATCTCTATCCGGTGGCATGCCTGGCAACTCTTCCGGAAATAAATCAGGGAAATCCCTTACCACTGGTACTTCCTCCTGCACAACTCCTGTTAGGAAATTTACTTGAGTCCTCTTTGGCTCATGCCGGGATACATACTTGATCCTTCTCCCTTCGGGTGTGGTAAGCAAAATTGAATTACTAGCACATTCAATATTCCCTTCATACTTTGATAACCAATCCATGCCTAATATCACATCCAATCCTTGAGATTCCAATACTATTAGGTCTGAGGGAAAAACATAGTTACCAATCCTTAATGGTAACCGATCACACCATAGACTAGCCACATACTCTGCTCTGGGCGAGGTTACTAACATGGGTGACCTAAGGGCTTGGGTTGATAGGTTATACTTATCCACAAATCCCCTTGAGATGTATGAATGCGATGCGCCAGTATCAAAAAGAACGAGTGCAGTAAATGACTTCATAAAAAACTTACCTATTACTGCATCGAGCTGAGCTTAAACCTCCTCCACGCTAACGTGGTTCACCTGTCCCCTGTTAAAAGGGTTCGGCTTCTTCCCTGAACTTCCATTGCCATTTTGGCCTTCAGGACATTCATTGGCATATGTCCGGTCTTCTGACACTTAAAACAAGTGACTTGGCTTAGGTCCTTCTTGGCTGGGGTTGGTTCGGTTCTGGCCGTTGCTTCCTCCGTTGCCATTACCATTCTTGGTTCCATTGTGATTGTGCGAGCTACCTCCTCCATGGGTATGCTGAAAATGTCCTCCTGGTCTAGGGGTAAAACATGGCTTCTGCTGAGCTCCTGAATTGTACTTCCCTTGTCCATACTTCCTCTTGCGATTTTCAATTTGTTGTTGCTTGCCTTCAACCATAAGAGCACGATCTACCAACTCCTGGTAGTTGTTGAAGGTTGCTACCATCAACTGCATGCTCAACTCATCATTCAGTCCTTCCAGAAACTTCTCCTGCTTAGCTGCATCCGTAGCGACGTCATCTGGGGCATAACATGCTAGCTTACTAAATTCCTCCACATACTGGCCAACTGTCCGTCCTCCTTGGCGCAAGTTGCGAAACTCATGCTTCTTCATGGCCATAGCTCCTGCTGAAACGTGTGCAGTACGAAAAGCCTGCTGAAACTGGTCCCATGTGACAGTGTCAACTGGGAAAGTGGCTGTGAAATTCTCCCACCATGATGCTGCGGGTCCTTCTAACTGATGTGCGGCAAACTTCACCTTCTCCGCATCTGTGCATCCTGCTGTGGTCAACTCCCTAGCTGTCTTGTGGAGCCAATCATCTGCTACTATAGGCTCGGTGCTACTGGAAAACACCAGCGGATTCAGCCTAAGAAAACGGGCTAAGTGGTCAACAGGTGGTGGTGGCGGTGGTGGGTTGTTGTTGTTGTTCCCCTGATTCTGATTCTGAACTAGCAACTGCATCAATGTGTTCTGCTGCTGGATCAACTGGGTGAGCTCCGGTGGAAAGGAAAATCTGGGGTCATGTCTCGGAGGCATCTAAGGGTTTTAGAAGAGATGAGATATAAGAATAGAGGGGGTCTAAAGAGAAAACACTACCCATATGCACATGAGGCAAAAGCAAACAATTCACTTCAATCAATCAAACAAGGTCATACAATCGATCTATCTATCGCAAAAGTGCTCGTACTACTATATTTACATGGTGGACTACTACTACTGATGAGGTGGTCTACTAGAAATATTCTTCGATCATTGACTCCATGATATCTGCTCCAGCTTCATCAACATAGTCATCATCGCTACTATCCGCTTCCGAGTCGGTGCCGTCGATGATGATGTAGTCTTCTGGGCTAATCTCCTTGGGTTCTTCGTCTTCATCTACTGGCGTAGGGTCTCCCATAAATATTCCAATCTTCTTGATTAGGTCGTCATTCTTCTCCACCAATACTTCAATTTCCTCTTCATAATCTTCACGTATAGCCTTGAGTTCTTCCTCCAGTTCCTTGATTCTAGTCTTAGCCTTCTTCAGATCTATCATGTCGGCGCACATTTGGTTCTCCTGTCGTCGAATGTGCTGGTTTAGCTCCTGGATAAAAGCTGCGATTGATCTATCCTTCCTGGTGCTGATCATCTCCCAGTGTTCATCTCGGCGCCCACAAATCTGGTAGATAGTATCCTTGAGATCCTTGCGGTAGACTTCTCCAATGCGTCCCATGGCGATGTGAGCTGCCATGCTCTTTCCTAGACTCCAAGTTGGTGCATCAAAAGAAAACTCTATGGGCTCAGTGACTGGCATGAACGTCCTTCCTGGAACTTGAACTTGAATCATCCAGCGCTCTTCTTCAGGTAAAGTGGCGTTGTAGGTTCCGGTGAAGCTTGGTACTCCTATATCCAGGTATCTAGTGACTTCCTTCAAGTGTCGTCCAAAGGGTGTATCTTCATCCGATTGCGTGAACTTGTTCCTTGCATCCGCCATCCTAAAGAGTAGAAAAGATGAGAGGTCAGAAGAGAAGAGAGTGAGTAGTGATCTAGGTCTTTAGCTTAGTGCTCGTGTCCTACAGTCAGCGTGTGCTCTGATACCATCTCTGTAGCGACCAGACCTCAAACAGTCTGATCTCTGTGCTCCGGTGTCATCCCTGGATCAGTAATGCTGACACCACACAGTACTCGGAGGATTTATAATAGAGTTGCAATCACACACTTATTACATCGAGTGTCTCCATAGAGAACTTATTACAATAAATATGGCTTAAGGCCATCTAATAACGATAACAGCGGAAGGCTTGGAAGATAAGTGAGTCCATCAACTCCAACGGCATCACTGAGTATAGAACCATGACCTAAAAACTCCTTAATCATCGTCTGAGAAGTCTGCAACATTAACGTTGCAGCCTAAAAACGGGTCAGCACATGGAATATGCTGGCAATGTAACACATAGAGAGTAATGGAATGAAACAACTATACTATATGCATATTTGGCTGGTGGAAAGCTCTATGGTTACAGTTTTGCGTAAAGCCAATTTTTCCCTACTTCAAAGGAATACAATTTAATTACTATCATGGTAGTTGTTAAACATTGAGAATGGTTGACAGCATTCTCAATCCCAATTAAGCCTCATCATTAAACATAACCCAACAAAATTAATTTTAGAGTAACATGTTGAGATTCACATGATAATCCAAGTACTAGATACTCAAGATGTCCATAACCGGGGACACGGCTAACCATGATTAGTTTATTACACTCTGCAGAGGTTTGCGCACTTTTCCCCACAAGACTCGATCGCCTCCGTTTGGTTTCTCGCACAACATGGTGTTTGAGAAGACGGATGACCGAGACATAGTCTTTCAGAAGCGCTAGCACCTTACGATGGGTAGACCGTACCACCTACATCCCCTACATCTGCTAGTCTACCACTGTAAGAGTTCGCACGACTTAGTCAACTATGCTAGAGCCCATAATAGCTTGTGGCTGCACACGGAAGTTTCTAGTATGAATAGTCTCATGATCCCTTTGAGCCTGGGTGGCGGTCCAAAAGAAAACAGGCAAGTCCTGGAATACCCAGGTGCCTCAATCCACCCAGATGTGTGTTTAAGTTGCCACCTTAGATAAACCATTAATTAACAATCTCACATCTGTCATGGATTTCACTCACCCAATCCACGTCTACTAGCATAGCATGGCATAATAAGCAAATGTAGAAGTAACTCCCAAAGGTTTGATAATAAACAGGTAATAGATACTACCTCATCTACTTCCCATCCCACAATTTAATTAGATCCTAATCATGCAATGTGTGAGGATTGATCTAATGCAATAAAACTAGGTAGTAGAAAAGGTATGATCAAAGTGTTACTTGCCTTGCTGATGATCCGCGAAACCTAACGATTCGAAGTAACAGGCGGCGCACTCCGGGTATTCTATCGCAGACAAACAAACAAGCATACAATAAGTACTCATCTAATTCATAGGTAAAACTCAAATAAGAGATCTAACCAGAAAGTTCAACTTAAGAACTCCGGTTGGCAAAAAGAATCAAATCGAACGAAGCAACGAAAGACAAACGGCGAAAGAAAACAACTTCGTTCTAGTAATCTGGATCTAGAGCAAATTTTACAGTAACAAAAACTTGTTTAAGTTGGTTAAACGGATAGAGGGTTTCGAGATGAATCCCTAGGCGCTTGAATCACCTGATTCCGATAAACGAGCGAAAAGTTAAACTAAAACAAAAATCAGATCATGAATCGCGATCAGAAAAATCGCGGATTTAATCCGAGAAAAAGAAAAACGACGAACGCCGAAATTTATTTTTTTTCGGCACGGAAAACGAGGCGCGACGAACCTCGGGCAGCGGGATCGTCGGCGACAGCGACGGCGGCTCCGGCAGCACGCGCGGATCGAGGCGGGGCTGATGGGCTGGGGCGGCTCGGGGTGGCGCTATTTAAAGGCTGCCCCCGGGCGGTGTCCCGCTCGGGTACGGCCCGAAGTCGGTTCGTTTTTTTTTATTCCGCTCGGAAGAAAAATAAAAAGAAATACTAAACGGACTCCAAAAATTTCGAAATAAATTTTCACGGACTTCTAAAATCAAGCCGCACAAGGTGAACATTTATTTGGGACCTAAATGCAATTTTGAAAAACGCACATTTTTCCTAAATTCAAATAAAACACCGAAAAACTCCGAAATAAAATCTTATTTGATTTTTTATTAAATCCTCAATATTTCTTTATTTTGGGAAAGTCATTTTATTCCCTCTCTCAGATTTTTGTAATAGAAATAATTGATGATAAAATAAATAAAATCAAATGATCCTATTCTCAAAATTTGAGAAAACTCAAATATGAAAATAACGAAATCCCCAACTCTCTCCGTGGGTCATTGAGTTGCGTAGAATTTCTAGGATCAACCAAAATGCAAAATAAAATATGATATGCATGATGATCTAATGTATAACATTCCAAATTAAAAATTTGGGATGTTACACTGTGTATCCCTATGAGTAGTTGGTATCATTTTTGTGAAGTTCTGTTGAGAAAATTTTGTGGGCTAATAAATTTCAGAATTTTTGTTCATAGGAAAACCATGAATATCTTTAGGAAGTTTGGCTCCAAGAAGAACTCCAAGGGTGTTATTGGGGAGTCATCTAACAGTGATCTCCATCCTCGGAGGTTGGCGGAGGTACGACCATGTGAATGGCCGCACACCCAGTTCATGGAAGAGGCTGGAATCCTTCAGGAGTTCACACAATATGCTGCTAATGCCAGCCTCACTGACTTCATCGCAGATGAGTGTGAACAACATCAAATCCTCACAAACATCTTTATCCAAAGTTTTACTTTGCTTTCTAGGAATAATCCTTCTGAAGTACGGTTTGATCTATATGCTGAAACCCATCAGATACCACTGAATTTTGTAACATATGCATGATCCCTTCTGATGGGAGTTTAGTTGAGCCTAGGCCAGCAGAGTTTGAGGCCTTTTATCGTACTTTGACAGTGGGAGATGAGAGAGGGGTGTCAGCTATCACTGCCGCTGGCTTGCATTTTCCTATTGTTCACTACTTTGCTCTTTTCACTGCAAAATGATTGCTTGCTAGAGAGAAGGTGGGTGCACTCAGTTCACCCGACCTTGCTGTTTTACGTCGTGCACTAGAGGGCGACAACACTTATAGCTTGGGAGCTATTGTGGCTCGTCGCCTCCACATTAATAAGTCCAAGGGTAAAATACATGGTGGGATTTTTGCTACTCGTCTGGTGGCTCACTTTAATGTTGATATATGCCATCATGATTACCCTCTGACCAAGGTTTACCTAGACCACGCAACCATGGAACACCACCATTTTATTGCACGAGATTACCCTGCCATCCCTATTCCTTATAACTTGGTTTTTAGCATTGAAACTTGTGATATTATTCCATTGCCTGCTCCTGCTTTGATTGATCCTGTTGCCAGGGGCGGATATAGGATTATGCATGCAGACATCATCGCCTACCGGAGTGCTCAGCCTGCTGCAAAGGAGGAGGAAGAGCCTCAGCAGTGGGATCAGTGAATACCCGCTCCTCAGTACCCCAACTACTATCCAGGCTTCTGATCGACTACCAAGTTAGGCCAAAAGCCTAAGCTTGGGGGAGTACGTGTTTCCCACCAACATTACATTCATGTTCACTTATTTAATCTGTCTGTGTTCACACCTTTTCATTGTATCATCCATGCTTAATTTTATTTTTCTTGCTTTATTCTTGTGTGTTTGAAAAAACTTTAGAAAAACCAAAAAAAATAGTTGTAGTTAGTTTACTTTCTATGCATGCTCCGTTGTAATATTAAAAAGAAAACCCAAAAAGATTTCCTCGTTCTTCTTTTGCTTGTTGGGAGCTTTCTCGTGTAAATAGTTTTTATCTTTTTGCTTTCCCCTTTTATTTGCTTGTTCAAGAAAACCAAAAACTCCAAAAATATTTTAGTGTGTTTCTCTGAATTTCTTTTCTTTTTATTCGAGTTGTACCGAGGAGAAGACCACGATGAAAATGTTGAGTGGCTATCATATGAATAACTGTTGAACTAATAAAGAGCCCATTTTACCTTGTCTTCTCCTGTTGAATAGAATGTTTGCAGATTCCAGCTTAGTCCATGGCACTCTTGCACTATTATTATTTTCACATCGTTCGGTCATGCAAGTGAAAGGCAATAATGACGATATTCGATGAAGTGGTCGTGGCAAAGAGAAACTGGTATGAACTCGACTTGTTCTGTTTGTGTAAATATGTTTAACCTAGTATCCATGATTCAACCCATTATGATTAAACATGTGTGCAATGACAATTAGAGATTATAGTTTATCATGCCATGCATAAGTAGCTAGGAGTGGATAATGATTTATCTTGGATATCAACATTGCGTTAAAATGATTGTGATGTAGTATGATGATATGGTATCCTCCTCTGAATGTTCGAGTGGCTTGACTTGGCACATGATCATACATGTAGTTGAATCAAAACCAACATAGCCTCTATGATATTTATGTTCATGGTGTTCATATCCTACTCATGCTAGTGTCCAATATTACTTATGCATAATGCATGCTCATGATCGTTGTTGCTCTCTAGCTGGTCGCTTCTCAATCTAATTGCTAGCCTTCGCTTGTACTAAGTGGGAATTCTTCTAGAACATCAAAAACCTTGAACCCAAAGTTATTCCAGATGAGTCCACCATACCTACCTATATGTGGTATTACCCTGCCGTCCTAAGTAAATTTGCATGTGCCACCTCTAAAAACTTCTAAAAAATATCCTTTTTGTGTGCCTACAACGTTCATGGAATGACAGGAGGTGGTCGGTAACTTCCGTGCTAAGCGGGTTATTCTCAGGTTGAGTGTTTATTCACTCGCCATCGCACGAGAAAAGGGCGGTAATAGGGATGCCCAGTCCCAAACTGCAAACAGAAAAAGTTTACAAATAATCAAACAAAAACTCCCAATGGATTCAAAACCTTTACTTATCGCTTGGGAACCACCACTAGCGTGGTAAGCATGGAAGATGTTGATAACTGATGGTCGTGAAGTAAATGAAAAGGGTGCATGTCTCAAAATATCATTTACCTCTGTTTTAAAAACTTGAGCTCTGGCACCTCTGCAAATCACTGCTTCCCTCTGCAAAGGGACTATCTATTTACTTTTATGTTGTGTCATCACTTTCTAAAACAAGCACTAGAACCTGAGAGCACTGCTGTCATGACTTATGCATTGTGTGTAGCTAATGTTGGGCGCATCATGACTGGATCTTTTCTACCATGAATTACAATGTTTAGTCGCTGCTTGGACTTTGGAGGTGCTCTGCATTTAAGTTTTGCGGTCTCAAAAAGGGCTAGCGAGATACCACTATTGTCATATTATATCATTGTTGTTTTGACAACGTGTTGCTGTTTGAGATATCTTATTATTGCTCGCTAGCTGATTGTGTCATTGATTTGAGTTAATATATAATCTTTAAGAGTTATTGTCGGCATGGTTAGTTACAATGTTGGTTGAAAACCTGGGAGTTGTTTAAGCTTATTTATGCAAACAAGAGCAAAAGAGTTCGTAAAAAAATTTCTTTTTCACTTTCAGTTTATCAACTGAATTGGTTGAGGACAAGCAAAGGTTTAAGCTTGGGGGAGTTGATACGTCTCCAACGTATCTACTTTTCCTAATGCTTTTCCTCTTATTTTGGAATCTAATTTGCATGATTTGAATGAAACTAACCCTGGACTGACGTTGTTTTCAGTAGAACTACCATGGTGTTGTTTTTGTGCAGAAATAGAAGTTCTCGGAATGGAATGAAACTTTGCAACGAATTTTTATACAATAAACAAGAATTTCTGGAACCATGACCTACCAGAGAGGGGCACCTGGGTAGGCACAATCCACCAGGGGCGCCCAGGTGGGTTGTCCTCACCTAGTGGCCCCGCAGACCCTGAAACCGACTCTATAAAATCCTATTTTTCCAGAAAAAAATCATGGAGAAAGAATTATCACGATCCACGAGACGGAGCCGTCGTCACATCCTGTTCTTCATCGGGAGGCCAGATCTGGAGTCCGTTTGGGGCTCCGGAGAGGGGGGGTCTTCGTTCTTCATCATCACCAACCCTTCTCCATCACCAATTCCATGATGCTCCTCACTGGGAGTGAGTAATTCCTTCGTAGGCTCGCTGGTCGGTGAGGAGTTGGATGAGATTCATCATGTAATCGAGTTAGTTTTGTTAGGGCTTGATCCCTAGTATTCACTATGTTCTAAGCTTGATGTTGCTATGACTTTGCCATGCTTAATGCTTGTCACTTTAGGCCCGGGTGCCATGATTTTAGATCTGAACCATTTATGTTATCACCATTATATCCATGTTCTAAATCCGATCTTGCAAGTTATAGACACCTACTACGTGTTATTATCCGGCAACCTCGGAGTGGCAGTAGTCGGGACCACTCCCGATGATGACCGTAGTTTGAGGAGTTCATGTATTCACCAGTTAATGTTTTGTTCTGGTTCTCTATTAAAAGGAGGCCTTAATATCCCTTAGTTTCCAATAGGACCCCGTTGCCACGGGAGGGTAGGATAAAAGATGTCATGCAAGTTCTTTCTGTAAGCACGTATGACTATTTATGGAATATATGCCTAGATTATATTGATGAACTGGTGCTAGTGCCGTATCGCCCTAGGTTATAACTGTCTCATGATGAATATCGTCCAACAAGTCACTGATCCAATGCCTACGAATTTACCTATATTGTTCTTGCTAAGTTACTACTTCTATCGTTACTGTTGCACTTGTTACAAAACTACTGCTATCACTGTTACCGTTACCATTGCTACTGCTACTATTATCAAAACTATCATACTACTTTGCTACTAATCACATTGCTGCAGATAATTAATCTCCAGGTGTGGTTGAATTGACAACTCAGCTGCTAATACCTTCAAATATTCTTTGGCTCCCCTTGTGTCGAATCTATAAATTTGGGTTGAATACTCTACCCTCGAAAACTATTGCGATCCCCTATACTTGTGGGTTATCAAGTAGCAAGAGTGGTTCTACATCACTGAACCCCGCAATGCTAAGTGGGTGGCCACTCCTGAGTTCAGATCCGGACCCCCTATGCGGCTCACATCATGGACCAGCAAGGGTCTGGACTGGGGATCCAAAGCGGAAGTGTTGATGCTGCAGAAGCGCATCTCAAACATGATAAGCAAGAACACCAGTCTCACCAACGTGATTCAGGCGATGCTCTTCCGCCGGATTCTTCCCTGCTAACTCCAGCTGTCCCACATGTGGGAGTTCAATTTGGAAGATCCTCGGACCCTGAAGCACTTCTTTGGCACAACGCACGAAGATATCTGGAAGCTGCTCTTCAAGGCCCAGAAAGTGTGGCCGAAGAAGACCGAAGACATCAGTCTTGACAGCGAGAATTCGGCCACACCGGTAAGTGTGTTATTCCCGGATATATATTCGATCAATAAGTTTTTAGACATAATGAGTTTTTCATC
This sequence comes from Triticum urartu, assembly GCF_056163025.1. Lineage (NCBI taxonomy): Eukaryota > Viridiplantae > Streptophyta > Magnoliopsida > Poales > Poaceae > Triticum > Triticum urartu. The sequence goes on from NC_141877.1 coordinate 671,178,474, forward strand.
CCTTGTACAGGGATGGATAGCAAAGGCGGAGCGCATCAAGTGTCCGACACTGTTGCCTGAAGATCCGGCCACACCCCAGCTGATGAAGTTGCTGGTCCCGGCACCTTGTCGGGCGCCGGAGAAGAAGGCCAAGAAGAAGAGCAAGGGGGCCAAAGGAGGCCTCCACCACAAAGGTACTTCGGACACAGTGTTCGGAGAGACCGAAATCCCCTCCTCCCACGAGGGAGACGAAGACGAATAGGAGGAGGAGGCGGAAATCGACTCCCCTCTTAAGGGGAGGAAGAAGAAGAGGGCAATCTCCACAGACCTAGAGGAGGAGGCGCCTAAGAGAGGGAAGATGGCCCTCTCGGATGGTTCGGATTCAGAGGTCGAACCCATCCCCGAGAAGCTTCCCAGGGTGAAGCCCCTAGCCGAATCATAAGTGTCAAAGGATTTATTACATGTGTTCGGTCCTTTATTGTTTTTAGTATAACACATTATATTGTGTGTATTTCAGCCCTGCTCGCGACCTCCCCAACCCGTCCCTATTTGAGGGGAGCTCTCTGCCGCCCGAGATGGCAGGGAGCGAGACGCCTCTATGATCCTCTCCACCAATCATCGCGGATGACACCGAGGTCTTGTCTCGAAGGACCTCTCCTGGCCGCGGAGGAGTAGGCGAGGCAGTCGAAACAGTGCCTGAGGGTAATACCTCGGCTGCCGAAGACATGGGGGGTGCGATCCCCATGGCGACCGACGGCAGGGGCCCTCACCAGTCTGCCCCCCAGCCGGACACCATTCCGGAGACCCATACGGCTCCGGAATCGGGCAAGCAGCCCTCTTTGAAGGAGGGGGGAGCATCAGCTCCGACGACGACCTCCACTAATCCGGAGGCGCCAAATGCTCTGGTGGAAGCACTACACCCTGATGGGTGTGGTGGTTGAGAAGGTTCAGTCCGCTAAGGGCGGGCTGAACAAAGCCTTCACCAGCTGAAGGAAATATGCCCTAGAGGCAATAATAAAGTTGTTATTTATATTTCCTTATATCATGATAAAAGTTTGTTATTCATGCTAGAATTGTATTAACCGGAAACTTGGTACATGTGTGAATACATAGACAAACAGAATGTCACTAGTGTGCCTCTACTTAACTAGCTCGTTGAATCAATGATGGTTATGTTTCCTAACCATAGACATGAATTGTCATTTGATTAGCGGGATCACATCATTAGAGAATGATGTGATTGACTTGACCCATCCGTTAGCTTAGCACGATGATCCTTTAGTTTGTTGCTATTGCTTTCTCCATAACGTATACATGTTCCTATGACTGTGAGATCATGCAACTCCCGAATACTGGAGGAACACTTTGTGTGCTACCAAACGTCACGACGTAACTCAGTGATTATAATGGTGCTCTACAGGTGTCTCTGATGGTGTTTGTTGAGTTGGCATAGATCGAGATTAGGATTTGTCACTTTGATTGTCGGAGAGGTATCTCTGGGCCCTCTCGGTAATGTACATCAATATAAGCCTTGCAAGCAATGTAGCTAATCAGTTAGTTACAGGATGTAGCATTACGGAACGAGTAAAGAGACTTGTCAGTAACGAGATTGAACTAGGTATTGAGATACCGACGATCAAATCTCAGGAAAGTAACATACCGATGACAAAGGGAACAACATATATCGTTATGCGGTTTGACCGATAAAGATCTTCGTAGAATATGTGGGAGAAAATATGAACATACAGGTTCCGCTATTGGTTATTCACCAGAGACGTGTCTCGATCATGTCTACATAGTTCTTGAACCCATAGGGTCCGCACGCTTAACGTTCGGTGACGATCGGTATTATGAGTTTATGTGTTTTGATGTACCGAAGGTTGTTCGCAGTCCCGGATATGATCACGGACATGACAAGGAGTCTCGAAATGGTCGAGACATAAAGATCGATATATTGGATCACTATGTTTGGACATCGGAATGGTTCCGGGTGAGTTCGGGCATTAACCAGAGTACCGGGGGTTACCGGAACCCCCCCCCCAGGGAGTATATGGGACCTAATGGGCTTTAGGGAAGAGAGGGAGGGGCTGCCTAGGGCAGCCCCCCCCCCCAAGGCCTAGTCTGAATTGGACTAGGGGGGAGGGGAGGCGCCCCCTCCTTCCTTCTCTTCTCTCTTCCCTTTCCTTCTCTCCTACTCCTACTACATGGAAGGGGGAATCCTACTCCCGGTGGGAGTAGGACTCCCCAGGACGCGCCATAGTAGAGCGCCGGCCCTCACTCCTTTATATATGGGGGAGGGGGCACCCCATAGACACACAAGTTGATCATTGATCTCTTAGCCGTGTGCGGTGCCCCCCTCCACCATAATCCACCTCAGTCATATCGTAGCGGTGCTTAGGCGAAGCCCTGTTTCGGTAGCATCATCATCACCGTCATCACGCCGTCGTGCTAACAAAGCTCTCCCTCGACACTCTACTGGATCGTGAGTTCGTGGGACGTCACCGAGCCAAACGTGTGCAGATCGCGGAGGTGTCATACTTTCGATACTAGGATCGGTCGATCATGAAGACGTACGACTACATCAACCGCGTTATCATAACGCTTCCTCTTACGGTCTACGAGGGTACATGGACAACACTCTCCCCTCTCGTTGCTATGCATCACCATGGTCTTGCGTGTGAGTAGGATTTTTTTGGAAATTACTGCGTTTCCCAACAGTGGCATCCGGGCCAGGCTTATGCGCAGATGTTCTATGCATGAGTAGAACACAAAGGAGTTGTGGGCGTGGGTGCATACATATTTCTTGCCGTCACTAGTTGATTCTTGATTCGGTGGTATTGTTGGATGAAGCGGCCCAGACTAACATTACGCGTACGCTTATGCGAGACTGGTTCTACCAACGTGCTTCGCACACAGGTGGCTGGTGGGTGTCAGTTTCTCCAAATTTAGTTGAATCGGATTCAATGAACAAGGTTCTTTCTGAAGATCAAAAAGCAATCACTATACCGCATTGTGGTCTTTGATGCGTAGGTAAGAACGGTTCTTGCTCAACCCGTAGCAGCCACGTAAAACTTGCAACAACAAAGTAGAGGATGTCTAACTTGTTTTTGCAGGGCATGTTGTGATGTGATATGGTCAAGACATGATGCTAAATTTTATTGTATGAGATGATCATGTTTTGTAACACAGCTATCGGCAACTGGCAGGAGCCATATGGTTGTTGCTTTATTGTATGAAATGCAATCGCCATGTAATTGCTTTACTTTATCACTAAGCGGTAGCGATAGTCGTAGAAGCAATAGTTGGCGAGACGACAACGATGCTTCGATGAAGATCAAGGTGTCAAGATGGTGACGATGGTGATCATGACGGTGCTTTGGAGATGGAGATCAAAGGCACAAGATGATGATGGCCATATCATATCACTTATATTGATTGCATGTGATGTTTATCCTTTATGCATCTTATTTTTCTTAGTTCGGCGGTAGCATTATAATATGATCTCTCACTAAATTTCAAGGTATAAGTGTTCTCCCTGAGTATGCGCTGTTGCTACAGTTCGTCGTGCTGAGACACCACGTGATGATCGGGTGTGATAAGCTCTACGTTCACATACAACGGGTGGAAGCCAGTTTTGCACACGCAGAATACTCGGGTTAAACTTGATGGGCCTAGCATTTGCAGATATGGCCTCGGAACACTGAGACCGAAAGGTTGAGCGTGAATCATATAGTAGATATGATCAACATAGTGATGTTCACCATTGAAAACTACTCCATCTCACGTGATGATCGGACATGGTTTAGTTGATATGGATCACGTGATCACTTAGATGATTAAAGAGATGTCTATCTAAGTGGGAGTTCTTAAGTAATTTAATTAATTGAACTTTAATTTATCATGAACTTAGTACCTGATAGTATTTTGCATGTCTATGTTGTTGTAGATAGATGGCCCGTGTTGTTGTTCCGTTGAATTTTAATGCGTTCCTAGAGAAAGCTAAGTTGAAAGATGATGGTAGCAACTACACGGACTGGGTCCGTAACTTGGGGATTATCCTCACTGTTGCATAGAAGAATTACATCCTGGAAGCACCGCTAGGTGACAAACCCGCTGCAGGAGCAACGCCGGATGTTGTGAACACCTGGTAGAGCAAAGCTGATGACTACTCGATAGTTCAGTGTGCCATGCTTTACGGCTTAGAACCGGGACTTCAACGACGTTTTGAACGTCATGGAGCATATGAGATGTTCCAGGAGTTGAAGTTAATATTTCAAGAAAATGCCCGGATTGAGAGAGATGAAGTCTCCAATAAGTTCTGCAGCTGCAAGATGGAGGAGAATAGTTCTGCCAGTGAACATATACTCAGAATCTCTAGGTACCACAACCACTTGACTCAGCTGGGAGTTAATCTTCCTGATGATAGTGTCATTGACAGAGTTCTTCAATCACTGCCACTAAGCTACAAGAGCTTCGTGATGAACTATAATATGCAAGGGATGGATAAGACGATTCCTGAGCTCTTCGCAATGCTAAAAGTTGCAGAGGTAGAAATCAAGAAGGAGCATCAAGTGTTGATGCTCAACAAGACCACCAGTTTCAAGAAAAAGGGTAAAGGGAAGAAAGGGAACTTCAAGAAGAACAGCAAGCCATTTACTGCTCAAGCGAAGAAACCCAAGTCTGGACCTAAGCCTGAGACTGAGTGCTTCTACTGCAAAGGGACTGGTCACTGGAAACGGAACTGCCCCAAGTACTTGGCAGAGAAGAAGGATGGCAAAGTGAAAGGTATATTTAATATACATGTTATCGATGTGTACCTTACTAATGGTCGCAGTAGTGCCTGGGTATTTGATACTGGTTCAGTTGCTAACATTTGCAACTCAAAACAGGGGCTATGGATTAAGCGAAGATTGGCTAAGGACGAGGTGACGATGCGCGTGGGAAATGGTTCCAAAGTCGATGTGATCGTTGTCGGCACGCTACCTCTACATCTACCTTCGGGATTAATTTTAGACCTAAATAATTGTTATTTGGTGCCAGCGTTGATCATGAACATTATATCTGGATCTTGTTTGATGCAAGACGGTTATTCATTTAAATCAGAGAATAATGGTTGTTCTATTTATATGAGTAATATATTTTATGGTCATGCACCCTTGATGAGTGGTTTATTTTTACTAAATCTTGATAGTAGTGATACACATGTTCATAGTATTGAAGCCAAAAGATGTAGAGTTGATAATGATAGTGCAACTTATTTGTGGCACTGCCGTTTAGGTCATATTGGTGTAAAGCGCATGAAGAAACTCCATTCTGATGGACTTCTGGAATCACTTGATTATGAATCACTTGGTACTTGTGAACCATGCTCATGGGAAAGATGACTAAAACTTCGTTCTCTGGAACAATGTTGCGAGCAATAGAGTTATTGGAAATCATACATATTGATGTATGTGATCCAATGAACATTGAAGCTCGCGGCGGATATCGTTATTTTCTCACCTTCACAGATGATTTGAGCAGATATGGGTATATATACTTAATGAAACATAAGTCTGAAACATTTTTAAAAGTTCAAAGAATTTTAGAGTGAAGTGGAAAATCATCGTAACAATAAAATCAAGTTTCTACGATCTGATCGTGGAGGTGAATATTTGAGTTATGAGTTTGGACTTCATTTGAAACAATGCGGAATAGTTTCGCAACTCATGCCACCTGGAACACCACAACGTAATGGTGTGTCTGAATGTCATAACCGCACTTTATTAGATATGGTGCGATCTATGATGTCTCTCACTGATTTACCGCTATTATTTTGGGGTTATGCTTTAGAGACGGCTGCATTCACGTTAAATAGGGCACCATCTAAATCCGTTGAGACAACACCTTATGAGCTATGGTTTGGCAAGAAACCCAAGTTGTCGTTTCTTAAAGTTTGGGGTTGTGATGCTTATGTGAAAAAGCTTCAACCTGATAAGCTCGGACCCAAATCGGAGAAATGTGTCTTCATAGGATATCCAAAGGAAACTGTTGGGTACACCTTCTATCAAAGATCCGAAGGCAAGATATTCGTTGCTAAGAATGGATCCTTTCTAGAGAAGGAGTTTCTCTCGAAAGAAGTGAGTGGGAGGAAAGTAGAACTTGACGAGGTAATTGTACCTTCTCGCTTATTGGAAAATAGTTCATCACTGAAATCAGTTCTAGTGATTCCTACACCAGTAAGTGAGGAAGCTAATGATGATGATCATGAAACTTCTGATCAAGTTACTACTAAACCTCATAGGTCAACCAGAGTAAGATCCGCACCAGAGTGGTATGGTAATCCTGTTCTGGAAGTCTTGTTACTTGACCATGATGAACCTACGAACTATGAGGAAGCGATGATGAGCCCAGATTCCGCAAAATGGCTTGAGGCCATGAAATCTGAGATGGGATCCATGTATGAGAACAAAGTGTGGACTTTGGTTGACTTTACCGATGATCGGCAGGCCATAGAGAATAAATGGATCTTCAAGAAGAAGACTGACGCTGATGGTAATGTTACTGTCTACAAAGCTTGACTTGTTGCAAAAGGTTTTCGACAAGTTCAAGGAGTTGACTATGATGAGACCTTCTCACCCGTAGCGATGCTTAAGTCCTTCCAAATCATGTTAGCAATTGCCGCATTTTATGATTATGAAATTTGGAAAATGGATGCCAAAACTGCATTCCTTAATGGATATCTTAAAGAAGAGTTGTATATGATGCAACCAGAAGGTTTTGTCAATCCAAAAGGTGCTAAAAAAGTGTGCAAGCTCCGGCGATCCATTTATGGACTGGTGAAAGCCTCTCAGAGTTGGAATATACATTTTGATAGTGTGATCAAAGCATATGGTTTTATACAGACTTTTGGAGAAGCATATATTTACAAGAAAGTGAGTGGGAGCTCCGTAGCATTTCTGATATTATATGTAGATGGCATATTGTTGATTGGAAATGATACTGAATTTCTGAATAGAATAAAAGGATACTTGAATAAGAATTTTTCAATGAAAGACCTCGGTGAAGCTGCTTATATATTGGGCATCAAGATCTATAGAGATAGATCAAGATGCTTAATTGGACTTTCACCAAGCACATCCCTTGATAAAGTCTTGAAGAAGTTCAAAATGGATCAGGTAAAGAAAGGGTTCTTTCCTGTATTACAAGGTGTGAAGTTGAGTCAGACTCAATGCCCAACCACTGCAGAAGATAGAGAGAAAATGAAAGGTGTTCCCTATGTTTTAGCCATAGGCTCTATCATGTATGAAATGCTGTGTACCAGACCTGATGTGTGCCTTGCTATCAGTTTAGAAGGGAGTTACCAAAGTAATCCAGGAGTGGATCACTAGACAACGGTCAAGAACATCCTGAAATACCTGAAAAGGACTAAGGATATGTTTCTCGTATATGGAGGTGACAAAGAGCTCGTCGTAAACGGTTACATCGATGCAAGCTTTGACACTGATCTGGATGACTCTAAGTCACAAACAGGATACGTGTTTTTATTAAATGGTGGAGCTGTCAGTTGGTGCAGTTCCAAGCAGAGCGTCGTGGCGGGATCTACATGTGAAGCGAAGTACATAGCTGCTTCGGAAGCAGCAAATGAAGGAGTCTGGATGAAGGATTTCATATCCAATCTAGGTGTCATACCTAGTGCATCGGGTCCAATGAAAATCTTTTGTGACAATACTGGTGCAATTGCATTGGCAAAGGAATCCATATTTCACAAGAGAACCAAGCACATCAAAAGACGCTTCAATTCCATCCGCAATCAAGTCAAGGAGGGAGACATAGAGATTTGCAAGATACATACAGATCTGAATGTTGCAGACCCATTGACTAACATCTCTCACGAGCAAAACATGATCAGCACCAAGACTCCATGGGTGTTAGAATCATTACAATGTAATCTAGATTATTGACTCTAGTGCAAGTGGGAGACTGGAGGAAATATGCCCTAGAGGCAATAATAAAGTTGTTATTTATATTTCCTTATATCATGATAAATGTTTGGTATTCATGCTAGAATTGTATTAACCGGAAACTTAGTACATGTGTGAATACATAGACAAAACAGAATGTCACTAGTATGCCTCTACTTAACTAGCTCGTTGAATCAATGATGGTTATGTTTCCTAACCATAGACATGAGTTGTCATTTGATTAACGGGATCACATCATTAGAGAATGATGTGATTGACTTGACCCATCCATTAGCTTAGCACGATGATCGTTTAGTTTGTTGCTATTGCTTTCTCCATAACTTATACATGTTTGTATGACTATGAGATCATGCAACTCCCGAATACCAGAGGAACACTTTGTGTGCTACCAAACATCACAACGTAACTGGGTGATTATAAAGGTGCTCTACAGGTGTCTCTGATGGTGTTTGTTGAGTTGGCATAGATCGACATTAGGATTTGTCACTCTTATTGTCGGAGAGGTATCTCTGGGCTCTCTCGGTAATGTACATCACTATAAGCCTTGCAAGAAATGTAGCTAATGAGTTAGTTACGGGATGTAGCATTACGGAACGAGTAAAGAGACTTGCCAGTAACGAGATTGAACTAGGTATTGAGATATCGACGATCGAATCTCGGGCAAGTAACATACCGATGACAAACGGAACAACAAATATCGTTATGCGGTTTGACCGATACAGATCTTCGTAGAATATGTGGGAGCAAATATGAACATCCAGGTTCCGCAATTGGTTATTGACCAGAGACATGTCTCGGTCATGTCTACATAGTTCTCGAACCCGTAGGGTCCGCACGCTTAACGTTCGGTGACGATCGGTATTATGAGTTTATGTGTTTTGATGTACCAAAGGTTGTTTGGAGTCCCGTATATGATCATGGACATGACGAGGAGTCTCGAAATGGTCGAGACATAAAGATCAATATATTGGATGACTATGTTTGGACATCGGAATGGTTCCGGGTGAGTTCAGGCATTAACCGGAGTACCAGGGGTTACCGGAACCCCCCCCCCCCTCCCCGGAGGGAGTATATGGGCCCTAATGGGCTTTAGGGGATAGAGGGAGGGGCTGCCTAGGTTAGGCCGCGTGCCCCCCAAGGCCTAGTCTGAATTGGACTAGGGGGAGGGGTGGCGCCCCCTCCTTCCTTCTCTTCTCTCTTCCCTTTCCTTGTCTCCTACTCCTACTACATGGAAGGGGGGAATCCTACTCCCGATGGGAGTAGGACTCCCCAGGGCACGCGATAGTAGAGGGACGGCCCTCCCCCTCCTCCACTCCTTTATATACGGGGGAGGGGGAACCCCATAGACACACAAGTTGATCATTGATCTCTTAGCCGTGTGCAGTGCCCCCCTCTACCATAATCCACCTCGGTCATATCGTAGCGGTGCTTAGGCGAAGCCCTGTTCCGGTAGCATCATCATCACCGTCATCACGCCGTCGTGTTGACGAAGCTCTCGCTCGACACTCTGCTGGATCATGAGTTCGTGGGACGTCACCAAGCCGAACGTGTGCAGATCGTGGAGGTGCCATACTTTCGGTACTAGGATCGTTCGATCATGAAGACGTACGACTACATCAACCGCGTTGTCATAACGCTTCCGCTTACGGTCTACGAGGGTACGTGGACAACACTCTCCCCTCTTGTTGCTACGCATCACCATGATCTTGCATGTGCGTAGATTTTTTTATAATTATTGTGTTTCCTAACACCAGCCTGCTAATAGGCTTCGAAGTATGCGACGCAATGCTCTAGACGCTTTTCATATGAAGGAAATATACCTGTATATAGATAGTAGCCCCTGAAACTCTGTTCTGTTTTGAAAAAGGCCGAACAGAGGATCACATAGTATTTGGAAGAGGTGACATACTTTTCTATTTTATAACAGGCTTCTCTGTTGGCGGCAACCGCCCAGGCCGCTGAAGATTCCGAACTCAATTGGAAACTAAAGCTGGCTGATGATGAGATCGACCGTGTTAACAAGTGGTTCGATGAGGCACAAGGTATGCGTGTACTTTAAAAGAGTTTGATCATATGTCTGAAGTGATATGCAAATTCAGAGTGTAACTCATGTACTGTTGTGATTATGAGTGCATGTAGCGCGACCGAGGTTGACACCCTCAAGAGCGCCCTTTCCCAAGCCAATGAGGAGGCGAAGACAAGCAAAGCGGCCGCTCACAAAGCGGCTGCGGAACTAAAGACCGAACATGTCGCCCGCCACCAGCACGAAGAGAGGGTGGCCGAAGTGGACCAAGAGCTGAAGGACGCCATCGGCAAATCCGAGACTTTGGAGGAGAAGACTACGACCCAAGCGACCAAACTAGCCAAAGCCCTCCATTAGGCCAAGGAGGCACGGACCGAGTCCCGGAGTGCTCGTGAAGAGATCCGGCAGGCTGAACAGATAGCGGCTGGTAAGCCATTTCTTTTACAGAGTATATTTGGGGGTCAAAGATATGCCTTGCTCACTCGACTGTGGAGTTCTCCAGACGCCTTTCTGGATCTTCTGAGGAGTGCTACCGACGCCGCGTAGTTCTTCCGAGCCCAGGAGGGAAACACGATAGAGAAGCTGTTCTAGTCACAGTTATTGGCGCCAGAACGTCTGACGCTATTGAACAACCAGATGATGCAACTGTCAGAGCTGCATAGGATGTCCGGCCTGGCCATGAAGGACATCATAGTCCAGCTTTGGCCAACCGAACCCATTCTGAGCAGCTACTTCGGCTTGGTGAGGCGACTCGTCGATGCGTTTCCCCGAGTTGAAGCTGTGAAGCGCTCGGCGTGTGTAGAGGGTGCGCGGATGGCTTTGCCCGTGTCAAGATGCATTGGGCGAAGATGAAGGCCACCGTTGTGGCAACGAAGGCCCGCCCGAAGGCAAGGACCACCGCAAGCTGGAGAGGTATCAGATCTGGGCCCCTTTGGGCCCCATCTGGGTCGGGGCAGGAAGGTTGTTCCTTCCCTGGTGGCGCGAATCCCTGGAGGTCAAGGTGGTGTGGCGGTAGTCTCCAGGCGGCGGCGAGGTCACTAGGCGTTCTGCAGCGCGGAGGCAGGGACTTCATAGGCATGTCTGGGCCCTGCCGGGCCATTAGGGGCCTGGTATGTCCCCCGTCGTCGCGTCCGGTCGGTTGTCGTGAGGGCGGCGGAGGCTGTACCCTCCCATTCAACTACATTGTTGCTTCCCCCGGTCTCGCCGTCCCCTCATCTTTCCTCTAGGCCTCATGTCGGTAACCACAGCGAGGCGTTGCGGAGGGTGTTGTGGACGTGGTGGCGCATGCTCGTGGGCAGCAAGTTGGGTGGAGCACTCTGGATTGGTGCGGCAGTGATGGTTCTTTGGGGTCGGGAGAAATCCCTTTCAGCTTGTCCGGCTACGACGTGGTGACACCTATGGGTGTCACCTTTCCTTCCTGGAGGGCTTCGGGTGTACCCCTTCCTCACTACCCCCGTGTACCAGGGGAGACCCTCGAACTCGTCCAGGAAGCAACGGGGTCGTCATCCTTTCCCTCGTTGAAGGTGTTGCTTAGTACGCGGTGCTTCGGAGTGCTAGGAGCGTGGTGGGACTTCTCCGGTGGGCGCAGCGGCTTCGGTCTTCTTCGTTTTGGTCGACCTGCCGGTATTGGCATTTGTTTCTCTTTTCTTTCTCTCTTTTTCTTTGGGCTTGCTTGATGTATCATGTGCTTAGTCATCTCTTTATAATATAAAGCTGGAAAAACCCTTTATCGTCTATCGTGGGAAGTCTCTCGGACAAGACCAAGCTAGTCTCATGCTCTTGGTGTAGCGTCTATTGTTTATACTTTTCTTCACGTGGAGCAGTCATTGATGGAGTTGGCCATTTCACTATTCGCGAATCTTTGGTTTCTTGTATGCTCGTCGCTGTCATAATGTATATAACGTAGTCGCCTCGGATGATGACGATAATCAAAGGGACAAAACGTTTTGTGTTTCAAGTGTGCAATAATCAGGTCGCCATACTCTATACTCCACTGATCGTGCTAGTACTACATTATTTAATTGTTAATCAAAAAGGGCATTGTTATCAAGTTAGCTTTTACGCCTGAAGTCAGCGTACTTCATATAGTTAGGTTCGTGTAGTGGAATCATCGAGTTCAAGTCTTAGACTTGACACTGGTGCTCGCAGGACCACTCGATCGGACCCTAACAACCACACAGTAGCAAAACAAGAAGAGTTTCTTCGTATACGCTCACGAACCCCCGACCCCCGCGTCCCTCCTCGAGACAACACGGGAGGGGGGAGCCCTATATTACCGCCGCCGGCCGTTCGCCTTGCCGTCGTCGTGGGGCGCTGCGGGCAAAGCCTGGGCAGGGCCGGTGGCAGCGGGGCCTCTCTAGGCGTGCACCCCAATCCAGGGCCATGGCGCGGTGCCCTGTCACCGGCGGCGCTTGGCGGCGTGGTGCTGCAAAGGCACGGTGGCGGCACGCCGCGGTGGGTGCGGGGTTGGCATGTGCCTTGTCCGGCGGTGTTGCCTACACATGCGGCAGCTGGGGTCTCCGTCCCGTTGTGATCCCACCCTCTTTGGTTCTTGATCTAGCCGGCCGGAACACAAGCATGGCTGCCGGCGGGCGTGGTGACACTGGGTCTCCACGGCTGTTGGGCACAGTGGTGGTGCTGGCGGTTCCGTTGGGGGCTCGGTGTGGTGGTGGCCGACGTCGGAGATTGCGGGGGCATGGAGATGCGGCAGTCTTGGTGGGGTACAACAACAATGTGGTGAGGCGCACTAGAGGCGGCGGCATGAACCACTGTCCAGGTTGGTGGCGGCGCTGTGATGGCTCGGCTAGGATGGAATTCCTAGCGAGCAGCGAGCATCCGGGCCACCTCTAGGCCGTGTGGCGAGCGGTGGTGCTCTTCTGGTGGTGCCGGTGTTGGCCCGTCGCAAGGCTGTCGTTTGGAGCGGTTGATAGCCTTTGTTGGTGGTATTGGCTCTTGCTGGTGGAGTTGGGTGGCTGCAGTTCCTTGGCCAGGTTGATGGTGTTTGCTGGGCAGCGTTTCTCCCTGTAGTGCGGTCTATCGGTGGTCCTCGGCTTTGCAGCTACGATGGCGACGTGTTGCGGTGGCGGGGGTGTGAGGTGTCTTGGACGGTGTTGCCCAATTCCTTCGACGTGTGGACATGTGCGATGGTCAGATGAAAATCTTGCACGTGGGTATCGTTGCCCTCTTTAGAGGGGTTGCCGAGGTGTATCCGACATTTCCGTCGCCCATGCGGAGTTGGTTGTTGTCTCAGGCGAAAGCCTCGATTCGGTCGGATCGGCACAATGGCGGCGTATTCGATGTCGCTCCTCTTCTGGGTCCATCGTGTTTGGAGACACGGCTTGGTTCTTCGTCGCTCTCCTATGGTGTTCGCCATGGTCCTAATTTGATCCTCAATGGCGCTATACACGTTTAATATTTTTGAAATATATGATAATATCTTCCGAAATTTATTTTTTATATCTATATTTTCCATTTTAATACACGTTTAACATTTTTTAAATGCGAACCAATATGTATGTGGTTGAGATGGTTAGGTGGACAGTGGTATCCCAGCCCACCAGGGTTCAAGTCCTGGTGCTTGCATTTGTCCTGAATTTATTTCAAAATTTCCGGCGATACGCTTTCAGTGGGAGGAGACGTTCCCCTCGACTACGAGGCATCTACGGTGATTTCGTAAAATCTCAAGATGATGTGCTGGCTCAGTCCGTCGGAGGTGCGCATAGGGGTATGGTGTGCGTCTGAGCGTTCATAGGGGTGAGTGTATGTGCGTTTATATAAGCGCTTGCGTCTATATTGTGTTAAAAAATAAATGATTGAATTGTTTGAAGACATGGTCAAAAAATTTCTGTAAACATTTAACATTTTTTTCAAATGCTTGATTAACATTTTTCAAATACAAGACTAAGATTTTCTGAATACATGGTCCACATTTTTTCCATACACATTTAACATTTTCTAAGTGCTTGATTAACATTTTTCGTATACAAGAATAACAGTTTTAAATATTTTTCTATGCACATTTAAAATAAGTTAATGCTTGATTAAAGTTTTCATATACAATATTAACATTTTTGGAAGACATGGTCAACATTTTATATATACACATTTAACATTGTACAGATACTTGTTCAACATTATTTTTTTTCAAATCCTTTGATTAACCTTTCCAAATACATTATCAACTTTTTTCGCACATATTGTATATTTTTCTATATTTTTTGTATATATGAGAAAATGTTTATCTATACACATTTAACAACTTTCAAATGCTTGGGGAACATTTTTTCGAATGTTTCACATAAAGTGTTCTTTTATAATATATTTATTTAGAACATTTAGAAGGATAAACGGAAGTAAAAAAATCGAAAAAAAAAGTTTAAAACTAGGCTGTGGCCTTCCGCATGCCTGGGCCGATCAATCTTACGCTCCCCTTGACGGGAGGCTTCTCTAAGTATCGCCACGGACGAGAAATAGGGCGTCCGTACTGATTCCTTTTAGAAATCGCCTATCGGCGAGCTAACCGAGCCAGCACATTAGGGGCAGCCGCCCGCTCGCATTCCTGCGTCACCGTAGTCGCTCGCTGTGCTACGGATCTTTCGTAATATTTTCTCCTTTTATTTTTCTTTGTTTATTCACCGTATTTCTTTGGTATTCTTCTTCTATAAATTTTAGTTTTTTTGTTTACTCACTGGTTTTCTTCAATTCGCTTTCTTTTCTTCTATATACCTTGGTTTTATCGTTACCTTTTAGTTTTCTTCGGTTTTGTTTTTGTTTCTTTCTCTCTTTGTGGTTTTTATCATTTGTTTGTGTTTTTCTTTTCTTTTTCGTTTTTATCGGATTTTCATTTCAACATATGTATACTTTTTCATAAATTCTCTACATTTTTCATATATAGGAGGTACATTTTTGTTGTACTCATTAAATATGTATTATAAAATACATGGCTAACATTTTTCATATTTTGTTTCCATGTCTACCTTTGTATGGACATTGTATATTTTTTAGATACACCTAATTTTTTATATACATTTAACATTAATAAATATGTATTTTTACATTATTCAATATTTATTTTCGAATTGATCTTAAACATTTTCTCAATTAAACTTTGAAATAGATTTATTAATCCTTTTTTCATGTGCAAGCATTTCATTTTATTTGTGCTAACATGTTCTTCAAAATATGACGAACATATATTTTAATATGTAATTTACATTAATGTATAAAACTTTATTCAATTGTGGAAAAAAATTTGTTCGTTGCATAAACATTTTTAATAGGCATGTACATTGTTTCTACCCCGTGAAATTTTCGAAAATTGCATAAATATTATTTGTACACACAATGAAAAAATTTATGCTTGTTAGAAATTTGTTCTATACATGTTTTATATTTTTTTCAAATGCCAGAT
The DNA here is from genome assembly GCF_056163025.1 of Triticum urartu. Lineage (NCBI taxonomy): Eukaryota > Viridiplantae > Streptophyta > Magnoliopsida > Poales > Poaceae > Triticum > Triticum urartu. The sequence goes on from NC_141877.1 coordinate 671,193,850, forward strand.
TAGCATTTTGAATAGAAAATGTCATTTATTATTAACATATGTATATATTCGAAATATAAAAAAGAAAAAATATTCAGCAAAAAATGGCAGAAAATGTAGAGACACAACTGGAGGACAAAAGGAAAATAAAACACCGCAAAATGTTGTTATGACATCACCCGTGGTTACTTTGGCCAGCCCATTAGCATATCCCTATGGCGACGCCAACTACTGTCCTACAAACGACTGGAATTTTCTATTTCCGCATGCTGCGGCAATTTCTCGCCGCAACGCACAGGCAGAGCTCGGTATCGACCAATTAGGGCCGGCCCGTTTCGGAATCCAGGCAAACCTTTCTGTTTCCGGTTTTGAGAATGTTCCACGGGTTTCCACATGGTTTATTTCTGTTTAAGGAACCTTCTAGAAGATCCATAACCATTTCTTCTTTCTTTTCATTTTTTATTTTCCTTTTTCCAGTTTCTTTCTTTTCCTTTTTATGTTTTTTCGATTCCTTTTTTCCTTTTCATTCTATTTTATTTTCTTTCATTCTCGTTTCGGTTTTTCAAATACAGTAACAACAGTTTACCCCAACCGCGGTTGTTAGCTAGCTTGACGGCAGATCCATAACTGTTGTTAGCTAGCCGAGCTAGTAACCGTGGTTGGGGTAAACTGCAGCGCTAGTTTATAAGTACTACAGTTGCTATGGCAGATCCGTTTTTCCTTTCTTCAATCTTTTCAATATTTCTTGAAAAAAATGCGAATAAAGTTTGCAAACGTGAACAAATCTTTATTACGCATTTATTTTAGAAACAAAGTGATTTTTAAAAAAACATGAACAATATTTTGTGTACGATGAACAATTTCAAATGTACCTTGAAATTTTCGGTAATATACAATGATTTTTTTTACATATACATTGAACATGTTTCAAATATACATTGAAATTTTTTCGAACATACATTAAATATTTGTGTAAAATACGCTGAACAAATTTCAAATACACAGTGAACATTTTGTAGTATTCGTTGAACATTTTTGTAATGTATGGTGAACTTTTGTTTCATATATCGTGAACATTTTCTTAATGTACGATGAATACTTTCGTAATGATGAACATTTCTATATTGCATGATTAACTTTTCAATAATATGCGTTGATCATTTATTAATATACGATGACCATTTTTGTAATACACGTTGAACTTTTATATAACACACAAAAAATGAGAAGAAAACAACATAAAGTTAACGAAAAGGAAAAGAACGAAAGGTAAAAAGAAAAAAATTAGAACAAAACAACTAAAAACTGGACAAAACATTGAAAAAAACTGAAGCAAAGAAACTACAGAAGAGAAATGAAAACAAAAAAAAGCAGGAAACAGCGAAGAAAGCAGCACAGAACAAATAACATGTGAATCCCGTACGTGCGCCGGCCCATCTGTACGCTCGCCTCAGCGAAGGCACGACCTTTTGACGCTAACGAGTGTCAAATAGGATCTGCCGATTGGGACATAGCCGCGCCCCTCAACCAATTATGAATCCCAAAAATTATACCTTATATTTTGGACTGGAGAAGACACTATAATATTTTTAGTAGGCTTAAGGTAGATCAATATTCGTTCATTCGATCAGCACCGACAAGCTCAGCCGGAGCTCCAGTTTGCCGCTCGCTACTACGTACAAAAAAAGGTTGACACCCACAGCAGCAAAACAGACTTTTTAGGAACGCTGCTTCAAACAATGGAGCGATTGGGCATCGCTATTTATTGCATTCAGCGAGTCGAGTGTTTCGACTCGCTGAAACAAGCGAGCATATTGGCCGGCCCACGTGCGTGAGTAAGCCCTGCCTGTTTCCAGTTTCGTTTTTTTCACATTTTTTCTTTTTTTGCTTTCTTTTTAACTTTTGTTTATACTTTGGAATATTCTAAATACATATAATACAAAAACACATTTGAAAAATGTTGAACAGGGATTAAAAAAATGTTTAACAAGAATTTAAAAAATGTTCAACAAGTATTTAAAAATGTTCAATAAGTATTTGAAAAAGATGTTGAACATGTATTTGAAAAATGTTGAATAAGTACTAAAAATGTTGAACATGTATATGAAAAATGTTGAATGAGTATTTAAAAATGTTGAACAGGTATATAAAAGATGTTGATCATGTATATAAAAAATGTTGAACAATTATTTGAAAAATGTTGAACAAGTATTTAAAAAATGCTGAACAAGTATTTGAAAAGAAGTTGAACAAAGTATCTGAAAAAATGCTGACCAAGTATTTTAAAAAAAGCGATGATCATGTATTTGAAAAATGTTGAAAAAGTATTTAATAAAATGTTTACCATGCATATAAGAATGTAGAGTGAAAACAAGAAAAAACCAAAAGAAAAACCAAAAATGAAAAAGAAAAAAAAACAAAGAAAAAGGAGATGAAAATTCTGAATAACAAATGAAAAATCACGAGAAGAAGAAAGAAAAAAGAAAAAAAAACAAGAAGAAAAAGGAAAAGGAAACGTAAAATGAAAAAAAGGGAGAAGAAAAAAGAAAAGAAAACGAAAAAAAGAAAAAGAGAGAAAACCTCTAGTAGTTTGCAATCCTAGCAGTAACCAGTAACATCACGCGGGTGGAGTGGTTAGTCGCGCCGGTTGTCACCCTGGATACCAGGGTTCGATCTCCCTTAGTGCTATCTTTTATCGTAAATACTTAATAGTGCAGCTGCATTAATTGGGCTATGTGAGCGCACACAGTACATGACAAGACATCGAGCGCACCCTCCCAAGCCATTCGATTTGGCACAAATCGCGCGTAGGTGCTTTCTTGACTGGTGTGGCGACTGAAGGTATGGTGAGGCCCCTTCGAAAAAAACAGAACAGAGATAACCACTGCAGTTCGTGGAAGAGCTGCCCCCACCCCCGCCCCATTTTTATGTCGGTTACTGTCGAAGAGACGAAGGGAGAAAGGCGAGGGGATTCACTCACGCCTCACCATGATTCACCATCGGAGGGAGGCAGCAGGCGACCTCGGCGACCACACAAATCACGGTTGGATTTCAGAAAAACTATCACACTACAAAAGCAACAAAAACACACAGAAAAAGATACTTGGATCCCCCTTTTTATGCACAATACATGAAAAGATAACAAAGTTGCCCACATTTAACCATACAGTTGCCTAAAACCATATATCCCATTGCCCAATCTTCATGGACAGAAACATTACCAAGACCATGATTTGGTCAATATCTAAAGGTTTTAGACACCTTTCAATTAAGTTTGTGTCAAGTTGTGTGTCAAGAATTTCTTCTCTTTGGTGGGATCCAATGGTACGATCGTAAACACTTGGCGAATGATCATAGAAGGTGGTGGGGTGGAATTGGTCATTGGGACATAACTAAAACCATGAAGTTTTTTATGGGATTAATTAAGTTTATCTATGAACCCCTAAAAACAAACATGTGTATGTTCGTTATCACTTTATCAGGTGTCATAGTTGCCCACAATAGGCTATACAATTGCCTAGAACCATGTATCCAGTTGCCCAATCCTCATGAATAGAAACATTACCAAGTCCATAATTTGTATAATATGTAAAGATTTTAGATACCTTTCAATTAAGATTGTGTCATAGAGATGCATCAAGAATTTCATCTCCTCGGGGTGGAATCCCTTGGTATGATCGTAAATACTTGGAGAAATGATCGTAGTGGGGAGAGGTGTGAGCCAGTCATGGGGACATAACTAAAACCACGAAGTGTTTTCAGGGGATTATGTTTATCTGTGACCCCCCCCCCTCAAAAATAAACATGTGTATGTTCTTTATCCCTTTTTAGGTGTCATAGTTGCCTACAATAAATGATATTGTTGCCTAAAATCATGTATCCAGTTGCCCACAATCAACCATACAGTTGTTTAAAACCATGCATCCGGTTGCCCACAATCAACCATACAGTTGTCTAAAACCATGTATCCAGTTGCCCACAATCAACCATACAATTGTCTAAAACCATGTATCCATTTGCCCAATCCTCATTAACAGAAACATTACCAAGACCATAATTTGGCTAATATGTAAAGGTTTTAGATACCTTTCAAGTTTGTGTCATAGAGATGCGTCAATAATTTATCTCCTCTGGGTGGGATCCCTTGGTACGACCGAAACTACTTGGCGCATTCGGCTCCTCTTGTTATATGAGGAGATGGTATCCAACTTGATGTCAGAGGGAGCAATGGACGCTGAGGGGCTTTGAGAACGCCCCCTTGTCGTTCGGTTTGGAGGATTTCGGACGTACGCACTTGTTAAATAAATTAGGTGACCGTTATTAGATGGTTAAAGGTGTCTAAAGAGGCCGATCCCGACATTTAGGGTGATTGGGTGTCCTTATGGTAGGCAACTTAGAGGTGAATTGATAGTCATGGTAACCAACTTAAAAGGATCCTCCAATGATAAGTAGTCATATTAGGGAGAAAATGAGTTGCTTTCCTGTAGCACTGAAGTTGCCTCTATAGGACACAAAGTTGCTCGAAACAAAGGGTTTGTCGAAACCTACTCATATGGGATCTAGTTTTGAAGAGCTAGTCGCGAGAAAACCAATAGTGAAAACGGATCTAAATTCTGACACTCGAATCAAAAGTTCTGCATTTTTAAATTATTTGAAACCCCAAATAAATGCACGTGGTCTCTTGGCTGCGGACATGAGGATAGAAGACTACCTACTTTCCTTTCTTGTTGTGCTCGAGCAATTCATCCAACGCATGGGCGCTGCCTAGCCACGTCCATCTTTTATTCCTAGTTTTTTCAACAATTCGTACGTCAAAATGGGCCAGCCCATCACTGTTCCCTCGACGCGATACAACCCCACACCGATCGCTGAATGCGATAAATAGCATTCACGCAAGTGATCGCACATGCGCATTACTTATTGGGCCGGCCCATATAGTGAATGACGTACTTTGGCGATTCATTGTACTGTAGCGGCCTTGTCGCCGTAGAGACCTGCTTGCTGTCCTTTCTTAAAGAATTGAACATTTTTGAAAATGAATATTTTTAATAAAAGCGAATACTTTTTGAAAGTGTGGAAAAAATTCTTAAAAATCTCTAAACATTTTAGAAATTCCAAACATATTTTGAAATTGAGACTTTTTTTAGACCGTGAATATTGTTAATCAATTCCGAACATTTATTTTGGAAATCCGGAACAAATATCAAAAATAGAGTCATTTTTGAAATGCTAAATATTTGTTGAAAACACAAACATTTCGCAATTCGGAAAAACATTTTGAAAACTTGAACATTTTTCGAAAACCACAAGCAAGGGTGTTTTTTGAAGTTATGTTTCTTTTTGCTACACCATCTCTCTATGGCAGGGCGTGACAGTTTGCTGCACAGAGCGGCAAATAAGGCAGTCCATCGGCATTGAGTAATGATAGTGCTACCTCAAAAAAAAGGGAGCAATGACATAGATGTCTCCTCCTTCAGCTGTACATCAGCACATGCATGCACGCACCCATGCATAGATCCTCGATCAATCATCGCCTGGAGATTCGCACGCCAGCTGACATACGAAACGTAGGGGCTGTTTGGATTATTACTATCTTTGCCATATGTCGTCACATGATTTTGTCACGCTTGTCTTACTTGAGCTGCTTAAATTGTTAGCCACACTTTGGCTTGTCTAAGAGAATCTTGCCATACTTTTTGTGTCTATGACATGAGGAGTTCACTGCTCATAAAAAATTCCTTGCCTCAAATGTGGCTAGAACCAAACATCACCTAACTTGGTCAAACTTGCCTAAGATTAGGTGTGGCAAAGTATGGTAAGGTGTAGCTAGGAACCAAACAGTCCCGTAGTATTCCTTTTCTTTTTTTTGAATCCTATTTGATTCAATGTGCCTATCACATCACATGACATATGCATAATGAGGTATGCTGCTCAAGGGGCTTTTCAGGGAATAGATAAATAATTAGTGGACTACAGTCAGGCAGATAGATCCATGAGTGCATAAACAAAGAACCGGCAGCATCAGTTACAAAAATGTGCTCCACCATATCTTAACTGTCGGCCGGCTATCTAGTAGGAGTAGTACCATATCATATACTCCATGACTTCATGTACGTACATCTCTAATGGTTAATAGTTCTTTACTGGTTGGTTTATGCCTAAACCTAAAGCTGGAAGATAAAGTATCAGCCATCTTGATCTATACATATCCACCTTCGAGTTCATGCTTCCTGTAGTAGACAGTAACCGTTTGCCAGTTTAGTTAGTACTAGTACTAGTAGACAGTAGTAGTATTAATTCTCGGTTGTGTCTGGGTGGACCACACGGCCACTTGTCCCCTTACTCTACTCGCCTTAAACCTAAGTGGTACCATGCTGTGCTGCTCTCTTTCTCATGGTACCTCCTCCATCTGCTCTGCTGATCTTTTTCTCGGTACACTTAGACCCAAGTGTGCAATCACAAATGAAAAGAAAAAATTTTGCTTTTGCCAATTTTTCTTATGCGACTCTAGATTTTGACATTTCACTTTTGTGACTCTTAGCTGTTGACAATTATTAAAATTGCCATTTTATGGCAAAATCAAAATAATTTTATTTCATTTTCGCCACTCTTAGCTTTTGATATTTATCACAATTGTCACTCTGAAAATTTTGTTTTTGTCACGGGAATGACAATTGTGATAATTGTCAAAAATTAAAGAGTGGCAAAAGAAACCAACTAATCTACAAATGGAGATTGATTCCGAACGTGGCGTGGCATGCCGATGCACGTTAACTTGCATGAGTATATTTATTATTATAAGCCAGGATAACATAGGATACAAGCTCAAAAAAAAAGGATAACATAGGATACAACTACAGTAGATAATAATACTCGTGTGGGAAAGTAACTAGCTCTGTGCTGGCAATGGTACGGACGTCACCTGACCAGATCATCGTCACCATCATCAATGTGTGTCATTGCAGTCTGCAGCAGTGAGCCCCAGCGTCAGCGTGCACTCTGTAATCACATCTCTGATCCACTGTTACCCTCTGATTCTGAAGCACGGTGGGCTATACATACTTCACGGGAGCTTTCGTTAATCAGTTGTTTGGCAAGGTGATTGATTGGTCAACAGCAGCGAGTACTGCTACAGTCGCATGCATGTGCTGCCTACAGTTTTTTTGGCGAGTGATGTGCTGCTACAGTTGCATGCACGTAGTACTATAGCTAGATTTTTGTTTGTCCCAAGTGTACGTCCTGGGCTCCTGGCCCCTCGACGTAGGACACGTCGGGTAAAAGGTAAAATCACCATCTGACAAACAAAATATTTAAGATCACTGGGGCCTGCCTGGCCAGGAAATGAAAAGAGCCAGGCTACAACGGCCCTGTTTGGATCCATAGGTTAGAGTTAGTTTGGGTTAGATTGGACTCAACTAACTCAAAAATATCTAAACAGAAGGGTTAGTTTGGGTTAGATGCATCTAACCCATCTAAAAAATCTAACCCACCCAAATGGTGTTTATTTGGGTTAGTTCTTCTCAGGACCATTAAAAAAACATTTTTTTTCTCTTGCTCTCGCCGCAGCAGATCCCTTCCCACTTTCTCGAAACTTCTCGTCCTCTTCCTCCCTCCCTCTCGCATCGTCCGTGAAGGTGCCTCGCCGTATCCGCGCTCCATCTAACTCTGTCATCCAAACACCTCTTTGGCTAGAGTTAGTTTAGGGTTAGTTCAGGGTTAGAATCTAACTCTAACCTCTAACCGAGTTAGAGTATCCAAACAGGGCCAACATTTCAAGGGGATTTTCAGCGAATAGTACACGAAATTACTCTACGGACGACAGATACTAGCTGAACTGTGGACGACGGGAGGATTCAACGGCGATGTTCACTTTTGGACTATGCATGGATGGCTGGATGCCCTGTATCGTTTGCAAATCGCCCAGAGTCTGTCGTCTGTGTAGCACCGCTCAATAGTAAATGATAAAGTAGAGTCGGTGGCGTAGCCATAGGGTGGCCAGGGTGGTCCATGGACCACCCTGGGATTTTGACAGCCCAACAAGCCCATTTACTTCAACGTAGAGAAAATTATAACGCAATTACCTAAGCCCATGGAAGACATAACTCGAACTGCACATAGGCAGGTGATTGTTTCCTTGTACATACCAATCCTAGTGTCTCTGAATCCTGATTTGATCGCCGATCGTTCCCAAATCTTGGCTCAAACGGATGCGACTTCTTCCGCCGTTCCCAAATCTTCTTAACCCTACCATCTGGTGACGAGTGAAGCAGCGACCGGAGTCCATTAGCTCAAACACAGCCTGTAGAGGTAGGCGGCAGGCAGGCGGACGAAGCGGCGCCGTTGCAGACGCCGACGCAACCCGGCAGCCAGGGAGGCAGGCGGACGAAGCGGCGCTGACGCCGACGCAGCGGGCGGCTGGGGATGTGTGTCAGGCTGCTAAAATGCAGGTGCACCACCTGGCATATACTGCTTGAAAGTATGTTTTCTCTTTCAAGGTTTGATTGTTTGAACTAGTTGATAACAGTACTGGCCTAGAGTGCAAACTTTAAAGTTTTGTGCTTTAAGGACTTCCTAAAATTATAAGATGTTCTAGTTTTTTTTATGTAAATTTTAGACTCGTTTACAAAAATCAAACTTATTTATGAATTTCGATATGCTTACAATACCTTCACCATTTTCTTTAACCTATTTGTGTCCAAAAAATCATCATTTGGACCACCCTGACTTAAAATCCTGGCTACACCACTGACTAGAGTTAGGCAGATCGATCCATGCATGATAAATTATCATCCAGATTCTAAGAAAAAAGTCAGGAAATAAGTAAGTATAAAGTTATCAAAATGAACTCGCCAACCTACCTTTCTGTGAGAATCCTGCTGGCCATCCACAGCCATAATATATAGTATTATGGCTTGGTGTTTCCCACCCTTGAAAAAAGGTCTACACTATATATATTCACCATCAACCTTTCTTGTGTTCCTTTTAAAAAAACCTTCCTTGTATTCATGCTTAATTCACCTCAGGAATACAGTGATAATTTTCTGGTTTGCTACCCCCCCCCCCCCCCCCCCCAATCTCTTAGGATTTTTTAACACCGCCGGTAGTAGTATGGTACTACTACTGTTGGGGCATCTCCGACGCCGACCTGCAAAATTCCTCCCGCATCCGTCCACGGATAAGGGGACCAGTCCGCGGATTCGGATCCCGAGGACGTCGTCCAATGCTCCCTGCATAAATTTCAACAACTCTTTGAACTAGCCGGATGAAATACGTGCAAACACGATGAATTTCATACAAACCGAACAAAATTCATTACATTTTCAATATTTTTAACTAAAAATGATACCGGGCTAAGATAAAACGAGACAGCCGGCGCCGACGGATTTTCATTCCGACGACATGGATACCCTTGACTAGTTTATAAACGGCCGCCGTGGATCTCCATTGTCTTCCCCATGTCCTGCAGTCGTGAGCCCTGGAGGTATATGCTTCAACACAAAGGGAGTCCTGCTTCCCCACCGCTCATCGGAATGGAACTGTCGGCTAATGCTTCAGCCGGAGGGGAAGGGTCCCTATGATGCACACAACAGGGTTAGTTTTCTGGTAGAGGGCAAGACACCGGATGTGTACGCTGGCATCGCCTAGGCAGTGGCCTTCATGGGACCGAAGCGGCGACGGCCCCCGTGTTCCACTTTTCCTCGATGATGGTGGCAGGCGCGGATGTGATGGCCGCCGCCTTGTCGATGTCCGCGTAGCCGGCTTCTTTCTCTGCTGGCAGGGCGCGGTTACGCGCGCATTGACATTGGATTGCGTGGTTGCAGGCTCGGTAGGGTCGGTACGGCACGAGGTCGTCCACGACAGCGACGATGCCCGTGTCGCCATGCTCCCTCCCCCTCCGTGCCCGCCTGGAGCAACTCACCACTCCTCGGCGCGCTGAACCACACGCCGGCTTGGAGCTTGAGCCTCTGCGAGCTGTCCTATAGCGGCCTGTAGTTCGTGACCGGTGGGCTCGATGGGCCACCCAGCCGATTTTTATGCCGAAGAACTCTTCTTCCTACTCGCCCGATGCCATGGAGAAAACTGTTCAAGGAGGAAATGGGGAGAGGAGGTGTGGTGCGGTTCTTGCCCGGCGTTTGGCATCATATAAATAGAGGGCGAACATGAGGAGCAAACCGACCTTGTGATTAATGCCAACCGGCTCGTGAACGGATGTGTGGCAGGGCTAGGTTTCTCGGCACACGCGTGGGTTCGATGGAGGACGGCAACAGTCTGCAGCCGTTTAAATGCCGCGCAGAGGCGTGTTCAGTTGGACGTGCAGTGGGCGGCGCCGTCGGCCGGCGCTGCTTCAATGGCGGAGGCAGTGAGATGTCCCGTCCGCTCTAAACCGGCTTGAATGTGGAGCGGCCGTCTACATTGGCATGAACGCGGGCACTGGCGCCGGGCGGGAATGCGCACGAGCAAGCGAGAATGCTTTTGGGCGGGCCAGGGTGGTTAAAAGCGGGCGTGGGTGCTGTCCGGACGCCTGCAAAGCCCTCCATGCTTGTCTCCGATTTACGGGAGAAAGTACGTCCGGACCGCCCGACGGACCGATATAGGTCCGCGTTGGATGGCACAACATGTCCGTACCATGCAGACGATTTGAGAGTTGGCGTTGGAGAGGCCCTTATTTACCAGCACCAGTGGAGTACTTACTAATTCTGCACTAATGGAGCTCACTTATCCAAGAGACATAAATTTTACAGATCAAAATCATTTTGGCATATATACGATCGAAGAATTCTGGGGGAAGAAATCTCTTGTCTTTTTAAAGCCAAAACACAAATGTGGTTCTAGTATTTCAACAACATGAGCAATCAAAGGATCCACAAAAACCTAGTAAAGTGCAACGAATTGCCCACTGCTATAGCAACCTCACAGCATGGCAGGACCCATCACATCATATGTGTTGGGGCCATGCATGAATTGAAGGCTGGAGCTAGCTGAGTGATAAAGGAAGAGACTTGTAGGGCTAGACATCAACTTTGGTGCAGTTGTAGTGATTCTCTCATGATAGCTTTGACATGTCCTTTTCCCTATCATCACCCATTACATCCCAATCCGTTCCTCTTTCTTTGCATCTTCCGTCCCGCTTGTTGATTTTTCTTCTTTTTTATTTCTGGTCAGGATCATGAGGATGGATACTCCATGTCCCAACACGGCCGGTGGTTGTCTCTTACAAAGTGGCCAACCAAAAGCACGTGAAAATGACACTCACTTGCCATGGGCTTCAACCATAGAATCCCACACGTATACAACATTAGTACAGGAACTAGCACAGTGGCCCTCGCAAATGCAAGGGCATCGTCTTTAGACATACATGTTATATCACTAATACTTTGATAAAATATCATGCAATAAATATCCATGGTACAGTAATATATATTATGTAGGATGATAAATCAGTCAACTATGATACATCGCAGAATTCTTATTAGTTGTGATTTGTTTTGGCACAAAAACAATGATTTCTCAGATGTCGTTTGCTAACAAATATATGGTCCACCAGATTAATGACCAAATGTTTTGTTTTTCTGAATTTCTACAGTGCCCTATTTTCCAATTGCATTGTGCTTTTTATGAATGAGACTAATATTTTTAATTGGACCTATGATTATCTCTTGCTTAATTTTCCTAGATTTATTTACAAAGATCTAATGGTTACAATCTATTAATAATAGGATGGTTCACCAGATTGATGGTTGAAAGTTTTTGTTTCATAGATGCAAATATTTGTAGTATGTGTATTTGAACCACCTCTAGGTAAGATGATGTAGTTGTGTGGTGGAACGACTCCTTCTGGAAGGGTTCAAACGCTGGTGTGCACATTTAAACTATGCGTGTATTCAATATGTTCTTTCTATCCAAAAAGAATCAGTGTGGTAACATTTAACCACTTAGCCTCACAAGAAATCTGAGTCATCTTAACATATGGTTTAGACTTCTTTTTTATTGTTGATAATTAGTGAAAATGTTAATGCTTTCATTTTTATTTCTCTTAAGAAAGATTATAATATTTTGAACATTTTTCAATTTTTTGTATTTTCAGTTCATACAAATAGACGTGCGGATTTAAAGGGAACAATATCTAGTACTCCATCCGTCCCATAATATGAGATTGTTGCTATGTTAGCTTGAGCAACGATCTTATATTGTGGGATGGAGAGAGTAAATGTGTCTTTAAATGCTGACGTCACGGTAGATGTGTTTTTTTTAGGAATGTCCTACCCTAATGCATGCGTGCATATAGGAAGGTATTATCCCATATCACCACAACTCTATTTTAGGACGCTAATGCATGCATGTATATATGGCGGAATCATCCCACATCACCTTAACTTTATTTTTTAGGAAAGGCCAAGCCTGTTTTTTGTAGGACGCTAATGCAAGCAGGCATATATGGAGGAATCGGGCCACATAATCTGACCTTTATTTTTTGGGGGGAAAGGCCTACGCCATTTTTTTTAAACGAACCGTTGTTTCCTTATAATGGCAATGGTGGCTAATTTTTTCCACTTAAACCACATCTATAAGTTTAGTCTATTAAATAAATGGTTGGATGTTTCTAATGTTTGTTGGATGTTCTATCCTATTTCTCTTTTTTCTGGTGAGCCCGAAAACAAAGATTTATCAGACGTCGTATGCCAACAATTATATGGTCCACCAGTTTGATGACCAAATGTTTTGTTTTCGTGAATTTCTACGGGGCCCCACTTTTCCTATTGTATTGTATTTTTTATTAATGAGACCAATATTTTTAATTGAAGCTATGACTATTTCTTGGGTTACTTTTGCAAGATTTACTTACGAGGATCTAATGGTTATAATCAAAATGATGGTTCATCAGATTCATAGTCGAAAGTTTTTGTTTACAAAGATGCAGATATTTTTGTATGTGATTAGTATGGTAATTATTAGAACCACCTCTTGGTAAGATGACGGAGTTGTGGTGGCACGACTCCTTCTAGAAGGGTATAAATGCTGGTGCTCACATTTATGCTATGCGAGTCTTCCATACATTATTTCTATCAAAAATGAATCCGTATGGGAACGTTTAACAACTTAGCCTCATAGGAAATCCGAGCCATCTAGACATATGGTTTAGACTTCTTTTTTACACTTCACTTATTAGTGAAAATGTTCACGATTTCATTTTTTCTCTTAAAAAGATTCAAATTTTTGGAGCGTTTTTCAAGTTTTTGTATTTTCAGTTCATACAAATAGCCGTGCAGATTTAATGGGAACGATCTAGTAAATCTGTATTTAAATGCCGATGTCACGCTAGATGTGTTTTTTAGGAATGACTTGCCCTAATGCATGTGTGAATATAGGAAGGAATTAGCCCATATCACCACAGAAAAAATATTACATGAGACCAGGTCTCACGGTTAGCAGGTGAGACCCGTCTTGATGGATGACACGTGGCATTCACAAATCCCAAAGTATCTAATCTCTCTCCCCCCTGATTTCAAGTGGGGGTGGGGTAAATGCTTTGTAATATGTGAATATCACGTGTCATCCATTAGGATGGATCTCACGTGAGACCTGGTCTCATAGAATTCTTTCCATCACCACAGCTCTTTTTTTGACGAGAAGGCATGCATGCATATATAGGGGAATCATCCCACATCTCGTTACCTTTTTCTTTAGGAAAGGTCAACGCCAGTTTTTTCTAGCAAACTATAATGCATGCGGGCATATATGGAGGAATCTGGGCACATCACGTCACCTTTAGCTTTTTAGGAAAGGCCAACAGCAGTTTTTTTTGGAACGAAACTTTTTTTCCTTATAATGGCAATGCTGGGTAATTTTTTCAATTTAAAACAGATCTAATGGCTATAAATGTTTAGTCTATTAAATAAATGGTTGGATGTTTCTAATTTTTATAGGATTTTCAAGCCTATTTATCTTTTTTCTGGTGAGCCCATCAATCACTTTTTATATATAAATAGATAGATTCCAGTACATTTTTAGTAGTAATACTAACAATCTGGGAGTATGCATGCATATGATCAGTTAGTCGTTGGCTTAAATTGGTGCGATTAGCAAATACTACCTCCATCAAGATTTATTAGTCTGACATGTATCCACCACATCTGCTTTTTTTAGAAAAAGCAGGAGGACCCCCGGCCTCTGCGTCTGAACTATGCATGCAGCAATTTTATTAATTATGTACACAGGACCTTACAAAGTCCTACAACAATATGACTAAAGCCACCGTCTAGGCAACATCTGTCGCTACTCCTATCCAGTTGATAAAGGGATGCTGATAGTATGGGCCTAATATCAAACAAACCTCGCAGCCAAACCGAACATCTAAGATCTGAGGTCCCAACCAGGACGCCTGCCGGGTATGGGCACCCACCAGCCCGGCGCACTCCTCAACCAGGACGCCTGACGGGTATGAGGCCACCGCAACCACCTGCCACCAATCCATCTTTAGTGTTGTACTGCTCCATCGACGTTGCCAGGCCTGCCATCGACGCCACCACGACGCCAGACAACACCACCAACCTGCGCGTGTCCATCCACGCGCGCCCATCGCCGAAACTCCGCAACGCCATGCCACCGTGATCCGCCGTCAGCCTTGCGGTAGATGTAACACCACTCCTCCTCTTGCCACCTCCATCCATCACTTGCTCCAAAACAATGCCCCCAGGAGGGAAAGCGATACAGAGAACGCCATCATCTCCGATCCGGGAGACCCAGATCTAGGGTTTCCCCTGAAACATCCCGAGCCTGATGACGCAGACTGCAACGACGATGCCTCGACAAGGAAATGACATCAAAGACGCCGCCATCGTCCGCCATGACCGTAGTCGACGTGATTTTCATCGGCACTTGCACCACCGGGTGTGCGCCGTCGGCGTCGCTGGTCCCTTCAACCGGAGCAAATTCCAAAACGATGCCCTGAAGAAGTGTCGGTGTCAAAACCGGCGGATCTTGGGTAGGGGGTCCCGAACTGTGCATCTAAGGCGGATGGTAACAGGAGGCAGGGGACACAATGTTTACCCAGGTTCGGGCCCTCTCGATGGAGGTAATACCCTACTTCCTGCTTGATTGGTCTTGATGATATGAGTATTACAAGAGTTGATCTACCACGAGATCGTAGAGGCTAAACCCTAGAAGCTAGCCTATGATTATGATTGTTGTTGTCCTACAGACTAAACCCTCCGGTTTACAAAGACACCGGAGGGGGCTAGGGTTACACAAAGTCGGTTACAAGGGAGGAGATCTACATATCCGAATTGCCAAGCTTGCCTTCCACGCAAAGGAAAGTCCCACCCGGACACGGGACGAAGTCTTCAATCTTGTATCTTCATAATCCAACAGTCCGGCTGAAGGATATAGTCCGGCTGTCCGAGGACCCCCTAATCCAGGACTCCCTCAGTAGCCCTCGAACCAGGCGTCAATGACGATGAGTCCGGCGCGCAGATTGTCTTCGGCATTGCAAGGCGGGTTCTTCTCCAAAATCCGAATACCTGTCGAGTAGTGTTTGGCTTCCCATGAATGTTGCACTCCTTGGCTTCTGCGCCTAATAATGGCTATCCTCCACGTGTTGAGCGAATGCGAGAAGTCGGAGCAATTTTACACTTGCCACCCTAACCACATGAGTAAATCGTCTATTTAAAGAGACGGGGATCCTCAGATCCAGATCACACCATCCTCCCACAGCGAGTATCCATCGGAGCGCGCCCGAGAAAAGTCCATCCCATCATGGCCGGCCATCGCAGCTCCTCCTCTCACTCCCGTGGCCCTAAGCCAAGCGATTGGAAGAAGTGTTCCGTCCCCCACAGCCAATTAGTAGAGTTATAGACCCAGGGGTTTCTCCCCCTAGCGTATATGGTCTCCGTTCGAGCCAGACTTGCCACATACAACGGCGGGGAGCAAGCGGAGAGCTTTCCCAACCCATCCATGGGAGAGCGGGTATGCCTCGTCCCTTACTTATTGAGGGGGCTTGGATTTCCAATCCATCCGTTCCTCCGCGGGCTCCTGGAGTTCTACGGCCTCCAGCTGCATAACTTTACTCCCGCCTCCATATTACACATTGCTGGCTACGTTGCTCTTTGCGAGCTGTTTTTGGGCTGCGAGGCTCATTTCGAGCTATGGAAAAGGCTATTCTGCCTCGTACCCCGTACACAGAAGGAGTCAATATATCAAGTGGGCAGAGCCGAAATATGGCGCATCGCCGTGACCGGATACTTGTTCGGTACCCCGAAGAAGACATCCGAAGACTGGCCTTCGGAGTGGTTTTATATGGAGGACGTCCCACTTCCAGACCCTATTAGGATGGGCCTTCCTGAGTTCACTGGTAGAAAAAGGGCCTATAGTCCCGGTTCGTAAGGGCCTTTAGTCCCGGTTCCTGAACCGGGACTAAAGTGTCGGTACTAATGCCCCAACCCTTTAGTCCCGGTTCAATCCAGAACCGGGACTGATGGGCCTCCACGTGGACAGTGCGCAGAGCCCAGTCAGGAGACCCTTTGGTCCCGGTTGGTGGCACCAACCGGGACCAATAGGCATCCACGCGTCAGCATTTCTGTGGCTGGGGTTTTTGTTTTTTTTGAAAAGGGGGGGTTGGGGGTTTTGGGGGGTTAATTTAGGTGTTTCATATATTGTGTTAGCTAGCTATAATTAATAGAGAGAAGTGTCCTCTCTTATGTCCGTGCTTGGTCGACGCTACATACTATACATACGTATAGAGAGGACTAGACACGCTGGCTAGCTAGTAAGCAAACGAAGGAAACAGAAGATCGTCATGAACATATATGCATACAGAGAGATGTGATATCGACCACCTCTCCTTCTCCGAGAGATTGGTCGAACAACAAGTTCTCGTATATCTATCTGACACTACCGGCTACATACATACAATAATTATCTCTTACAAATATAATCATACGGACTCAGGGTCCACATAGAATTCTCCGTCTTCAGGGATCACGTGGTCAAGAAAGAATGCCGCCAATTCCTCTTGAATTGCTCGCATGCGAGCTGGTGCTAGGAGTTCATCCCGCTTCCGAAACTTCTAATTTGAAGAAGGGGGTCAATACATATATATATGAATGAATGAAACTCAACGCAAATGATGGTAATAAAATAAAATTGTGAATGTTGTTATTTACGTACTTCATATTGTTCGTTAGAGTACCCGCCCCGCTCACAGGTCGTGTGGCGGATGGACTCGCAGATGTAGTATCCACAGAAATCATTCCCTTGTTCCTGCCACAACCACTTTACAAGAAATAGAGGTCAATCAAACTGATAAGCAAGAATGCTAAATGGTATTGATGAAACTAGCGCTTGAATCACTAGGAGATGCGCGGAACATGCTACTATAGTACTTACTTTCGGGTGTCTAAATTCCAGCTCCTTCGGCAGTCCCGGAACTGTTTTGGTGAATTTTCTCCAAACCCTGCCGGACAAAGAAAACAATTACTTGATATTAGGAAATGAACAAAGTTGCTGATATGGTGGATAATGATCGATTTAACTTACTTCTAGAGTATTTGAGTCATGTCTGCATAGTCCTGGGGATCTTTTCGTTTTGAGTCTAAGACGGTTACTAGTCCCTGCTCAAGCTTAACCTCTAGGAGAATATAGTGGAAACTGCACACACATGCATAACTCATGAATTACATTACTATAACCTTGACTAATATATAAGGGAAACCGAATACGCACAAGACAGTAACACTCACCTGAAGTTGTAAGGAAAGAGTATTATATCTTTGTTTTGATTTATTATGGACGATCGTAGCAAGTTGGCCTCGGTAGCTGCGGCATGAAGTTTAACCTGAGTTGCATCTATGAGATATGTGTTAATGAACCCAATATCACCGACTTGTCTTCTATTCAATTCGGCGATCTTCAATCTGCATAATATAGTGAGGATGATTATAAATACATGCAATGAAAGAGCTAAGCTATATAGAGAAACTTAATAACAGAAGTAGTACTACTTACAGACAGTAGCAGGCGACCGTTGTTTTATTGAGGGACAATTGATTGAAAAACTGATAGAACTCCTCAAATGGAACAGGCAACAGATCAATTCCAACGAGGTCATGCTCCTTTTTAAATTTCACATACAAAGTACTCCTCCCCCCAGAGTCTCTGCAGATTTTCAAGTACCAATCATGCAATCTTCGCATCATCGTTGATAGAGATCTTTCATCTTTGACGAGAGGCTTCCCGTACTCGTATCTTTGTATCTGGATGTCCATGGGTTCATAATGTACTTCGTCGGGCAGGTAATCTGCAAGATTGCTATAACCGGGCACCATCCTCGGATCATTAGCGACGTTGTGGCTAGGCACCTTGAGCGGGGGGCACGATTGCTTCGCTTGTTCGCCGAGCTGGGCAATTTGTTTCCCAGCTCGTCGTTCTTTCAGCCTTTGATCACTGACAGTACTTCCCGACCGCTCCGCTTCGGCAAATTCCCTTCCAATAATGCGGTCATAGTTTCCTTTCGGCGGATCAGACTTTGGTGGTTTTGTCAGGGCAGCCAGAGTGCGCTTCACTTTCACCCGATCTACCTTCTCCTCCGGAGGTGGATGTTTCTTTGCTTTCACCCCTTCAAAGAAGTTCCTCACTTCTTCTCGCGCGATCTCGGCGTTCTCCTCCAGGGTCCTCTCATATGGTAACTTCTCTGGAGTCTTCAGAGAAGGACCGAATCTGTATGTCCTCCCGCCTCTGGTTGTACTGCTAGACGCCGACCGAGCAGACGGAGCGGTTGTCTTCTTTACTTGCTTAAGAGGCGGAGGAGAAGGACTACGACGCGCCGAAGCAACTGGAGCGGCGGCAGGTCTCTTCCGCCCTTGCTGACGAGGCGGAGAAGGAGGAGGCTGGCTGCTCGGGCGCGTCGGCGCAGGTGGAGAAGGAGGCAGTGTGCCGCCACGCGTCGGAGAAGGAGCCGGCCGAGGGCCCTGATCGTCACTCGCCGGAGGAGGAGGTGGTGGAGGCGGAGTGCCCTGACTTGCCGGAGGAGGAGGAGGAGGCGGAGGCGTCCAGTTCTGAAGGTTGATGAGCTCCTTCCGCCATAGGCATGGAGTCTTCAGAGCAGACCCCAGCCGAGTCTCCCCTTCACCGGTAGGGTGGTCAAGCTGGAGGTCCTCAAATCCCTCCGTTATCTCATCCACCATCACCCTAGCATATCCTTCTGGAATCGGCCGGCAGTGAAAAGTTGCGCCGGATTCAGTAGGATAAATAGAGCCAACAACCGCCTTGACCTTCAAATTCATCCATTGCGTTATAAGGTGGCAATTTTGAGACTCCGTTATAGCATCCACGGGATAGCTGGCAGGAGCCGTCAAGGCATGCTCCGGCTGAAGCAGCTTGGTGGAAGCCACGCTGCTTCTGCGCTGAGATGGCGGGGTAGCTTCGGGGGAGGCTTCGGCAGTACGTTTGCTGCGATTTGCTTCTCGTTCCTCTATCGCGTCTACCCTTGCTTGCAGCGCCTGCATTTGGGTCTGCTGCACTTTTTTCCTCCTCTCATGGGATTTGTAACCGCCTGCGTCCGGAAACCCAACCTTCCACGGAATGGATCCTGGCGTGCCTCGTGTCCGTCCAGGGTGCTCAGGATTCCCGAGGGCCATTGTGAGCTCGTCGTTCTCTCTGTCTGGAAAGAACGTCCCTTCCTGCGCTGCTTCGATATACTGCTTAAGCTTACTGACTGGTATGTCCATTTGATCGTTCGTCCAAATGCACTTCCCTGTTACAGGGTCCAAGGTTATGCCAGCCCCGAAGAACCAAGTCCAGCAACGGTCTGGCCAGTTAATTGTCTCTGGTTCGATCCCTTTATGAACCAGATCATTCTCAGTCTTGGACCACTTAGGCCGGGCTACGAGGTAGCCACCTGACCCCGTGCGATGGTGAAGCTTCTTCTTCGCAGCATTTTGCTTGTTTGTTGCCGACATCTTCTGACTCTTTTCCGATGTCTTGTGGGCCACAAATGCGGGCCAGTGATCTCTGATCTTCTCATATCTGCCCTTGAATTCTGGTGTCTCATTATTTTTGACAAACTTATTCAGCTCTTTCTTCCACCTCCTGAATAGTTCTGCCATCCTCTTCAGAGCAAAAGACTTGATTAATTTCTCTTTAACTGGGTTCTCTGAATTATCCTCAGGCGGTAGGGTGAAATTTGACTTCAGCTCAGTCCAAAGATCATTTTTCTGCATATCATTGACATAAGACACCTCAGGGTCTTCTGTAGCCGGCTTAAACCATTGCTGGATGCTTATCGGGATCTTGTCCCTAACCAGAACCCTGCACTGAGCAACAAATGCGCTCTTTGTCCGGAGGGGTTCAATAGGTTGGCCGTCGGGCGCGATTGCTATGATCTCAAACTTCTCATCCGAGCTCAACTTTTTCTTCGGGCCTCGTCTCTTTACCGAAGTTGTGCTCGATCCGGAGGGCTAGAAAAAAGAACAAAGACTTAATTAATATGTGTACATACCAAAACAATGAATGCATCAATCAGCTAGTCAGCATAGGCTTAACTAATATATATACCTGGCCAGACTCGGTTCGGTCACCGGAGCCGTCATCACGGTCTCCTTGCACCGGCATTGGGTCACCGGAGCTGTCCTCATGTTCTTCTTCTTGCACCGGCATTAGGTCACCGTAGCCAGCTTGTTCACCCTCTCCTTCCAGACCATCGGTTTCGTTGAGAAACAACGAGATGGCATCACTTCCTTCTGCGATTATGTCCCTCAACAACGCTTCTTTTGTTGCTTCATATAGGGCGGTGTCCATAGTTTCTACAAATATTTACAACATGGCAATTATTATTCAAAC
This sequence comes from Triticum urartu, assembly GCF_056163025.1. Classification (NCBI taxonomy): domain Eukaryota; kingdom Viridiplantae; phylum Streptophyta; class Magnoliopsida; order Poales; family Poaceae; genus Triticum; species Triticum urartu. The sequence goes on from NC_141877.1 coordinate 671,214,661, forward strand.
ATGACAGATGGATATATTAGTGCCAAACGTAGAACTAGCTACCTAATCATAGTAAGCTATCGGGAGGGGGTATATATCGACAACGACGACACTACATCTATGTCCCTCGACGATCCTCGTTCCCGATAAAAAAAAGAGGAAGAAGAAGAAAAAAAAAGAGGAGAAGAAAGAATAGAGGAGAAGAACCCTCGAACCCTCGACGACCCTGGAACCCTCGACCCCTAGACGACCCTCTTCTTCCTCTCATGTTCGAGAGGATCGCCGAGGGGTCGGGAGGTTGCCTAGTGTCAAAGGATTCAACAAAACCATGTCTTCATCATTAGGCGAAAGTAACATGTGCATGATGGTACGAAGCTCTTCAAAGTTGTTCTGGAACGGAGTCCCAGATAGGATAATTCGCTTTTTGGTACAAAGTTCAGAAAGAGCCTTCTGAATATCGCTATTTGGAAGGCCTTTGCTGAATTCGTACCAAAAAGCGGATTATTCTATCCGGGACTCCATTCCAGAACAACTTTGCAGAACTTCGTACCAACATGCCCTGGTTACTTCCGGCTAATGATGAAGGCATGGATTTCTTTAATACTTTGACACTAGGAAACCTCTCTCGACCCCTCGGCGATCCTCGGCCCCTCGAACCCTCGGCGACCCTGGAACCCTCGACCCCTAGACGACCCTCTTCTTCCTCTCATGTTCGAGAGGATCGCCGAGGGGTTGGGAGGTTGCCTAATGTCAAAGGATTCAACAAAACCATGTCTTCATCATTAGGCGAAAGTAACATGTGCATGATGGTACGAAGCTCTTCAAAGTTGTTCTGGAATGGAGTCCCAGATAGGATAATTCGCTTTTTGTTACAAAGTTCAGCAAGAGCCTTCCGAATATCGCTATTTGGAAGGCCTTTGCTGAATTCGTATGAAAAGGCGGATTATTCTATCCGGGACTCCATTCCAGAACAACTTTGCAGAACTTCGTACCAACATGCCCTGGTTACTTCCGGCTAATGATGAAGGCATGGATTTCTTCAATACTTTGACACTAGGAAACCTCTCTCGACCCCTCGGCGATCCTCGACCCCTCGAACCCTCGACGACCCTGGAACCCTCGACCCCTAGACGACCCTGCTGGAACCCTCGACCCTCGAACCTATAGAACCCTCGAACCCTCGACCCTGAAACCCTCGACCCTTGACCCCTTAACGACCCTCGACCCTCTACCCTAGTTCCCGACCCTCGACCCCTCGAAGAGGAGAAATAAATAAGAAGAAGAAAAAAGAAGAAAAAGAAGAGGAGAAGGAAGAAAGGAATAGTGGAGAATTCTATTTTCTCTTCTTCTCCACTATTCCTTTCTTCCTTCTCCTCTTCTTTTTCTTCTTTTTTCTTCTTCTTATTTATTTCTCCTCTTCTTTTCCTCTCCTCTTCTTCTTTCTTTCCTCTTCTTATTTTCTTCTTTCCTATCCTTCTTTTTCTAAAATTGTAATTTTTGCATATATAAAACTTTTCTAAAATTGTAACTTTCTATATAAAACTTTCCTATCGGGAGGGGGAGAAGATCGAAGAGAAAAAAGAAGAAATAAAAGAGGAGAAGAAGAAAGGAATAGAGGAGAAGAAGAAAAAATAGAATTTTTATTCTATTTTTTCTTCTTCTCCTCTATTCCTTTCTTCTTCTCCTCTTCCTTTTCTTCCTCTCCTCGTCTTCTCCTTCTTCTTCTCCTTCTTTCTCTACTTATTTTCCTTTTCCTTATTTTACTTTTTCCTCTCCACTAACATAAAATGCACTAACCTAAAATGCAACAAACATAAAATGCACTAAAGAGGCTCAACTAACCTAAAATCAGTGATAAAATGCACTAACCTAAAATCGATATCTACTAACAACTTAAAAAAATCAATACATATATGAAAAAATGCATATATGCAAAAAAAACATCATCATATCATCAACAGAAAAAATAGTATTTTTTCTAAAAATCTATCTTTTGCATATATACATCAACATATATATACACTAACCTAAAATGCACAAAAATGCTATCGAAGAGGGGGTATATCGACCCCCCTCATGTATCCACATACATACATCTATACATACATACATTTCTCATATATAAATACATACATTTCTCATATATAAGTTTTTCTTCTTCTTCCTTTCTTCCTTCTTCCTAGCTAGATATATAAATTTTTGCATATATAAAATACATATATACTTGCATATATGTTTAAATTTTTGCATATATAAACTTTTGCATATATAAACAGAGCCTCGACGGCGGCGGCTCACAACGGGGGCGGCCGGCGAGGGAGACAGCGGCGGCGGTGGCGGCGATGGCGTCGGCGACGACCACGGCGTTGGCGGGGGTGGGCGGCGGGTGGCGTCGGGGCAGCGCCTGGCGGTGACGGGGCAGGGGCGACGAGGACGGCGGGCTCGGGGCAGCGCGGGGCTCGGGCAACGGCGGGGGCGGCGCGGGGCGCGGGCGATGACGGGGGCTGCGACGACGTGCGCGGCCGACGAGGACGAGGAGCAGGGCGTCGGGGCAGAGGGCGGCGTCGGCGGGGGGGGGAGAATGAGGAACTGAATGAAATTTTTGACAAGTGCTGTATATATAGCAAGAGCATTGGTCCCGGTTCGTGGCACCAACCGTGACCATTGCCCCCCTTTAGTCCCGGTTGGTGCGACGAACCGGGACCAAAGGCCAATTTTCGGCAGCCGAAAGGGCGGGAAGCGAAGTCCATTGGTCCCGGTTGGTGGCACCAACCGGGACTAAAGGGGGGCAATGGTCACGGTTGGTGCCACGAACCGTGACCAATGCCCCCTTTAGTCCCGGTTGGTGGCACCAACCGGGACCAATGGCCTTGTGCTGCATCGCTAGCTGAAGTTTAGTCCCACATCGCTAGCTGAAGGGCGCCGGCACTTGTTTATAAGCGCTGCTGTGCCTCCCCATTCGAGATCCTCTCTAATGCAGGCTTTCGGGACTAAACTTGTTACTGCCTGTGGTCCTATTGGGCCTCTGCGGGCCTGAATCCTGGCCCATGTAGGGTTTCTAGTCGTATTCAGGCCGTGGAGGCCCAGTAGGTGGCATTTTTTGGTTTTTTCTTTTTTATTTCTACATTTTTTTGGTTTTTTATTTTTTATTTCTACTTAAAACTAAATACTTACAGTTTTTTAGTGATTTCTTTTTGCTTTTAGGTCACAAAAATTATAAACTTTCTGTTGGTGCCATTAGTTTTAAATTTTGAATAGTTTAAATTTGAATTTTAAAAAATTGTGTGAATCACTAGTTTATGAATAACTTTACTATAAAAATAGATTTTTTTTCTATTTATTTTTTATTTATACTTACAACTAAATACTTATAGTTTTTTAGTGATTTCTTTTTGATTTTAGGTCACAAAAATTATAAACTTTCTGTTAGTGCCATTAGTTTTAAAATTTTGAATAGTTTAAATTTGAATTTTATAAAATTTGTGTGAATCACTAGTTTATGAATAACTTTACTATAAAAATAGAATTTTTTTCTTCTTTGCTATTTATTTTTATTTATACTTACAATTAAATACTTATAGTTTGATTTTAGGTCACAAAAATTATATTCTTTTTGCTATTGAAGAATATTATAGTTTTATTTTAGTTGATCATAACATAATATTTTAATTGATTGTTTTTATTTTCATAAAAGTTTTGTAGTTCATTCTGTTTGCTATTAATTCATTATTTGAGCTAAATGACTCTGAAATTGGAAAGCATTTCAAAATGAACTCTGAAAAGGTTGAAAGTTGGCATGGTATCATAATTTCACCCACATAGCATGTGCATGTATAAAACGGACAACGGTAGCATGTTCGTCTGTTACAAATTTGGCATGGTATCATCATAATAGTTGCGGAAGAAAGTCTTCACTTTTTCTTCGCTTGTGTCATTTGCTTATTGCGCCGTAACCATGGATAATCTTCATTGTTTATCAGGATGCTTGGGTCAGCCTTGACATTGAAGGGAGGAATTTCATGAAACTTTTCATAATCTTCAGACATGTCTGTCTTGCCGTCGACTCCCAGGATGTCCCTTTTTCCTGAAAGAACTATGTGGCGCTTTGGCTCATCGTATGATGTATTCGCTTCCTTATCTTTTCTTTTTCTCGGTTTGGTAGACATGTCCTTCACATAGATAACCTGTGCCACATCATTGGCTAGGACGAACGGTTCGTCAGTGTACCCAAGATTTTTCAGATCCACTGTTGTCATTCCGTACTGTGGGTCTACCTGTACCACGCCGCCTAACAGATTGACCCATTTGCACTTAAACAAAGTGACCTTAAAATCAGGTCCGTAGTCAAGTTCCCATATGTCCACTATGTAACCATAATATGTGTCCTTTCCGCTCTCGGTTGCTGCATCAAAGCGGACACCGCTGTTTTGGTTGGTGCTCTTTTGATCTTGGGCGATCGTGTAAAATGTATTCCCATTTATCTCGTATCCTTTGTAAGTCAATACAGTCAAAGATGGTCCCCTGGACAACAAGTACAACTCATCACAAACAGTGTTGTCACCTCTGAGACGTGTTTCCAACCAACTGCTGAAAGTCCTGGTGTGTTCACATGTAATCCAGTCGTCGCACTGCTCCGGGTGTTTGGAGCGCAGACTGTTCTTGTGTTCATCGACATACGGGGTCACCAAGGTAGAGTTCTGTAGAACTGTGTAGTGTGCTTGAGACCAAGAATATCCGTCCCTGCATATTATTGAGTCTCTTCCAAGAGTGCCTTTTCCAGTCAGTCTCCCCTCATACCGCGATTTAGGGAGACCTATCTTGTTAAGGCCAGGAATGAAGTCAACACAAAACCCGATAACATCCTCTGTTTGATGGCCCATGGAGATGCTTCCTTCTGGCCTAGCGCGGTTACGGACATATTTCTTTAGGACTCCCATGAACCTCTCAAAGGGGAACATATTGTGTAGAAATACGGGCCCCAGGATGACAATCTCGTCGACTAGATGAACTAGGACGTGCGTCATGATATTGAAGAAGGATGGTGGGAACACCAGCTCGAAACTGACAAGAAATTGCGCCACATCACTCCTTAGCCTTGGTACGATTTCTGGATCGATCACCTTCTGAGAGATTGCATTGAGAAATGCACATGGCTTCACAATGGCTAATCGGATGTTTTCCGGTAGAAGCCCCCTCAATGCAACCGGAAGCAGTTGCGTCATAATCACGTGGCAGTCATGAGACTTTAGGTTCTGAAACTTTTTCTCTGGCATATTTATTATTCCCTTTATATTCGACGAGAAGCCAGTCGTGACCTTCATACTGAGCAGGCATTCAAAGAAGATTTCTTTCTCTTCTTTCGTAAGAGCGTAGCTGGCAGGACCTTTATACTGCTTCGGAGGCATGCCGTCTTTTCCCTGCAAACGTTGCAGGTCCTCTCGTGCCTCAGGTGTATCTTTTGTCTTCCCATACACGCCCAAGAAGCCTAGCAGGTTCACACAAAGGTTCTTTGTCACGTGCATCACGTTGATTGAGGAGCGGACCTCTAGGTCTTTCCAGTAGGGTAGGTCCCAAAATATAGATTTCTTCTTCCACATGGGTGCGTGTCCCTCAGCGTCATTCGGAACAGCTAGTCCACCGGGACCCTTTCCAAAGATTACGTAGTGTAAATCATTGACCATAGCAAGCACGTGATCACCGGTGCGCATGGCGGGCTTCTTCCGGTGATCTGCCTCGCCTTTGAAATGCTTGCCTTTCTTTCGACATTGATGGTTGGTCGGAAGAAATCGACGATGGCCTAGGTACACATTCTTCCTGCATTTGTCCAGGTATATACTTTCAGTGTCATCTAAACAGTGCGTGCATGCGTGGTATCCTTTGTTTGTCTGTCCTGAAAGGTTACTGAGAGCGGGCCAATCGTTGATGGTCACGAACAACAACGCCTTAAGGTTAAATTCCTCCTGTCTGTGCTCATCCCACGTACGTACACCGTTTCCATTCCACAGCTGTAAAAGTTCTTCAACTATTGGCCTTAGGTACACATCAATTTCGTTGCCGGGTTGCTTAGGGCCTTGGATGAGAACTGGCATCATAATGAACTTCCGCTTCATGCACATCCAAGGAGGAACGTTATACATACATAGAGTCACGGGCCAGGTGCTGTGATTGCTGCTCTGCTCCCCGAAAGGATTAATGCCATCCGCGCTTAAAGCAAACCATACATTCCTTGGGTCCTTTGCAAACTCATCCCAGTACTTTCTCTCGATTTTTCTCCACTGCGACCCGTCAGCGGGTGCTCTCAACTTCCCATCTTTCTTTCGGTTCTCACTGTGCCATCGCATCAACTTGGCATGCTCTTCGTTTCTGAACAGACGTTTCAACCGTGGTATTATAGGAGCATACCACATCACCTTCGCAGGAACCCTCTTCCTGAGGGGCTCGCCGTCAACATCACCAGGGTCATCTCGTCTGATCTTATACCGCAACGCACCGCATACCGGGCATGCGTTCAGATCCTTGTATGCACCGCGGTAGAGGATGCAGTCATTAGGGCATGCATGTATCTTCTCCACCTCTAATCCTAGAGGGCATATGACCTTCTTTGCTGCGTATGTACTGTCGGGCAATTCTTTATCCTTTGGAAGCTTCTTCTTCAATATTTTCAGTAGCTTCTCAAATCCTTTGTCAGCCACAGCATTCTCTGCCTTCCACTGCAGCAATTCCAGTACGGTACCGAGCTTTGTGTTGCCATCTTCGCAATTGGGGTATAACCCTTTTTTGTGATCCTCTAACATGCGATCGAACTTCAGCTTCTCCTTTTGACTAAGCATTGCGTCCTTGCATCGACAATGACCCGGCGGAGATCATCATCATCGGGCACATCGTCTGGTTCCTCTTGATCTTCAACAGCTTCACCCGTGGCAGCATCATTGGGCACATCGTCTGGTTCCTCTTGATCTTCACCAGCTCCCCCCGTTGCAGCATCACCGTATTCAGGGGGCACATAGTTGTCATCGTACTCTTCTTCTTCGCCGTCTTCCATCATAACCCCTATTTCTCCGTGCCTCGTCCAAACATTATAGCGTGGCATGAAACCCTTGTAAAGCAGGTGGGAGTGAAGGATTTTCCGGTTAGAGTAAGACCTCGTATTCCCACATTCAGTGCATGGACAACACATAAAACCATTCTGCTTGTTTGCCTCAGCCGCATCGAGAAACTCATGCACGCCCTTAATGTACTCGCGGGTGTGTCTGTCACCGTACATCCATTGCCGGTTCATCTGCGTGCATTATATATAATTAAGTGTCCAAATTAATAGAAGTTCATCATCACATTAAAACCAAAGTGCATACATAGTTCTCATCTAACAACATATAGCTCTCCAGAGCATCTAATTAATTAAACCATACATTGAAACTATGTAAAACATTTCAATGCGAAAACAAATGCGGTCATAATCGCAACCAAGGTAACAATTGATCCAACGGCATAATGATACCAAGCCTCGGTATGAATGGCATATTTTATAATATTTCTAATCTTCAAGCGCATTGCATCCATCTTGATCTTGTGATCATCGACGACATCTGCAACATGCAACTCCAATATCATCTTCTCCTCCTCAATTTTTTTTTATTTTTTCCTTTAACAAATTGTTTTCTTCTTCAACTAAATTTAACCTCTCGACAATAGGGTCGGTTGGCATTTCCGATTCACATACATCCTAGATAAATAAAATCTATGTCACGTTGGTCGGCATAATTTTCATAAACAATAAATGAACCAATAGTTATAAAGATAATATACATACCAAATCCGAATCATAGACAGGACGAGGGCCGACAGGGGCGGATACCAAAACCATCGCACTATATAAGATGCAATAATAAATGTAAGAAAATGATACAAGTATCTATCTAAACATACAAGTAAGAATATTTTTCCTTTCAGAAAGAAGATAAGAACAAGAGGCTCACCACGGTGGTGTCGGTGATGAGATCGGCGCGGGTGATCGACGGCGGTGAAGACGGGGACGGGGCGTGACGGACCGCTAAATCTAGACAAATCTCGAGGAAAATGGAGCTTGGAGGTCGAGCTTCGAGAGGATAAAGCTTAAGTAGTGTGGCTCGGGCATTCCATCGAACACCTCATGTGCATAGGAGGTGAGCTAGAGCACCACAAAGCCCTCTCCCCCTCGGCCAGAAAAAACAGAGCACTGTGCTCTGCTCTTGCGCGAGGGGGTATATATAGGCACCTCATTGGTCCCGGTTGATGACATGAACCGGGACTAAAGGGAAGCCTTTGGTCCCGGTTCAAGCCACCAACCGGGACCAATGGTGGTGGGCCAGGAGCGAGGCCCATTGGTCCCGGTTCGTCCCACCAACCGGGACCAAAAGGTCCAGACGAACCAGGACCAATGGCCCACGTGGCCCGGCCAGCCCCCTGGGCTCACGAACCGGGACCAATGCCTACATTGGTCCCGGTTCTAGACTGAACTGGGACTAATGGGCTGAGCCGGCCTGGACCATAGCCCTGTTTTCTACTAGTGGTTCAATAATGCCCCTTTGAAGAAACGCCACAGCTGGCGTCCTCGGAGCCCCCAGGAGGAAGATAACAGAGAGGTCCTTTACCTGATGGGCGGGATAGAAACGCTGGCCAAATCAGGACTGACAATAATCAAGGTTATGTCAATATGTATAATGCGGGGGGTGCAGCCACTTCAGTATCGGGGGAAACCCATGTGGCACTTCAATGGAGAAGACGATGCCACCCGCTGCAGCCGTAAAGGTCCGGACTCCGCCGCCGCTCTAGCGAAAGTACTATCCAATTTATACAAAGGAGAGGAAGAGGAGTTCGTCCGTATTAAGCCACGGGATGGATTCTCCATGTACAACCCCCCAAACTGGGTGAGCTGCTACCTTTTACTCCGGATCTTCCCGCATTCTTTATTATAAGTATTTACCTTGCTATTTCATAGTAGGAACTGCGAAAAGTTGTGAGGGAGGTCCATAGCCCGCCTCCACAGCCAGAGGACTCTAATCGGGCCCTCGACCCCGGACTCGAAGAAGATCCGGACATATTCATGGAACTCATCGACAGGACGTTCTATCAGTTGAGCTGCGACGGTGCCTTGGTGGCTATCATAGCCGATTATCCGGGCCTGCTCCCTGCATCGCATGTAAGTAAAACCGGAGTCCCAACTTCCGAGAAGGATCCCTTTTTTGCACTTCACCCATCACACACATATGGTGTCCTACAGGGAAGGCCCTCAGGACGCCACGTTGAACCTGCAGTGACTCACCAGCAAGGGGCACCGAAACCGGATAGGCTTAAAAGGAAGGCGGTCAGGACTGAGACGCCGTCACAGAGGTATGAAAAAACCCTGCTCTGTGGTTTGTCATCTTTAAAATATAATAACGTCCATGGTTCCTGTCAGAAAAAATGCTCGCCGGACCGTGCCCGGAGAGCCTGCCGGCCATGCCTCCACCAGCCGGACTCTAGAGCCGGACTTAGGGGCAGATGCTAACGTGGGGACAACACCGGATGTTCCTCCTACGGAGGATGCGGATAGGCTGTCCGCTACGAATTCCGAAGTGGATAATGCCATGAATCACAGGCGCCGCCGGGCCGTACTCCGCGACCCTGGTTTCTCCGAAGAGGCGTTCGATGCCTTCAACTCAGGAGACGCGTACATCCGAGCTGCTCAAAATGGTCTTGCCAGAGCCATAGACTAGTATGTAAAGGATATACGGGTAAGAAAATCTGATAATTATATATATATCAGTAGCCCTTGAGACTTGAAACAGTTGACACAACTGATTTAAGGATCATTATTTGTGTAGGCTCTTACGGATAAGAATACCCAGTTGTCTCAAGAGCTGGAGGAGTGCAAGGCCCAGCTGCGGGCCGCAGTTGCCACAATGAAGGAGTCCGCGAAGGCCCCATCTGGTAACACTTGTTTCTATCAAAAAGAAGGATATGTACCGGTTAGTATTCGGCATTTAACAACAGATTCTGCAGATGACCCCGGAGTCAATCCGGAGGTCGTGCAAGGGGATGAGCAACATGCTCAACGACAGCTAGAGCTGGCGAGCGCGTGCTTACGCGGGTTAGGAAGGAGAAAAATGATCTCCAAGATGCCAATACCCAGCTGGGCGTTGAACTAAAAGACATTCGGGCCCAGCTAGCTGACTCCGTAAAGGAGAATAAGAGGCTTCGACGCGGCATTTTTAGTAAGTGCTTGAATGAACTTTTTATAAAGTTCGGCGAAGAAATCGGCTAACAGAGTTATATCTGTAGGTATGCTAAGGGTCGTCCTGTAGAGGAGATGCCTAGATCTGCGGGCGATCTTCTACCAGAGCTCTCACAACTGCACGAACAAGTTCGGCAGGTGATGCAGGGCATTGTCCAGGCCTTGTGGCCATCCGCCTCCCTTCCAGGAGGCATGGGGGAGCTCGTAGGGATGCTCAAGGGAGCACGGCGGTGCTTCCGATTATGGAAGATATCTTCTTGCCGACAAGGTGCAAGGGAAGCCTGGGCCATGGTGAAGACGCAGTATACCAAGGCTGACCCGAACCACATGGCCGAGGTCGGACCTGTAGGGTATAATGGGAAACAGATCCCCGTTAGTCTGGTATATGACTAGGTAAAATTAACCGCAAAGTATTCTCAACAGGATTATAGGCTAGACAGCCTGTTGGATGGTATAGAAGAATAATTTAGTCAGTCTAAGTGACTGTGTACTTCAAGTGACATATTTTGTCGCTAGCCGGATTGTAAATCATTTGTCATGGCGGACCTTTTTGCTTCGACCTCCGGACCCGACAGTCCGGAGTGTATGCGAATACCCACTCAGTTATGTAAAAACCGGGGTATGCGTGGAAACCAGGCGTACGGGTCATTAGTGCTTGAACAGACAAGTACCCAACTAGCTATGTTATATTACATGGATAGTAAGAAACATCTTCCAGGGGGAATAGTTCCGTTAAGGGTTCCTTTCCCTGGGTATGCATGCATTAATGTGCATGTCCAAACTGCAAGAAGAGACGCAGGATATAAACATCTGGGGGCATGTATTGCAATAATTTAAAGTCATCTTTTGTTCACCGACCGAATATTCCTTTAAGAACGCTAGGTTTCGGCTTCACCCAGTCTGAGGTACACATCCGGCTGACCCAGCAGTAACAATCGCAGAGGTGCTCCCCTTATGCCCTAGCCGAATTAACGAGAACGTAGGGCATAAACACAAGAGCCAGGCAACCCAGCTTGGCCAAAACTTAAGTCATATCGATGCATATAATGGTGAAGAAAAGGTACATGTGGAGGGGGCATAGAGCCCGGAACAAAATTATATTAAGCTTATGTATAAGAAGCCCCCAGGTATAATGAGCACACCTAGCGCGTCAAGATTGTGTAGTCGAGACACATTTTAACCTTTTAAGGTCGTGAGAGAAAAAAAGGGAAAAAGGAAAGAAAGAAAAGACAGATAACGGATATATATAAAAAATTGACGGAGGTAAGGAGACGAACACAGAGTCCGGCACTAGGCGTAGAATCTCCGGAGTCTGGCTGCATTCCATGGGTTTGGCTCGAGTCGATTGTCCGATGCATCCCGCAAACGGTACGCTCCACCGGTCAAAACTTTGTCAATAACGAAGGGACTTTCCAATTTGGGCTTGAGTTTGTTTTTTTCTTCTCCGGTAGGCGTAGAACAAGTTTGCCAATGTTATAAGTTTTGGCCCGTACTTCTCTGCTTTGATACCGTCGAGCCTGTTGCTGATAGAATGCGGAGCGGGCTTTTGCCACGTCAAGCTCCTCCTCCAAGGCGTCCAAACTGTCCTGCCAATCAAGCTCGTCTTCTTTCTCTTCGTACATGCGCACTCGAGGTGAGTCATGAATGATGTCGCAGGGCAGTACCGCCTCTGCGCCGCACACCATAAAGAACGATGTGTATCCGGTAGTGCGATTAGGCGTGGTCCGCAGCCCCCATAGTACGGATTCGAGCTCCTCAACCCAGTGCATATCTGATTCCTTCAAGGATCACACTAGTCTGGGTTTAATGCCGCTCATGATAAGACCATTTGCTCGCTTGACTTGACCGTTAGTTTGTGGGTGATAGAAGCATAATCGATCTTAATGCCCATGTTGCTGCACCAAGTTTTTACCTCGTCGGCTGTAAAGTTCAAGCCGTTATCGGTGATGATGCTGTGGGGGACACCGTAACGGTGTGCAACCCCGGATATGAAGTATATCACTGGTCTGGACTCGGCCATTTTAACTGGTTTGGCTTCTATCCATTTGGTGAATTTATCCACCATGACCAATAGGTATTTTTTCTTATGGCCTCCCCCTTTAAGGGGTCCTACCATATCAAGCCCCCAGACTGCAAAGGGCCAAGTAATGGGGATTGTTTGGAGAGCGGTAGGTGGCATATGGCTTTGGTTTGTAAAAACCTGGCAACCGACGCATCATTGAATGAGATCTTGTGCGTTTGCTTGGGCCGTCGACCAGAAAAAACCTATACGAAAGGCCTTGCTTACAAGGGCCCGAGCTGCGGCGTGATGGCCACCGAGTCCAGCATGAATTTCTGCCAAAAGTTCCATCCTTCCTCTTTGGAGATGCACCTTTGAAGTACTCCGGTAACGCTTTTCTTATAAAGCTCTCCTTCGTGGACCTTGTAGGATTTAGACCGCCGCATAATGCAACGTGCCTCGTTTGGGTCATCAGGGAGTTCTTGCCTAGTTAGGTAAGCCAAGAACGGTTCTGTCCACGGGGCGATGACAACCATAATCACGTGGGCCGAAGGCGTTATTTTGGTGGCAGAGCCTCCGATTACGTCAGAGTGTTCGGTATCTGGCGTTGTGGTCGGGTCTGGACTGTTGTTGCCGGTCTCTCCTTCCCATACTACGGATGGCTTAAACAGCCTTTCCAAGAAGATGTTAGGTGGGACAGGGTCGCGCTTAGCGCCGATGCAGGTGAGGATATCCGCCGCTTGATTGTTTTCCCGGACCACATGGTGGAATTCAAGCCCCTCGAACCGAGCTGACATTTTGAGGACGGCGTTGCGGTAAGCCACCATTTTTGGGTCCTTGGCGTCAAAGTCTCCATTTATTTTAGATATTGCGAGGTTCGAATCCCCACACACCTCTAGGCGTTGAATGCCCATGGAGACTGCCATCCGAAAACCATGCAACAGGGCCTCATATTCTGCTGCATTGTTGGAGTCTGTGTATAATATTTGGAGTACGTATTGGACTGTATCTCCGGTGGGGATGTCAGGATGACGCCTGCCCCCAGACCAGCTAGCATCTTAGAGCCGTCAAAGTGCATGATCCAATTGGAGTATGCGCTGTACTCTTTAGGGAGTTCGGCTTCTTTCCATTCGGCGACGAAATCAGCCAGTACTTGCGACTTAATGGCTCGCTGTGGTTTGTATGTTATGTCAAATGGGAGGAGCTCAATAGCCCATTTAGCAATCCGGACCGTGGCATCGCGGTTATTTATTATGTCGTTGAGTGGTACTTCGGAGGCCACCGTAATTGAACACTCTTGAAAGTAGCGTCGTAGTTTCCGGGATGCCATGAAGACCGCGTATGCTATCTTTTGATAATGTGGGTACCGTGATTTGCATGGAGTGGGGACGGTGGATACACAGTATACCGGCTTTGGAAGCGGGAACTTATGTCCGTCCGTCTCTCGTTCGACGATGAGCACTGTGCTTACAACTAGGTGTGTTGCCGCTATATATAACAACATTGGTTCGCCGACATTTGGCGCGGCCAAGATTGGGTTGGTGGCCAATACGGCTTTTATTTCTTCTAATCCGGCCATGGACGCATCGGTCCACTCGAAGTGTTCGGTGCATCGAAGAAGGCGATAAAGAGGTAGTGCATTTTCTCCTAATAGGGAGATAAAGCGGCTTAAGGCAGCCACACATCCAGTTAATTTCTGGATTTGCTTGAGGTCTGTTAGGATAGCCAACTGTGACAAAGCTCGGATTTTAGCCGGATTTGCTTCAATTCCTCTATTGGAGACGATGAAGCCCAAGACTTTTCCGGCGAGCACGCTGAAAACGCATTTTTCCAGATTGAGTTTGATGTCATGTGTTCGGAGATTGTCGAACGTGAGCCTCAAGTCGTCAATTAAAGATGCGACGTGTCTGGTTTTAATGACCACGTGTTCTACATATGCCTCCACTGTTTTGCTGATTTGTGTTTACAGGCATGTCTGAATCATGCGTTGATAGGTTGCACCGGCATTTTTGAGCCCGAAAGGCATGGTGTTACAACAGAAGGGGCCGTATGGAGTGATAAATGCTGTTGCGGCTTGATCGGACTCCGCCATCTTAATTTGATGGTATCCGGAGTATGCGTCGAGGAAACACAATGAGTCGTGTCCTGCGGTAGCGTCAATAATTTGATCGATGCGGGGGAGGGGGAAGGGATCCTTGGGGCAAGCCTTGTTAAGGTCCTTGAAATCGACACATAGGCGCCAGGATTTGTCCTCCTTTGGTACCATCACCAGGTTTGCTAGCCAGTCCGAATGTTTTATTTCTCTAATGAATCCGGCCTCGAGTAACTTGGCTAGCTATTCTCCCATGGCTTGTCGCTTAGGCTCAGATAAACGCCGAAAAGTCTGCTTGACCGGCTTGAACCCCTTTAGAATGTTAAGGCTATGCTCGGCCAGCCTGCGTGGGATTCCTGGCATGTCTAAAGGATGCCAGGCGAAGATGTCCCAATTCTCGCGCAAGAACTCCCGCAGTGCGGTGTCTGTTGTGGGGTTCGGTTGTGCCCCGGGGGATGCTATTTTTGTAGGGTCCGTTGGGTGGACCTGGAATTTGACTATTCCGTCCGCTGGTTTAAAGGAGGTGGACTTGGGTCTTTTGTCGAGTATCACGTCGTCCCTGTCCACTGTGAAGCGTAGCGCAGTTAGTTCTTCGACCGCAAGGGCTTCGGATAACGCCTTGAGGGCTAGTGCGGCGGTTTTATTTTCGGTGCGAAGTGCTATGTTCGGATTCACTAGCCAGAGTGATTATTCCATTTGGCCCGGGCTTTTTGAGCTTCATGTACCCGTAATGGGGTATAGCTTGGAAGATCGCGAATGCCTCCCGACCTAAAAGGGCGTGGTATCCGCTACTGAATGGGGCCACTTGGAATGTGATTTCTTCGGACCTATAATTCTCTGGCGCGCCGAATACCACATCTTGTGTGATTTTTCTCGCACATCGTGCCTCCCGACTAGGGATGATTCCTCTGAAGGTCGTGCTGCTTTGCTCAATGCGGCTCTTGTCTATTTCCATCTTGCTAAGAGTTTCCTCGTAGATGAGGTTTAATCCGCTGCCACCGTCCATCAGAACTTTAGTAAGCCGGAAGCCGTCCATAATTGGACTAAGGACCAAAGCGGCCGGTGCTCAGGCTGTTCGGAATTGAGGTTCGTCACTGGCATTGAAGGTTATGGCCGTGTCGTTCCATGGATTCATTGCTGCAACGTGGCAGACTTCGGTAAGGCTGCGGAGTGTTCGCTTGCACCTATTACTTGAGGCGAAGGTCTCGAAGACTGTCAATACTGTATTGTTATTTTCAACAGGATGGTGCTCTATTGTATTGTTGGTGAGGATATCCTCGCCGCTCTTGGCCACCTGCCGGAGTATCCAACATGCTATAAGGCTGTGTGTTGGCATGGCATCCGTTGTACTGTGAATTTTGCATGGCCCATTGAGCCATCCCTCCAATACAGTTCCATGCCCTGTAGTGGGCTTTGGTTTCTTTGTAATTGGATCGGGTGACTTACGAGAGTACCCCCTTTTAGTTCGGACGGGGGGTTTAGTGAGAGCCGGAGGGTCCCAGAATTTTGTTTGGGTGTTCCAGGCGATTTCCATCGCATAGTACTTCCGTACTATGACCGCCAAGTCAGCAAAGTGCTATGTCACGGCGACCTATGGCGTTGGGATTCCCTTGTCCGTGCAATTTTTGCAAAAGATTGAAATTGCGGCTTCCTCGTGATAGTCCTTGACCTTGCTCATTACAAGGAGGAATCTGGCCCAATAGTGATGTACTGTCTCTTGGGGATCTTGTCTAATGTGGGAAAGATCACTTGAGTCTTGCTGGGTGGGTAGATTTAGGTCCGAACCCTGACCCGATCTGAGGCCCAGGGGCGGGGGAGTTTCCGAGCTTAACAGTTCGGGCTCCGGGATGTTGCCCAATAGTCCTGGCCCGCTGTCTAATTCTAGGTTCGAAGCTTGGGCCATGTACTCCCGTGGACGGGTATCCGGCTTGGAGAGCTTGGAAATCCGGACATAGTTTGTCCTCAGAATACATGAAGAATCGCTACATTGCTCCTCCACCACCGCTATCTGATGGGTGACCGGCGGAGAGTTAATCTCCCTTTGGTTGGGTTTAAACCCGATCTGATCATAGTCTGTAGCAACTCCCAGGGCGGCGATGCGATACAAGAGCTCGTTCAAGGAAGAGAGCTCTATTGGATCCATCTGCTCAGTGAATACCGAGCCGACGTGGAGGCTGTTTTTGATGACCCGAGAAGTCATCGTCGGCACGACGGCCGAACGGGCGGTCATGACGAAGCCGCCTAGTAGGAGGGTTTGGCCTACAGCCAGGGCTCCTCTCGAGGTGATGTTGTCCTTGACAACAATACAAGCCATCAAGCCTTATCGTGACGGCACAGTGGAACTCTCAATGAAAGCACCAATGTCGGTGTCAAAACCGGCGGATCTCGGGTAGGGGGTCCCGAACTGTGCGTCTAAGGCGGATGGTAACTGGAGGCAGGAGACACAATGTTTACCCAGGTTCGGGCCGTCTCGATGGAGGTAATACCCTACTTCCTGCTTGATTGATCTTGATGATATGAGTATTACAAGAGTTGATCTACCACGAGATCGTAGAGGCTAAACCCTAGAAGCTAGCCTATAATTATGATTGTTGTTGTCCTACGGACTAAACCCTCCGGTTTATATAGACATCGGAGGGGGCTAGGGTTACACAAAGTCGGTTACAAGGGAGAAGATCTACATATCCGAATTGCCAAGCTTGCCTTCCACGCAAAGGAGAGTCCCACCCGGACACGGGACGAAGTCTTCAATCTTGTATCTTCATAATCCAACAGTCCGGCTGTCCGAGGACCCCCTAATCCAGGACTCCCTCAAGAAGGACTACGATGCAAAAGCACCGCCATCGCTCGATCCCAAAGAGATCTAGGGTTTCCCCCGAAGTTACCCGCGTTGTCAAGGACCAAACAAGGATGGAATCCGCAGATCCGCCAGCTGCCGACGTGCCGCACCTGCCATCGCGCCGACCGCGACCCGAAGACCAAGCCCATGCCTGGGCCCTGATCCGACCGCGCCGCCGCCGATCCGGTCGCGCAGCCGCCATCCCTGACGACCGCGACGCCCCAGACCTTGAAGCCGCCTGCCGTGAAGGTATGGAATTGTTGGAGCGCCGCCACCCCCCGCCATGACATCCGGCCGAACACCACGCTCCGGCCCGGGGGCGCCGGCCCGCGCCAGCCCCTCACGAGGGAGGGCCCCGAGTCCCCGCCGCCGACGACGACGGCAAGGCTTCGCTCTGCCGCGCCCTCGGGCGGCGGCAAGGGAGGATGGGGAGAAGAAGGGGAGGACAGGCGATGGGATCTGGGAGCCTCCCGGCCGTCACACGGGGGCGACTCGGGAGGAGGCCAAATTTGTTCAGAATGAACATGGTTATGGCCCCGACCACCACATCTGCTATCCCAACCCATTCGACAATTGACATGCAAACCAACAAACGAAGATCATCCTTGCACCCACAATGGATATTTTATTCATCTATCCAACAATACACCATAAGACATATACTTCCTCTGGTTTTTCTTTAAGCTGCGTTTGACCAAGTTCATCCAAAACAATCTAAATTTTCACAACAAAAAAAGGTATGAGAATATATTGAATGATGAACCTAATGGTATTAACTTGGTATTGTGGATGTTATTTTTTTGTATATAAACCTGGTCATGGACACCTGAACCCTATCTGCAGAGGAACAATGGTTACGTGCAGATTGAAGAAGAAACTGCTGGGAATGTATTCCCTCCAGCGCACAATCGCACGACAAAATTCTCCAATATCGGGAATAAATGAGGAGATGCTAACACAGCGTTTTTTCATAGACATGCCACGGGGAGAAAGAAGAGGAATACCATGTTCAAGTTGCGCAGAGGAGACACAACATTCTCGGACCAGAGCACCATGCAGGACACGGTACATGATCACTTCAGGCTAGTTTTCGGCTCTCCTATTGCCGGAGATGCATCCATAAATATGCACATGCTTGGGCAGCCAGTCATGGACTTGCAAGATCTCGAGGAACTCCCTCGGAGGACAACATTTGGGATGCAATCAAAAACTTGCCACGGCACATGGCCCCCGGCCCGGACGGGTTTACCACACAATTTTACCAACGGTGTTGGCCATTGATTAAGGACAGTTTTATGGAAGCAGTGACACAATTTTCGCTCGGGATACAACTAAAGCCTCTGTCTTCTAAATAGGGCATTTATCACCCTTCTGCCCCAAGCATGAGGATGCCATCGACATCACGGACTACAGAACGATCAACCTTATCCACAGTTTTGTGAAGATTCTAGAGAAGGACCTGGCCAAAAAACTTGCTCCAAGGCTCGATGAACTAGTTGCAAATAACCAAAGTGCCTTCATCAAAGGGAGGTGTATTCAAGACAACTTCACCATGGTACAGTTGGCCGTCAAGTTTCTCCACCGTTCACGTACTCTGACGCTCCTTCTCAAGTTGGATGTGGCCAAGGCATTCGACTCCGTCACATGCCAGTTTCTACTTGATGTTCTGGCAAGGCGAGGCTTTGGCCCATGGTGGTGCTACTGGATAACATCAATACTTGCCTCCTCGTCGACATAGGTTATGATCAATGGTGCACCAGTCAATGTCATATGGCATTCTCGCAGGCTAAGGAAGGGGACCCAGTCCTGCCAATGCTATTTATATTGGTCATCGACGTCCTGAGTGCACTTATGAAGACAATGGAAAGCGTACAGTTGCTGGAATCCTTCTGCGACGCAGGGATAAAGCATCGGCCATTGCTTTTTGTGGATGATATGGTGATGTTCATTAGACCAAGGCGCACCGAGCTCAAGGCGATGGCGTCCATGTTGCAGCTCTTCAGCGAGGCGTCGAGCCCCCATGGTGGCGCTGAAATTGATCAAGCGTTTGTGAAGGATTCGTGATGTCTGCTGGGAACATTTCCATTCTCATACCTTGGCCTTACCCTCAGTCCGGGCAGTGTTCGGAAAGAAAACTTGTAGAAGATGGTTGACAATGTGCCGGCATGGAAGGGCCGACTGTTATACGAAGGGTCCCGGATCATTTGAATAAAATCAGTACTCATGGCCACCTCCGTTTACCAAATGCTCTCTTTTGATCTTCCGCCATGGGTAATCCACAAAATTGAGCAAATATGTCGGCACTTTCTTTGGAAAGGCATGGAACATGCAACAGCTGGGGACTGCAAGGTGGCCTGGGAGCTCATTTGTCGACCCACTACGTATGAAGGGCTTGGAATCCACAATCGGCGGCTACTGAATGCTGCCCTTTGGGCCAGGTGGTTGTGGCTTATGTGGACGGACGGATTAAGACCTTGGCAAGGGCTGGACTTCACTATTTCAAAAATTGCCAGAGGGTTATATCACGCCTCAACCACATGCAAGATAGTAGATGGTAGATTGGCAGTGTTCTGGACTGATAGATGGGTTGGTCTTATGTCACCGAGGGACCTCACACCAGCTCTATACGATGCCACATCTCCAGCCCGGTGCATGATCTTGGTTACGGCGGTCCTCGAGAACTGGCGATGGATAAACGACATACGAGGGCAATTCACAACTACCATGATCTACCAGTTTTGCATGCTATGGCCTGCTCTGGAAAACATGCACGGAAACCTGAGGCAAACGACGGATGAGTCGGACACCTTCCACTGGATATGGAACGAAGCAAGGACATACATTGTGAGAACTACCTACCTAGCCTTCTTCAAGGGGACGACGAGCATGCTGGGCGCTGAACAATTGTGGAGTTTGAAGGCTCCTCTATGCTTGAGATTCTTTAGTTGGCTGGCCCTATTCAACAGGTGCTATACAAGTGATCGTCTACTGGCTTGTGTGCTACAACAGCTGCCAATATGTGTATTATGTTCCCAGGAACCAGAAACACTCAACAAAATCCACATGCACTGCCCCCTCGTCATGCAGCAGCTCCATATGCAGGTCACCCAACCATCGAACAACATGAGCCTTGCGGAACGGTGGGAGCAGGCTACGGTCAACACGCCTAGGGCCGGACGATAGGAGCACAACGCCTTGATCAACTTGGTAATGTTCACAATATGGAAGGAAAGGAACCGCCGCATCATCAACAACGTGCAATTGCCGGACGCCAAAGTGGTGGACAAGATATTAGCGGAATGGAGGCTATGGCTATTAGCATGGCTCACCAAACAATGGGTTGATGTAACTGTGGATATGGTGGGCATAGAGGAGACATAAGATTTGTATCCCAGTAGGTGGATGGCGGAATGTGCAGTGTGCACCCCTTGTAATTGATCCTGACATGTTGTTTTATTTTCGACAAAGGGTGAATTTTATTGGCTCATAACGAAGCATCAAGAGGATACAAACACAATTAGAACACCCGACCTCTGCATATCTAGGATGCACACAACCAACACCAACACACACACACACAAAAACACGCCACCAAATAGCAAAGTCATATAAGACCAAAGCTATGTATAGGCGAAAAAAAGACATCAAAGAGATCAGATCCACAATTGGCAAACTACATCAATGACCATATTCGCACCAACCATTTCATGACACCACACGAGCGACAAAGTTCTTCAACAGCAACGCCTTCAAGAAGGGAGCGGCGCTCAATAGCCGCCGTCAACGGATCCAACCACTCAAGATCAGAATCTAGGTTTTCACCCTGAAGAAATAGTCCAAGCATATCCGAGCAATGCCTTCAACAAGGTAACGACATAAAAACATCGCCATTGCTAGGCATGACCAACTCGGGATGCCTAGGCTTTCACCCCGGAGCTCGAGACCAGGTGCTCGAGTAGCACCATCATCAAGTCACTCAAGTGTTGTCACCACCACTTTTCCACGATCCCAGCAGCTACATGCAATATCAGTCGTTGCTTTTCCATCATTCCTTTGCATCAAGCCGATGTCTATAGTTTGCATCTCACCGCTGAAGTCCCAGTGGTCACTGCAATCCAGGTCGAGGCCGCTGCCGGGGCGAGACGGAGCCCAGCAGCGCATCAAATCTAGACATAGCAGCCATACCAGCGACATCTTTGCATCCCAGCATGAGAAGTACGTCTCCAGCCCGTGCCACCCTATTTACAGCCGGAGAAGCGCGGAGACGATACATGTTGTTTTATACTCTCCAATCTTAATGAATCAACACGCAAAGCTCTTGCGTGTTGCAGAAAAAATATCTGGTTAAAGCTTATAAAGTTTGACCAGAGCCAAATCTACTATGCGAAGTAAATAAAAAAACGGATGTAGTACATAGACAGAGTGGCACTGTGTTGGGTCAATATATTATTGTCGCTCTTTGATCCTACCAAGGAATTTTACAACAAAACAAAACAAGTTCCATAGTCAATACTACTACCTAATTTCTGTAGAAAAAAAATATGAGTAGAAGGAAGGGGATAGTGACAAAGATGAGGTACTTATGTTCATTTCACTGATTTTCTATGATAGGCGTTGGTGACAATACTCACGTTTGGTCAACATTAATTTGGGAGTTGTCTCTACATGTTTAGTACTTACGTTTGATATCCAATGATTTTCTTCATGGAAATAAACAAAATGCTGGAACATTAAATAAATATTATTAACTCACCTCACATTTTTAGCGCAATATGTCTCTGAAAGTTTTCAGAAAACTCCACGGCAACTGCTGGACATCTTCAGGCTAACTTATGGTCTTAAGTTTTGAACAACTATCCTTTTCATTGATTAACTCGTGGTTAACCATGTACTTGAGGCTAATTCATTTCGCAATTTTCATAAAAATACACCGTAGGAAGAAATTCCTACAGTTTCACCTCAAAGAGATGTGAACTATTAGAACATCTCCAGCCGCGTCCCCAACAGAACCCCAGTGCGACTTTTTTCGCGCCGGCGTCGAAAAAAACCTAGTCGCGGCCCCAAGACGTCGAGATCCGTCGGCGCGGCCCGTTTTAGGGCCCGGCGATTGCAGGCCGAACCCAGCGCACTAGGGGCGCTCGGGGGCTCCGGCGAAAGGGGAAAACACGCCTGGGCCACACTGTCAGGCGAAAAGTCAAGGCAATCGTCCAGATTCGCCCCTCACCCCCCGAGCGCTCGGCCACCACCCTGCCGATCCCGGCGCCGCCCACCGTCCCAGCACCGCTTGATAGGCCATTCCCCGCCGGGAAAGAGAGAAGGTTTCGCCGCGACAACCTCTCCATCACCACCCGGGCGAGTTTTCCGGCGGTCCGGCCGCGCAGAGCCGTATACCGGCGGTTGAGCGCCCACCACGCCCGCCAGGTGTTCGGCGATTTGTCAGCCCGGCGATGGACTCGGACGACGAGGAGGCGCTCGCCGTGATGCTGGAGGAGGAAGCCGATGCCGACGTCCAGGAAGAGGAACATCTCATGGTCCTCGCCGCCCTTGCCGGCCTGTGAAGGAAATATGCCCTAGAGGCAATAATAAAGTTATTATTTATTTCCTTATATCATGATAAATGTTTATTATTCATGCTATAATATTATTAACCGGAAACATGATACATGTGTGAATACATAGACAAACAGAGTGTCACTAGTATGCCTCTACTTGACTAGCTCGTTGATCAAAGATGGTTATGTTTCCTAGCCATAGACAAAGAGTTCTCATTTGATTAACGGGATCACATCATTAGGAGAATGATGTGATTGACATGACCCATTCCGTTAGCTTAGCACTTGATCGTTTAGTTTGTTGCTATTGCTTTCTTCATGACTTATACATGTTCCTATAACTATGAGATTATGCAACTCCCGTTTACCGGAGGAACACTTTGTGTGTTACCAAACGTCACAACGTAACTGGGTGATTATAAAGGTGATCTATAGGTGTCTCCGAAGGTACTTGTTGGGTTGGCGTATTTCGGGATTAGGATTTGTCACTCCGATTGTCGGAGAGGTATCTCTGGGCCCACTCGGTAATGCACATCACTATAAGCCTTGCAAGCATTGCAACTAATGAGTTAGTTGCGGGATGATGTATTACGAAACGAGTAAAGAGACTTGCCGGTAACGAGATTGAACTAGGTATTGAGATACCAACGATCGAATCTCGGGCAAGTAACATACTGATGACAAAGGGAACAACGTATGTTGTTATGTGGTCTGACCGATAAAGATATTCGTAGAATATGTAGGAGCCAATATGGGCATCCAGGTCCCGCTATTGGTTATTGACCAGAGAGGTGTCTCGGTCATGTCTACATATTTCTCGAACCCGTAGGGTCCGCACGCTTAACGTTCGTTGACGATATAGTACTATATGAGTTATGTATGTTGGTGACCGAATGTTGTTCGGAGTCCGGGATGAGATCACGAACATGACGAGGAACTCCGGAATGGTCCGGAGATAAAGTTTGATATATGGGATAATAGTGTTTGGTCACCGGAAGGGGTTCCGGATGTTTCCCGAAATGTTTGGGTACGAGAACACTTTATTTGGGCCAAAAGGGAAAGCCCACAAGGTTTTTGGAAAGCGCAAAAAGGAAGTTTTGCGGAGTCCAGGGGCCAGACGCCAGGGTCAATGGCGTCTGGGGCCTGGAGTCCGAGAAGGACTATTGCCTTTCGGGTGAAACCGACTTTGTGGAGGCTTTTACTCCAAGTTTCGACCCCAAGGCTCAACATATAAATAGAGGGGTAGGGTTAGCACCCAAGACACATCAAGAAACACCAAGCCGTGTGCCGGCAACCCCGTCCCCTCTAGTTTGTCCTCCGTCATAGTTTTCATAGTGCTTAGGTGAAGCCATGCGGAGATTATTCTTCACCAACACCGTCACCACGCCGTCGTGCTACCGGAACTCATCTACTGCTTCGCCCCTCTTGCTGGATCGAGAAGGCGAGGACGTCACCGAGCCAAACGTGTGCAGAACTCGGAGGTGCTGTTCTTTCGGTACTTGAATCGGTCGGATCGTGAAGAGGTACGACTACATCAACCGCGTTGTTATAACGCCTCCGCGAACGGTCTACAAGGGTATGTAGACAACACTCTCCCCTCTCGTTGCTATGCATCACCATGATCCTGCGTGTGCGTAGGAATTTTTTTTTAATTACTACATTCCCCAACAGTGGCATCCGAGCCAGGTTTTATGCGTAGATGTCATATGCACGAGTAGAACACAAGTGAGCTGTGGGCGATATAAATCATACTACTTACCAGCATGTCATACTTTGGTTCGGCGGTATTGTTGGATGAAGCGGCCCGGACCGACATTACGCGTACGCTTACGCAAGACTGGTTCTACCGACGTGCTTTGCACACATGTGGCTGGCGGGTGTCAGTTTCTCCAACTTTAGTTGAACCGAGTGTGGCTATGCCCGGTCCTTGCGAAGGTTAAAACAGCACCAACTTGACAAACTATCGTTGTGGTTTTGATGCGTAGGTAAGAACGGTTCTTGCTAAGCCCGTAGCAGCCACGTAAAATTTGCAACAACAAAGTAGAGGACGTCTAACTTGTTTTTGCAGGGCATGTTGTGATGTGATATGGTCAAGACATGATGCTAAATTTTATTATATGAGATGATCATGTTTTGTAACCGAGTTATCGGCAACTGGCAGGAGCCATATGGTTGTCGCTTTATTGTATGCAATGCAATCACCCTGTAATGCTTTACTTTATCACTAGGCGGTAGCGATATTCGTGGAAGCATAAGATTGGCGAGACGACAACGATGCTACGATGGAGATCAAGGTGTCGCACCGGTGACGATGGTGATCATGAAGGTGCTTCGGAGATGGAGATCACAAGCACAAGATGATGATGGCCATATCATATCACTTATATTGATTGCATGTGATGTTTATCTTTTATGCATCTTATCTTGCTTTGATTGACAGCAGCATTATAAGATGATCCCTCACTAAATTATCAAAGTATAAGTGTTCTCCCTGAGTATGCACCGTTGCGAAAGTTCTTCGTGCTGAGACACCACGTGATGATCGGGTGTGATAGGCTCTACATTCAAATACAATGGGTGCAAAACAGTTGCACACGCGGAATACTCAGGTTAAACTTGACGAGCCTAGCATATACAGATATGGCCTCGGAACACGGAGACCGAAAGGTCGAGCGTGAATCATATAGTAGATATGATCAACATAGTGATGTTCACCGTTGATACTATTCCATATCACGTGATGATCGGACATGGTTTAGTTGATATGGATCACGTGATCACTTAGAGGGTTAGAGGGATGTCTATCTAAGTGGGAGTTCTTAAGTAATATGATTAATTGAACTTAAATTTATCATGATATTAGTCCTGGTAGTATTAGCATATCTATGTTGTAGATCAATAGCTCGCGTTTAGCTCCCCTGTTTTATTTTTGATATGTTCCTAGATTAAACTAAGTTGAAAGATGTTAGTAGCAATGATGCGGATTGGATCCGTGATTTGAGGTTTATCCTCATTGCTACACAGAAGAATTATGTCCTTGATACACCGCTAGGTGACAGACCTATTGCAGGCGCAGATGCAGACGTTATGAACGTTTGGCTAGCTCAATATGATGACTACTTGATAGTTTAGTGCACCATGCTTAACGGCTTAGAATCGGGGCTTCAAAGATGTTTTGAACGCCATGGAGCATATAAGATGTTCCAAGAGTTGAAATTGGTATTTCATACTCATGCCCGTGTCGAGAGGTATGAGACCTCTGACAGTACTTTGTCTACAAGATGGAGGAGAATAGCTCAACCAGTGAGCATGTGCTCAGATTGTCTGAGTACTACAATTTCTTGAATCAAGTGGGAGTTAATCTTCCAGATAAGAGAGTAATTCACAAAGTTCTCTAGTCACTATCACCGAGTTACTAGAACTTAGTGATGAACTATAATATGCAAGGGATGACAACAGTAACTCCCAAACTCTTCGTGATGCTGAAATCGACGAAGGTAGAAATCAAGAAAAGCATCAAGTGTTGATGGTTGACAAAGACCACTAGTTTTAAGAAAAGAGCAAAGGGAAGAAAGGGGAACTTCAAGAAGAACGGCAAGCAAGTTGCTGCTCAAGTGAAAAAAAACTCAAGTCTGGACCTAAGCCTGAAACTGAGTGCTTCTACTACAAAGGGACTGGTCACTGGAAGCGGAACTACCCCAAGTAATTGGCGGATAAGAAGGATGGCAAAGTGAACATAGGTATATTTGATATACATGTTATTGATGTGTACTTTACTAGTGTTTATAGCAACCCCTCAGTATTTGATACTAGTTCAGTTGCTAAGAATAGTAACTCGAAACTGGAGTTGCAGAATGAACAGAGACTAGTTAAGGGTGAAGTGACGATGTGTATTGGAAATGGTTCCAAGATTGATACGATCATCATCGCACACTCCCTATACTTTCGGGATTAGTGTTAAACTTAAAATAAATGTTATTTAGTGTTTGCGTTGAGCATGAATATGATTGGATCATGTTTATTGCAATACTGTTATTCATGTAAGTTAGAGAATAATTGTTGTTCTGTTTACATGAATAAAACCTTCTATGGTCATACACCGAATGAAAATGGTTTGTTGGATCTCGATCGTGGTGATACACATTTTCATAATATTGAAGCCAAAAGATGCAAAGTTAATAATGATAGTGCAACTTATTTGTGGCACTGCTGTTTAGGTCATATTGGTGTAAAGCGCATGAAGAAAATCCATGCTGACGGGTTTTTGGAATCACTTGATTATGAATCAGCTGATGCTTGCGAACCATGCC
This sequence comes from Triticum urartu, assembly GCF_056163025.1. Taxonomy (NCBI): domain Eukaryota; kingdom Viridiplantae; phylum Streptophyta; class Magnoliopsida; order Poales; family Poaceae; genus Triticum; species Triticum urartu. Next base: position 671,241,684 of record NC_141877.1, read on the forward strand.
TCATGGGTAAGATGACTAAGACTCCGTTCTCCGGAACAATGGAGCGAGCAAAAGATTTGTTGGAAATCATACATACTGATGTATGTGGTCCGATAAATATTGAGGCTCGCGGCAGGTATCATTATTTTCTGATCTTCACAGATGATTCAGCAGATATGAGTATATCTACTTGATGAAACGCAAGTCTAAAACATTTGAAAAGTTCAAAGAATTTCAGAGTGAAGTGGAGAATCATCGTAACAAAAATAAAAGTTTCTACGATATGATCGCAGAAGTAAAATATTTAAGTTGCGAGTTTGGCCTTCAGTTAAAACAATGTGAAATAGTTTCACTACTCACGTCACCTGGAACACCATAGTGTAATGGTGTGTCTGAACGTCGTAACCGTACTTTATTAGATATGGTGCGATCTATGACATCTCTTACTGATTTACCGCTATCAATTTGGGGTTATGCATTAGAGACAGCTACATTCACGTTAAATAGGGCACCATCTAAATTCATTGAGACGACACCGGATGAACTATGGTATGGTAAGAAACCAAAGTTGTCGTTTCTGAAAGTTTGGGGCTGCGATGCTTATGTGAAAAAGCTTCAACCTAATAAGCTCGAACCCAAATCGGAGAAATGTGTCCTCATAGGATACCCAAAGGAGACTGTTGGGTACACCTTCTATCACAGATCCGAAGGCAAGACTTTTGTTGCTAAATTCGGAGTTTTTCTATAGAAGGAGTTTCTCTCGAAAGAAGTGAGTGGGAGGAAAGTAGAACTTGATGAGGTAACTGTACCTTCTCCCTTATTGGAAAGTAGTTCATCACAGAAATCTATTCATGTGACTACTACACCAATTAGTGAGGAAGCTAATGATGATGATCATGTAACTTCAGATCAAGTTACTACCGAACCTCGTAGGTAAACCAGAGTGAGATCCACACCAGAGTGGTACGGTAATCCTGTTCTGGAGGTCATGTTACTTGACCATGACGAACCTATGAACTATGAGGAAGCGATGATGAGCCCAGATTCCGCAAAATGGCTTGAGGCCATGAAATCTGAGATGAGATCCATGTATGAGAACAAAGTATGGACTTTGATTGACTTGCCCAATGATCGGCAAGCCATAGAAAATAAATGGATCTTCAATAGAAAGACGGACGCTGATAGTAGTGTTACTATCTACAAAGCTAGACTTGTCGAAAAAGGTTTTTGACAAAGTTCAAGGTGTTGACTATGATGAGATTTTCTCACTCGTAGCGATGCTTAAGTCTGTCTGAATCATGTTAGCAAATTACCGCATTTTATGAAATCTGGCAAATGGATAAACAAAACTGCATTCTTTAAAGGATTTATTAAAGAAAGAGTTGTATATGATGCAACCAGAAGGTTTGGTCAATCCTAAAGGTGCTAACAAAATATGCAAGATCCAGCGATCCATCTATGGACTGGTGCAAGCATCTCGGAGTTGGAATATACGCTTTGATAAGTTGATAAAAGCATATAGTTTTATACAGACTTGCGGTGAAGCCTGTATTTACAAGAAAGTGAGTGGGAGCACTACAACATTTCTGATAAGTATATGTGAATGACATATTGTTGATCGGAGATAATGTAGAATTATTCTGCAAAGCATAAAGGAGTGCTTGAAAAGAGTTTTTCAAAGAAATACCTCGGTGAATCTACTTACATATTGAGCATCAAGATCTATAGAGATAGATCAAAATGCTTGATAAGTTTTTAAATGAGTACATACCTTGACAAGATTTTGAAGTAGTTCAAAATGGAACAGTCAAAGAAAGAGTTCTTGCCTGTGTTACAAGGTGTGAAACTGAGTAAGACTCAAAGCCCGACCACGACAGAAGATAGAAAGAGAATGAAAGTCATTCCCTATGCCTTGGCCATAGATTCTATAAAATATGCCATGTTGTGTACCAGATCTATTGTATACCCTACACTGTTTTTGGCAAGGGAGTACAATAGTGATCTAGGAGTAGATCACTGGACATTGGTCAAAATTGTCCTTAGTGAAATAATGATATGTTTCTTGATTATGGAAGTGACAAAAAGGTTCATCGTAAAAGGTTACGTCGATGCAAATTTTGACACTAATCCAGATGACTCAAAGTCTCAATCTGGATACATCTTGAAAGTGGGAGCAATTAGCTAGAGTAGCTCCGTGCAGAGCATTGTTGACATAGAAATTTGCAAAATACATACGGATCTGAATGTGCTAGACCCGTAGACTAAACTTCTCTCACAAACAAAACATGATCACACCTTACTACTCTTTAGGTGTTAATCACATAGCGATGTGAACTAGATTGTTGACTCTAGTAAACCCTTTGGGTGTTGGTCACATGACGATGTGAACTATGGGTGTTAATCACATGGTGATGTGAACTATTGGTGTTAAATCACATGGAGATGTCAACTAGATTATTGACTCTAGTGCAAGTGGGAGACTGAAGGAAATATGCCCTAGAGACAATAATAAAGTTATTATTTATTTCCTTATATCATGATAAATGTTTATTATTCATGCTAGAATTGTATTAAACGGAAACATGATACATGTGTGAATACATAGACAAACAGAGTGTCACTAGTATGCCTCTACTTGACTAGCTCGTTGATCAAAGATGGTTATGTTTCCTAGCCATAGACAAAGAGTTCTCATTTGATTAACGGGATCACATCATTAGGAGAATGATGTGATTGACTTGACCCATTCCGTTAGCTTAGCACTTGATCGTTTAGTTTGTTGCTATTGCTTTCTTCATGACTTATACATGTTCCTATAACTATGAGATTATGCAACTCCCGTTTATCGGAGGAACACTTTGTGTGTTACCAAACGTCACAACGTAACTGGGTGATTATAAAAGTGCTCTACAGGTGTCTCCGAAGGTACATGTTGGGTTGGCGTATTTCGAGATTAGGATTTGTCACTCCGATTGTCGGAGAGGTATCTCTGGGCCCACTCGGTAATGCACATCACTATAAGCCTTGCAAGCATCGCAACTAATGAGTTAGTTGCGGGATGATGTATTACGGAATGAGTAAAGAGACTTGCCGGTAACGAGATTGAACTAGGTATTGAGATACCGACGATCGAATCTCTGGCAAGTAACATACCGATGACAAAGGGAACAATGTATTGTTGTTAAGCGGTCTGACCGATAAAGATATTCGTAGAATATGTAGGATCCAATATGGGCATCCAGGTCCCGCTATTGGTTATTGACCAGAGAGGTGTCTCGGTCATGTCGACATAGTTCTCGAACCCGTAGGGTCCACACGCTTAACGTTCGTTGACGATATAGTACTATATGAGTTATGTATGTTGGTGACCGAATGTTGTTCGGAGTCCGGGATGAGATCACGGACATGACGAGGAACTCCGGAATGGTCCGGAGATAAAGTTTGATATATGGGATAATAGTGTTTGGTCACCGGAAGGGGTTCCGGATGTTTCCCGAAATGTTTGGGTACGAGAACACTTTATTTGGGCCAAAAGGGAAAGCCCACAAGGTTTTTGGAAAGCGCAAAAAGGAAGTTTTGCGGAGTCCAGGGGCCAGACGCCAGGGTCCCTGGCGTCTGGGTCCAGATGCCGGGAACCCTGGCGTCTGGCCCTGGAGTCCGAGAAGGACTCTTGCCTTTCGGGTGAAACCGACTTTGTGGAGGCTTTTACTCCAAGTTTCGACCCCAAGGCTCAACATATAAATAGAGGGGTAGGGCTAGCAGCCAAGACACATCAAGAAACACCAAGCCGTGTGCCGGCAACCCCATCCCCTCTAGTTTGTCCTCTGTCATAGTTTTCGTAGTGCTTAGGAGAAGCCCTGCGGAGATTGTTCTTCACCTACACCGTCACCACGCCGTCGTGCTGCCGGAACTCATCTACTGCTTCGCCCCTCATGCTGGATCGAGAAGGCGAGGACGTCACCGAGCCAAACGTGTGCAGAACTCGGAGGTGTTGTGCTTTCGGTACTTGGATCAGTCGGATCGTGAAGAGGTACGACTACATCAACCGCGTTGATATAACGCCTCCGTGAACGGTCTACAAGGGTAGGTAGACAACACTCTCCCCTCTCGTTGCTATGCATCACCATGATCCTGCGTGTGCGTAGGATTCTTTTTTTGAAATTACTACGTTCGCCAACAGTGGCATCCGAGCTAGGTTTTATGCGTAGATGTCATATGCACGAGTAGAACACAAGTGAGTTGTGGGCGATATAAATCATACTGCTTACCAGCATGTCATACTTTGGTTCGGCAGTATTGTTGGATGAAGCGGCCCGGACCGACGTTACGGGTACGCTTACGCGAGACTGGTTCTACCGACGTGCTTTGCACACAGGTGGCTGGCGGGTGTCAGTTTCTCCAACTTTAGTTGAACCGAGTGTGGCTATGCCCGGTCCTTGCGAAGGTTAAAACAGCACCAACTTGACAAACTATCGTTGTGGTTTTGATGCGTAGGTAAGAACGGTTCTTGCTAAGCCCGTAGCAGCCACGTAAAATCTGCAACAACAAAGTAGAGGACGTCTAACTTGTTTTTGCAGGGCATGTTGTGATGTGATATGGTCAAGAAATGATGCTAAATTTTATTATATGAGATGATCATGTTTTGTAACCGAGTTATCGGCAACTGGCAGGAGCCATATGGTTGTTGCTTTATTGTATGCAATGCAATTGCCCTGTAATGCTTTACTTTATCACTAGGCGGTAGCGATAGTCGTGGAAGCATAAGATTGGCGAGACGACAACGATGCTACGATGGAGATCAAGGTGTCGCGCCGGTGACGATGGTGATCATGAAGGTGCTTCGGAGATGGAGATCACAAGAACAAGATGATGATGGCCATATCATATCACTTATATTGATTGCATGTGATGTTTATCTTTTATGCATCTTATCTTGCTTTGATTGACAGTAGCATTATAAGATGATCCCTCACTAAATTATCAAAGTATAAGTGTTCTCCCTGAGCATGCACCGTTGCGAAAGTTCTTCGTGCTGAGACACCACGTGATGATCGGGTGTGATAGGCTCTACGTTCAAATACAATGGGTGCAAAACAGTTGCACACGCGGAATACTCAGGTTAAACTTGACGAGCGTAGCATATACATATATGGCCTCGGAACACGGAGACCGAAAGGTCGAGCGTGAATCATATAGTAGATATGATCAACATAGTGATGTTCACCGTTGATACTACTCCATCGCACGTGATGATCGGACATGGTTTAGTTGATATGGATCATGTGATCACTTAGAGGATTAGAGGGATGTCTATCTATGTGGGAGTTCTTAAGTAATATGATTAATTGAACTTAAATTTATCATGATATTAGTCCTGGTAGTATTGGCATATCTATGTTGTAGATCAATAGCTCGCGTTTAGCTCCCCTGTTTTATTTTTGATATGTTCCTAGATTAAACTAAGTTGAAAGATGTTAGTAGCAATGATGCGGATTGGATCCGTGATCTGAGGTTTATCCTCATTGCTGCACAGAAGAATTATGTCCTTGATACACCGCTAGGTGACAGACCTATTGCAGGCGCAGATGCAGACGTTATGAACGTTTGGCTAGCTCAATATGATGACTACTTGATAGTTTAGTGCACCATGCTTAACGGCTTAGAATCGGGGCTTCAAAGATGTTTTGAACGCCATGGAGCATATAAGATGTTCCAAGAGTTGAAATTGGTATTTCATACTCATGCCCGTGTCGAGAGGTATGAGACCTCTGACAGTACTTTGTCTACAAGATGGAGGAGAATAGCTCAACCAGTGAGCATGTGCTCAGATTGTCTGAGTACTACAATTGCTTGAATCAAGTGGGAGTTAATCTTCCAGATAATAGAGTAATTGACAAAGTTCTCTAGTCACTATCACCGAGTTACTAGAACTTAGTGATGAACTATAATATGCAAGGGATGACAACAGTAACTCCCAAACTCTTCGTGATGCTGAAATTGACGAAGGTAGAAATCAAGAAAAGTATCAAGTGTTGATGGTTGACAAAGACCACTAGTTTCAAGAAAAGGGCAAAGGGAAGAAAGGGGAACTTCAAGAAGAACGGCAAGCAAGTTGCTTCTCAAGTGAAAAAAACTCAAGTCTGGACCTAAGCCTGAAACTGAGTGCTTCTACTACAAAGAGACTGGTCACTGGAAGCGAAACTACGCAAGTAATTGGCGGATAAGAAGGATGGCAAAGTGAACATAGGTATATTTGATATACATGTTATTGATGTGTACTTTACTAGTGTTTATAGCAACCCCTCAGTATTTGATACTAGTTCAGTTGTAAGAATAGTAACTCGAAACGGGAGTTGTAGAATGAACAGAGACTAGTTAAGGGTGAAGTGACGATGTGTATTGGAAATGGTTCCAAGATTGATACGATCATCATCGCACACTCCCTATACTTTCGGGATTAGTGTTAAACCTAAAATAAATGTTATTTAGTGTTTGCGTTGAGCATGAATATGATTGGATCATGTTTATTGCAGTACTGTTATTCATGTAAGTTAGAGAATAATTGTTGTTCGGTTTACATGAATAAAACCTTCTATGGTCATCCACCCAATGAAAATGGTTTGTTGGATCTCGATCGTGGTGATACACATTTTCATAATATTGAAGCCAAAAGATGCAAAGTTAATAATGATAGTGCAACTTATTTGTGGCACTGCTGTTTAGGTCATACTGGTGTAAAGCGCATGAAGAAAATCCATGCTGATGGGTTTTTGGAATCACTTGATTATGAATCAGTTGATGCTTGCGAACCATGCCTCATGGGCAAGATGACTAAGACTCCGTTCTCCGGAACAATGGAGCGAGCAAAAGATTTGTTGGAAATCATACATACTGATGTATGTGGTCCGATAAATATTGAGGCTCGCGGCAGGTATCATTATTTTCTGATCTTCACAGATGATTTGAGCAGATATGAGTATATCTACTTGATGAAACGCAAGTCTAAAACATTTGAAAAGTTCAAAGGATTTCAGAGAAGTGGAGAATCATCGTAATAAAAATAAAAGTTCTACGATATGATCATAGAAGTAAAATATTTAAGTTATGAGTTTGGCCTTCAATTAAAACAATGTGAAATAGTTTCACTACTCACGCCACCTGGAACACCACAGTGTAATGGTGTGTCTGAACGTCGTGACCGTACTTTATTAGATATGGTGCGATCTATGACATCTCTTACTGATTTACCGCTATCAATTTGGGGTTATGCATTAGAGACAGCTACATTCACGTTAAATAGGGCACCATCGAAATTCATTGAGACGACACCGCATGAACTATGGTATGGTAAGAAACCAAAGTTGTCGTTTCTGAAAGTTTGGGGCTGCGATGCTTATGTGAAAAAGCTTCAACATGATAAGCTCGAACCCAAATCGGAGAAATGTGTCTTCATAGGATACCCAAAGGAGACTGTTGGGTACACCTTCTATCACAGATCCGAAGGCAAGACTTTTGTTGCTAAATTCAGAGTTTTTCTAGAGAAGGAGTTTCTCTCGAAAGAAGTGAGTGGGACGAAACTAGAACTTGATGAGGTAACTGTACCTGCTCCCTTATTGGAAAGTAGTTCATCACAGAAATCTATTCATGTGACTACTACACCAATTAGTGAGGAAGCTAATGATGATGATCATGTAACTTCAGATCAAGTTACTACCGAACCTCGTAGGTAAACCAGAGTGAGATCCACACCAGAGTGGTACGGTAATCCTGTTCTGGAGGTCATGTTACTTGACCATGACGAACCTATGAACTATGAGGAAGCAATGATGAGCCCAGATTCCGCAAAATGGCTTGAGGCCATGAAATCTGAGATGAGATCCATGTATGAGAACAAAGTATGGACTTTGATTGACTTGCCCAATGATCGGCAAGCCATAGAAAATAAATGGATCTTCAATAGGAAGACGGACGCTGATAGTAGTGTTACTATCTACAAAGCTAGACTTGTCGAAAAAGGTTTTTGACAAAGTTCAAGGTGTTGACTATGATGAGATTTTCTCACTCGTAGCGATGCTTAAGTCTGTCTGAATCATGTTAGCAAATTGCCGCATTTTATGAAATCTGGCAAATGGATAAACAAAACTGCATTCCTTAAAGGATTTATTAAAGAAAGAGTTGTATATGATGCAACCAGAAGGTTTGGTCAATCCTAAAGGTGCTAACAAAATATGCAAGCTCCAGCGATCCATCTATGGACTGGTGCAAGCATCTCAGAGTTGGAATATACGCTTTGATAAGTTGATAAAAGCATATAGTTTTATACAGACTTGCGGTGAAGCCTGTATTTACAAGAAAGTGAGTGGGAGCACTACAACTTTTCTGATAAGTATATGTGAATGACATATTGTTGATCGGAGATAATGTAGAATTATTCTGCAAAGCATAAAGGAGTGCTTGAAAGGAGTTTTTCAAAGAAAGACCTCAGTGAATCTACTTACATATTGAGCATCAAGATATATAGAGATAGATCAAGATGCTTGATAAGTCTTTCAATGAGTACATACATTGACAAGATTTTGAAGTAGTTCCAAATGGAACAGTCAAAGAAAGAGTTCTTGCCTGTGTTACAAGGTGTCAAACTGAGTAAGACTCAAAGCCCGACCACGGCAGAAGATAGAAAGAGAATGAAAGTCATTCCCTATTCCTTGGCCATAGATTCTATAAAATATGCCATGTTGTGTACCAGATCTATTGTATACCCTACACTGTTTTTGGCAAGGGAGTACAATAGTGATCTAGGAGTAGATCACTGGACATTGGTCAAAATTATCCTTAGTGAAATAATGATATGTTTCTCGATTATGGAAGTGACAAAAAGGTTCATCGTAAAAGGTTATGTCGATGCAAATTTTGACACTAATCCAGATGACTCAAAGTCTCAATCTGGATACATCTTGAAAGTGGGAGCAATTAGCTAGAGTAGCTCCGTGCAGAGCATTGTTGACATAGAAATTTGCAAAATACATATGGATCTGAATGTGCCAGACCCGTAGACTAAACTTCTCTCACAAGCAAAACATGATCACACCTTACTACTCTTTAGGTGTTAATCACATAGCGATGTGAACTAGATTGTTGACTCTAGTAAACCCTTTGGGTGTTGGTCACATGACGATGTGAACTATGGGTGTTAATCACATGGTGATGTGAACTATTGGTGTTAAATCACATGGAGATGTGAACTAGATTATTGACTCTACTGCAAGTGGGAGACTGAAGGAAATATGCCCTAGACGCAATAATAAAGTTATTATTTATTTCCTTATATCATGATAAATGTTTATTATTCATGCTAGAATTGTATTAAACGGAAACATGATACATGTGTGAATACATAGACAAACAGAGTGTCACTAGTATGCCTCTACTTGACTAGCTCGTTGATCAAAGATGGTTATGTTTCCTAGCCATAGACAAAGAGTTCTCATTTGATTAACGGGATCACATCATTAGGAGAATGATGTGATTTACTTGAACCATTCCGTTAGCTTAGCACTTGATCGTTTAGTTTGTTGCTATTGCTTTCTTCATGACTTATACATGTTCCTATAACTATGATATTATGCAACTCCCGTTTACCGGAGGAACACTTTGTGTGCTACCAAACGTCACAACGTAACTGGGTGATTATAAAGGTGCTCTACAGGTGTCTCCGAAGGTACTTGTTGGGTTGGCATATTTCGAGATTAGGATTTGTCACTCCGATTGTTGGAGAGGTATCTCTGGGCCCACTCGGTAATGCACATCACTATAAGCCTTGCAAGCATTGCAACTAATGAGTTAGTTGTGGGATGATGTATTACGGAACGAGTAAAGAGACTTGCTGGTAACGAGATTGAACTAGGTATTGAGATACCGACGATCGAATCTCGGGCAAGTAACATATCGATGACAAAGGGAACAACGTATGTTGTTATGTGGTCTGACCGATAAAGATCTTTGTAGAATATGTAGGAGCCAATATGGGCATCTAGGTCCCGCTATTGGTTATTGACCAGAGAGGTGTCTCGGTCATGTCTACATAGTTCTCGAACCCGTAGGGTCCGCTAGCTTAACGTTCGTTGACGATATAGTACTATATGAGTTATGTATGTTGGTGACCGAATGTTGTTCGGAGTCCGGGATGAGATCACGGACATGACGAGGAACTCCGGAATGGTCCGGAGATAAAGTTTGATATATGGGATAATAGTGTTTGGTCACCGGAAGGGTTCCGGAATTCACCGGAAGGGGTTCCAGATGTTTCCCCAAATGTTTGGGTACGAGAACACTTTATTTGGGCCAAAAGGGAAAGCCCAAAAGGTTTTTGGAAAGCGCAAAACGGAAGTTTTGTGGAGTCTGGGGGCCAGACGCCAGGGTCCCTGCCGTCTGGGTCCAAACGCCGGGAACCCTGGCGTCTAGCCCTGGAGTCCGAGAACGACTCTTGCCTTTCGGGTGAAACCGACTTTGTGGAGGCTTTTACTCCAAGTTTCGACCCCAAGGATCAAGATATAAATAGAGGGGTAGGGCTAGCACCCAAGACACATCAAGAAACACCAAGCCGTGTGTCGGCAACCCCGTCCCCTCTAGTTTGTCCTCCGTCATAGTTTTCGTAGTGCTTAGGCGAAGCCCTGCAGAGATTGTTCTTCACCAACACCGTCATCTCGCCGTCGTGCTGCCGGAACTCATCTACTACTTCGCCCCTCTTGCTGGATCGAGAAGGCGAGGACGTCACCGTGCCAAACGTGTGCAGAACTCGGAGGTGTCGTGCTTTCGGTACATGGATCGGTAGGATCGTGAAGACGTATGACCACATCAACCGCGTTGATATAACGCTTCCGCGAACGGTCTACAAGGGTATGTAGACAACACTCTCCCCTCTCGTTGCTATGCATCACCATGATCCTGCGTGTGCGTAGGATTTTTTTGAAATTACTACGTTCCCCAACAGCCTGCTCACGAGCAATGGAGAGCCGCGGCGAGGTGGCTCGACACCAGGGCGGCTGAAAGCAAAGAACCAACATCGTTTGGAAGGCTATTGCATGCTCTACTCTGACTACTTCGCTGACGCTCCACTGCATGGCGACAAAGTATTTCGGGCCCGTTATCGGATGAGCCAAAAGCTTTTCCTTAGGATTGTGAATTCCATCCGGGAGTTCGACAACTACTTCAACCGCAAGAAGGATTGCACCGGCAAACTTGGATTCACTGTTGGGGAACGTAGTAATTTCAAAAAAATTCCTACGCACACACAAGATCATGGTGATGCATAGCAACGAGAGGGGAGAGTGTTGTCTACGTACCCTTGTAGACCGTTCGCGGAAGCGTTATATCAACGCGGTTGATGTAGTTGTACGTCTTCACGTCCGACCGATCCAAGTACCGAAAGCACGGCACCTCTGAGTTCTGCACAAGTTCGGCTCGGTGATGTCCTCGCCTTCTCAATCCAGCAAGCGGGGCGAAGTAGTAGATGAGTTCTGGCAGCACGACGGCGTGGTGACGGTGTTGGTGAAGAACAATCTCCGCAGGGCTTCTCCTAAGCACTACGAAAACTATGACGGAGGATAAACTAGAGGGGACGGGGTTGCCGGCACATGGCTTGGTGTTTCTTGATGTGCCTTTGGTGCTAGCCCTACCTCTCTATTTATATATTGAGCCCTGTGGTAGAAACTTGGAGTAAAAGCCTCCTCAAAGTCGGTTTCACCCGACAGGCAAGAGTCCTTCTCGGACTCCAGGGCTAGACGCCAGGGTTCCCGGCGTCTACCCCCTAGACGCCAGGGTTCCTGGCGTCTAGCCTCTGGTCTCCGCAAAACTTCCTTTTGCACTTTCCAAAAGCCTCGTGGGCTTTCCCCTTTGGCCCAGATAAAGTGTTCTCGTGCCCAAACATTTCGGGAAACATCCGGAACCCCTTCCGGTGAATTCCGAAACCGTTCCGGAGATCAAACACTACTATCCCATATATCAAACTTTATCTCCGGACCATTCCGGAGTTCCTCGTCATGTCCGTGATCTCATCCCGGACTCCGAACAACATTCGGTCATCAACATACATAACTCATATAGTACTATATCGTCAACGAACGTTAAGCGTGCGGACCCTACGGGTTCGAGAAATATGTAGACATGACCGAGACACCTCTATGGTCAATAACCAATAGCGGGACCTAGATGCCCATATTGGCTCCTACATATTCTACGAAGATCTTTATCGGTCAGACCGCATAACAACATACGTAGTTCCCTTTGTCATCGGTATGTTACTTGCCTGAGATTCGATCGTCGGTATCTTAATACCTAGTTCAATCTCATTACCGGCAAGTCTCTTTACTCGTTCTGTAATAGATCATCTCACAACTAACTCATTAGTTGCATTGCTTGCAAGGCTTAAGTGATGTGCATTACCGAGAGGGCCCAGAGATACCTCTCCGACAATCGAAGTGACAAATCCTAATCTCGAAATACGCCAACCCAACATGTACCTTTGGAGACACCTGTAGAGCACCTTTATAATCACCCAGTTACGTTGTGACGTTTGGTTGCACACAAAGTGTTCCTCCGGTAAACGGGAGTTGCATAATCTCATAGTCATAGGAACATGTATAAGTCATGAAGAAAGCAATAGCAACATACTAAACGATCGAGTGCTAAGCTAACAGAATGGGTCAAGTCAATCACATCATTCTCCTAATGATGTGATCCCGTTAATCAAATGACAACTCATGTCTATGGCTAGGAAACATAACCATCTTTGATCAACGAGCTAGTCAAGTAGAGGCATACTAGTGACACTCTATTTGTCTATGTATTCACACATGTATCATGTTTCCGGTTAATAAAATTCTACCATGAATAATAAACATTTATCATGAAATAAGGAAATAAATAATAACTTTATTATTGCCTCTAGGGCATATTTCCTTCAGTCTCCCACTTGCACTAGAGTCAATAATCTAGTTCACATCGCCATGTGATTTAACATCAATAGTTCACATCTTTATGTGGTTAACACCCATAGTTCACATCGACATGTAACCAACCCCCAAAGGGTTTACTAGAGTCAGTAATCTAGTTCACATCGCTATGTGATTAACACCCAAAGAGTACGAAGGTGTGATCATGTTTTGCTTGTGAGATAATTTTAGTCAATGGGTCTGTCACATTCAGATCCGTAAGTATTTTGCAAATTTCTATGTCTATAATGCTCTGCATGGAGCTACTCTAGCTAATTGCTCCCACTTTCAATATGTATCCACATTGAGACTTAGAGTCATCTAGATCAGTGTCAAAACTTGCATCGACGTAACCCTTTACGACGAACCTTTTGTCACCTCCATAATCGAGAAACATATCCTTACTCCAGTAAGGATAATTTTGACCAATATCCAGTGATCTACTCCTAGATCACTATTGTACTCCCTTGCCAAACTCAGGGCAGGGTATACAATAGGTCTGGTACACAGCATGGCATAATTTATAGAACCTATGGCCGAGGCATAGGGAATGACTTTCATTCTCTTTCTATCTTCTGCCGTGGTCGGGCTTTGAGTCTTACTCAATTTCACACCTTGTAACACAGGCAAGAACTCTTTCTTTAACTGTTCCATTTTGAACTATTTCAAAATCTTGTCAAGGTATGTACTCATTGAAAAAACTTATAAAGCGTCTTGATCTATCTCTATAGATCTTGATGCTCAATATGTAAGCAGCTTCACTGAGGTCTTTCTTTGAAAAACTCCTTTCAAACATTCCTTTATGCTTTGCAGAATAATTCTACATTATCTTCGATCAACAATATGTCATTCACGTATACTTATCAGAAATGTTGTAGTGCTCCCACTCACTTTCTTGTAAATACAGGCTTCACCGCAAGTCTGTATAAAACTATATGCTTTGATCAACTTATCAAAGCGTATATTCCAACTCCGAGATGCTTGCACCAGTCCATAGATGGATCGCTGGAGCTTGCATATTTCCTTAGCACCTTTAGGATTGACAAAACCTTTCTGGATGCTTCATATACAACTCTTCTTTAATAAATCCATTAAGGAATGTAGTTTTGTTTATCCATTTGCCAGATTTCATAAAATGCGGCAATAGCTAAAATGATTCGGAAAGACTTAAGCATAGATACGAGTGAGAAACTCTCATCGTAGTCAACACCTTGAACTTATCGAACACCTTTTTGCGACAATTCTAGCTTTGTAGATAGTAACACTACTATCAGCGTCCGTCTTCCTCTTGAAGATCCATTTAATCTCAATGGCTCGCCGATCATTGGGCAAGTCAATCAAAGTCCATACTTTGTTCTCATACATGGATCTCATCTCAGATTTCATGGCCTCAAGCCATTTCGCGGAATCTGGGCTCATCATCGCTTCCTCATAGTTCGTAGGCTCGTCATGGTCAAGTAACATGACCTCTAGAACAGGATTACCGTACCACTCTGGTGCGGATCTCACTCTGGTTTACCTACGAGGTTCGGTAGTAACTTGATCTGAAGTTACATGATCATCATCATTAGCTTCCTCACTAATTGGTGTAGTAGTCACAAGAACAGATTTCTGTGATGAACTACTTTCCAATAAGGGAGCAGGTACAGTTACCTCATCAAGTTCTACTTTCCTCCCACTCACTTCTTTCGAGAGAAACTCCTTCTCTAGAAAGGATCCATTCAAAGCAATGAATAACTTGCCTTTGGATCTGTGATAGAAGGTGTACCCAACATTTTCTTTTGTGTATCCTATGAAGATGCACTTCTCCGATTTGGGTTTGAGCTTATCAGGTTGAAACTTTTTCACAAAAGCATTGCAACCTCAAACTTTAAGAAACGACAGCTTAGGTTTCTTGCTAAACCATAGTTCATACAGTGTCATCTCAACGGATTTAGATGGTGCCCTATTTAACGTGAATGCAGCTGTCTCTAATGCATAACCCCAAAACGATAGTGGTAGATCGGTAAGTGACATCATAGATCGCACCATATCTTATAAAGTATAGTTATGACGTTCAGACACACCATTATACTGTGGTGTTCCAGGTGGCGTGAGTAGTGAAACTATTTTACATTGTTTTAACTGAAGGCCAAACTCGTAACTCAAATATTTTACTTCTGCGATCATATATTAGAAACTTTTTTTTGTTACGATGATTCTCCACTTCACTCTGAAATTCTTTGAACTTTTCAAATGTTTCAGACTTGTGTTTCATCAAGTAGATATACCCATATCTGCTCAAATCATCTGTGAAGGTCAGAAAATAATGATACCTACCGTGAGCCTCAATATTCATCGGTCCACATACATCAGTATGTATGATTTCCAACAAATCTGTTGCTCGCTCCATTGTTCCGAAGAACGGAGTCTTAGTCATCTTGCCCATGAGGCATGGTTCGCAAGCATCAACTGATTCATAATCAAGTGATTCCAAAAGCCCATCAGCATGGATTTTCTTCATGCGCTTTACACCAATATGACCTAAATGGCAGTGCCATAAATAAGTTGCACTATCATTATTAACTTTGCATCTTTTGGCTTCAATATTATGAAAATGTGTATCACTATGATCGAGATCCAACAAACCATTTTCATTGGGTGTATGACCATAGAAGGTTTTATTCATGTAAACAGAACAACAATTATTCTCTAACTTACATGAATAACTGTATTGCAATAAACATGATCCAATCATATTTATGCTCAACGCAAACACTAAATAACATTTATTTTAGGTTTAACACTAATCCCGGAAGTATAGGGAGTGTGTGGTGATGATCATACCAATCTTGGAACCACTTCCAACACACATCGTCACCTCACCCTTAACTAGTCTCTGTTTATTCTACAACTCCCGTTTTGAGTTACTAATCATAGCAACGGAACTAGTATCAAATACTTAGGGGTTGCTATAAACACTAGTAAAGTATACATCAATAACATGTATATCAAATATACCTTTGTTCACTTTGCCATCCTTCTTATCCGCCAAATACTTGGGGCAGTTCCGCTTCCAATGTCCAGTCTGCTCGCAGTAGAAGCACTCAGTTTCAGGCTTAGGTCCATATTTGGGTTTCTTCTCCTGAGCAGCAACTTGTTTGCTGTTCTTCTTGAAGTTCCCCTTCTTCTTCCCTTTGTCGTTTTCTTGAAACTAGTGGTCTCGTCAACCATCAACACTTGATGTTTTTCTTGATTTCTACCTTCGTCGATTTCAGCATTACGAAGAGCTTGGGAGTTGTTTCCGTTATCCCTTGCATATCATAGTTCATCACGAAGTTCTACTAACTTGGTGATGGTGACTAGAGAATTCTGTCAATCACTATTTTATCTGGAAGATTAACTCCCACTTGATTCAAGCGATTGTAGTACCTAGACAATCTGAGCACATGCTCACTGCTTGAGCTATTCTCCTCCATCTTTTAGCTATAGAACTTGTTGGAGACTTCATATCTCTCAACTCGGGTATTTACTTGAAATAGTAACTTCAACTCCTGGAACATCTCATATGGTCCATGACGTTCAAAATGTCTTTCAAGTCCCGATTCTAAGCCGTTTAAGCATGGTGCACTAAACTATCAAGTAGTCATCATATTGAGCTAGCCAAACGTTCATAACATCTGCATCTGCTCCTGCAATAGGTTTGTCACCTAGCGGTGCATCAAGGACATAATTGTTCTGTGCAGCAATGAGGATAAACCTCAGATCAAGGATCCAATCTGCATCATTGCTACTAACATCTTTCAACTTAGTTTTTCTCTAGGAACATATCAAAATAAACATAGGGAAGCACCAACGCGAGCTATTGATCTACAACATAGATATGCTAATAGTACCAGGACTAAGTTCATGATAAATTTAACTTCAATTAATCATATTACTTAAGAACTCCCACTTAAAAAGACATCCCTCTAATCTTCTAAGTGATCACATGATCCAAATCAACTAAACCATAACCGATCATCACGTGAAATGGAGTAGCTTTCAATGGTGAACATCAATATGTTGATCATATCTACTATATGATTCACGCTCGACCTTTCGATCTCAATGTTCCGAGGCCATATTTGCATATGCTAGGCTCGTCAAGTTTAACCTGAGTATTCTGCGTGTGCAAAAATGGCTTGCACCTGTTGTAGATGGACGTAGAGCTTATCACACCCGATCATCACGTGGTGTCTGGGCACGACGAACTTTGGCAACGGTGCATACTCAGGGAGAACACTTTTATCTTGAAATTTAGTGAGAGATCATCTTATAATGCTACCATCAATCAAAGCAAGATAAGATGCATAAAAGATAAACATCACATGCAATCAATATAAGTGATATGATATGGCCATCATCATCTTGTGCTTATGATCTCCATCTCCGAAGCACCGTCATGATCACCATCGTCACCGGCGCGACACCTTGATCTCTATCGTAGCATCATTATCGTCTCGCCAATGTTATGCTTCTACGACTATCGCTACCACTTAGTGATAAAGTAAAGCATTACAGGGCGATTGCATTGCATACAATAAAGCGACAACCATATGGCTCCTGCCAGTTGCTGATAACTCGGTTACAAAACATGATCATCTCATACAATAAAATTTAGCATCATGTCTTGACCATATCACATCACAACATGCCCTGCAAAAACAAGATAGACGTCCTCTACTTTGTTGTTGCAAATTTTACGTGGCTGCTACTAGGCTTAGCAAGAACCGTTCTTACCTACGCATCAAAACCACAACGATAGTTTTTCAAGTTGGTGCTGTTTTAACCTTCGCAAGGACCGGGCGTAGGCACACTTGGTTCAACTAAAGTTGGAGAAACTGACACCCGCCAGCCACCTGTGTGCAAAGCACGTCGGTAGAACCAGTCTTGCGTAAGCGTACGCGTAATGTCGGTCCGGGCCGCTTCATCCAACAATACCGCCGAACCAAAGTATGACATGCTGGTAAGCAGTATGACTTATATCGCCCACAACTCACTTGTGTTCTACTCGTGCACAACATCAACGTATAAAACCTGGCTCGGATGCCACTGTTGGGGAACGTAGTAATTTCAAAAAAATTCCTACGCACACGCAAGATCATGGTGATGCATAGCAATGAGAGGGGAGAGTGTTGTCTACGTACCCTTGTAGACCGTTCACGGAAGCGTTATATCAACGCAGTTGATGTAGTCGTACGTCTTCATGTCCAACCGATCCAAGTACCGAAAGCACGGCACCTCCGAGTTCTGCACATGTTCGGCTCGGTGACGTCCTCGCCTTCTCGATCCAGCAAGAGGGGCGAAGTAGTAGATGAGTTCCGGCAGCACAACGGCGTGGTGACGGTGTTGGTGAAGAACAATCTCCGCAGGGCTTCGCCTAAGCACTATGAAAACTATGACAGAGGATAAACTAGAGGGGACGGGGTTGCCGGCACACGGCTTGGTGTTTCTTGATGTGTCTTTGGTGCTAGCCCTACCCCTCTATTTATATGTTGAGCCCTGGGGTCGAAACTTGGAGTAAAAGCCTCCTCAAAGTCGGTTTCACCCGAAAGGCAAGAGTCCTTCTCGGACTCCAGGGCTAGACGCCAGGGTTCCCGGCGTCTACCCCCTAGACGCCAGGTTTCCTGGCGTCTAGCCTCTGGTCTCCGCAAAACTTCCTTTTGCACTTTCCAAAAGCCTCGTGGGCTTTCCCCTTTGGCCCAGATAAAGTGTTCTCGTGCCCAAACATTTCGGGAAACATCCGGAACCCCTTCCGGTGAATTCCAGAACCCTTCCGGAGATCAAACACTACTATCCCATATATCAAACTTTATCTCCGGACCATTCCGGAGTTCCTCGTCATGTCCGTGATCTCATCCCAGACTCCGAACAACATTCGGTCATCAACATACATAACTCATATAGTACTATATCGTCAACGAACGTTAAGCGTGCGGACCCTACGGGTTCGAGAACTATGTAGACATGACCGAGACACCTCTCTGGTCAATAACCAATAGCGGGACCTGGATGCCCATATTGGCTCCTACAGATTCTACGAAGATCTTTATCAGTCAGACCGCATAATAACATACGTTGTTCCCTTTGTCATCGGTATGTTACTTTCCCGAGATTCGATCGTCGGTATCTTAATACCTAGTTCAATCTCGTTACCGGCAAGTCTCTTTACTCGTTCCGTAATACATCATCTCGCAACTAACTCATTAGTTGCATTGCTTCCAAGGCTTAAGTGATGTGCATTATCGAGAGGGCCCAGAGATACCTCTCCGACAATCGAAGTGACAAATCCTAATCTCGAAATACGCCAACCCAACATGTACCTTTGGAGACACCTGTAGAGCACCTTTATAATCACCCAGTTACGTTGTGACGTTTGGTAGCACACAAAGTGTTCCTTCGGTAAACGGGAGTTGCATAATCTCATAGTCATAGGAACATGTATAAGTCATGAAGAAAGCAATAGCAACATACTAAACGATCGAGTGCTAAGCTAACAGAATGGGTCAAGTCAATCACATCATTCTCCTAATGATGTGATCACGTTAATCAAATGACAACTCATGTCTATGGCTAGGAAACATAACCATCTTTGATCAATGAGCTAGTCAAGTAGAGGCATACTAGTGAAACTCTGTTTGTCTATGTATTCACACATGTATCATGTTTCCGGTTAATACAATTCTAGCATGAATAATAAACATTTATCATGAAATAAGGAAATAAATAATAACTTTATTATTGCCTCTAGGGCATATTTCCTTCATTCAACTGGATCCAGAAGTGCACGACAGCTATGAGGATGCTTGCATACGGAGCTCCCAGTGATTCACTCGACGACTATGGGCTAATGGCCGAGTCCACGACCATTGAGTGTTTCTACAAGTTCTGCAGTGCAGTGGTGGCAGTGTTTGGACCACAATACTTGAGATCACCCAATGCTGAAGACACTGCTCGGATCCTAGCATATAATGTAGCAAGAGGATTTCCTGGGATGCTTGGAAGCATCAATTGTATGCATTGGAAATGGAAGAACTGTCCATTTGTTTGGTAGGGGGTGTACAAAGGCGGCAAAGGCGGTTGCAGTGTGGTACTTGAGGCAGTGGTCGCACAGGACCTCTGGATTCGGCACTCCTTCTTTAGTATGCCAGGAACTCACAATGACATCAGCGTGTCGCAGTGCTCCACTGTCTTTGCCAAGCTTGTTGAAGGCCATTCTCCGCCGGTGAACTTCAACGTCAATGGGCGGCACTACAACAAAGGGTACTACCTAGCTGATGGTCTGAGATGGTCTACATTTGTGACGACTATCTCAAACATTGTGCCAGGAGGCAAGAAATCCCACTTTGTGAAGGTTCAGGAGGCTTTAAGGAAGGATGTCGAGCGGGCATTTGGTGTGCTCCAGTCTCACTACTAGGAAAAGGCCTACTAGTGGTTCACCTATTTTGCCTATTAATGGCGCACTACTGGTGCGCCACTAGTAACACGCCACTAGTATTTTTTACTAATGGTGCACCACTGGTGCGCCATTAGTATCTGGTATACTAATGGCGCACCATGTCGTGTGCCATTATTATAGACCACCATGCGCCATTAGTATCTGGCATACTAATGGCGCACTGTGGGGTGATGCGCCAATAGTATGAATATTAGTTTTTTTTACTTTTCTGAATTTTGCACAGGTTACAAAATATATTATTGGACAGAATATAGACAGCACCCTACAGCAAGAGCAGATTCATCGAATACAATAGAAGATTAGTCTCCAAATACAATTCATCATATTAGTCTCCGAATTCAAAAGACCGAACAAAGATAGAACATTACATGTCTCGAGACCGCGAGTAGCGAGTTTGTCAGAAGTAATACTAATCCTAACAAGTCCTACTAATCATCATCATACAACTTCTACTCGTTATTAATAACAAGTCATACGATCATCATCTTGATAGTCATCGAACCAACCCTACTTAATTGTTCTTAGCACATGATCATCAGTATTAGGCAGGACCTAAATACCCTATTTAAGGTAAAATAGCGTAAAACAATATAGACCCTGACTCTCCATTATGGAGAATGGAGAACATCATATCTCCAATTCTTGCGCTTCGCTTCCTTTTGCTTCCAAGAACCTCCTTACGGCTGTCCATACATTTTTTCCATCCTTTGATTTTCATGTCTCCACTTCTTTTAGAAATCTCGTATGGACAGTTGAGATTCGTAGGATGACATGGATGTATGTTCAAAACATTAATACTACCTTTCTGATACATCAAATGAGGCACACAATTCTCTGGGATTATCTGTTGAAAAACATAGTAATAACTTCATAGTTAGCAATGATGTACTAGTTTTAGAAGTATGCAAAAGATGCACGGATGTCGTAATAGTAAAAATCTTACCAGGGTATCTCCATGGTAGTTACCGTAGTTGAAAACATGCACTAGTGGCACGTATTGACTATAATGTTGAGGAGTTTGATTGTGGATATTGTAATTCTCAATGTCAGTACAAAATCCGACCAGATGATTTTTCTCCTTGTAAGTTGTTAATTCGGAGCCATCGGTGTAGTGGGTTTTGTCTACCATCTCCCGCGCATTCTTTGAACAATAAAAATAAGTTGTTAATGGAAATAAGCTATCAACTATTTTGAAATAAACAATATAAATTAGCTAATAACTATGTTTGAGAAACTCACATAGCGGTAGAATTGGAGGCGTATCAACAAGGACCCAAATGTCCATATTGTCTTGATCGATGTCAGGATTACCAAGATCCATGGTGATAAGCATACCCTCATCAAAACCATACATCTTGCAAAATTCTTCCCAATTTTTGCAACCAAAATGGGTTACGCTCTCAGAATTATACAGTTTTACTTCAAAGTCCACATCGTGATGAGTCCTTAGGTGAATTTTCTTTGTTTCAGAAATTTCATGGTCTTCAAAATCCATCCTCTCCAAGACATAGCGTCTTGCATGGCATGGGATAAGCTATACTTGAATTGTAAAAGATGAAAATTACACGTTGAAATAGTTGAAGTCATGCTTAATTATGAAAAAAAACAATTGTTGTCGTTGTGTACTGTTTCAACTTCGAAGGTCTCCTTGAGCTTAATGCTGAAGCGCCGATCATCGTCCAGGTGAGGCCTGTCGCACAGACCTCGATCGTCGTGGCACCAGCCGCACTCCCCCGGGAGACTTTCGTCGTCCGATGACGACATTTCCTACGTTCATAATTCAAAACTACATCATCTCTTGACATTAGTAATAACTATGAGTTGATATCACACTTCTATATGTATAACACAAGAGGCAGTTGATCCTACTTAATTAAGTACTAAGATACCCAGGCCCATGCATTAGTCGCAAGTACCCCATATGTCCTATCTTTAGCAAAGTCATGCTAAAATTCACGGAAAATTTCAGCATGACCTTTGCTGAAAATATGACATATGGAGTACCTGAATTTGCCGGAATGGAAGTTAATCGACATTCCAGCAAACTCAAGGGCCTCTCGGGGTACCTGCAATTTCATTATCCCCGCGTAATGAAGTCGCCAATGGGTCATTTTAGAAGATCACAAGTAGCATCTGTTGGGGAACGTAGCAGAATTTTAAAATTTTCTACGCATCACCAAGATCAATCTATGGAGTCATCTAGCAACGAGGGAGAAAGGAGTGCATCTACATACCCTTGTAGATCGCGTGCGGAAGCGTTCAAGAGAACGGAGTTGATGGAGTCATACTCGTCGTGATCCAAATCACCGATGACCAAGTGCCGAACGGACAGCACCTCCGCGTTCAACACACGTACGGTTGGGAAGACGTCTCCTCCTTCTTGATCCAGCAAGGGGGAAGGAGAGGTTGATGAAGATCCAGCAGCACGACGGCGTGGTGGTGGATGCAGCAGGATCCCGGCAGGGCTTCGCCAAGCGCAAGCGGGAAGGAGAGGTGTAACGGAGGGAGAGGGTGGCGCCAAGAGCAAGGATGCCCGGCTGCCCTCCCTCCCCCCTCTTTATATAGGGGCCTTGGGGGGCGCCGGCCCTAGGAGATGGATCTCCAAGGGGGCGGCGGCCAAGGGGTGGCTTCCCCCCCCCCCCAAGCCAAGTGGGGGGCGCCCCCACCCCTAGGGTTTCCCAATCCTAGGCGCAGGGGAGGCCCAAGGGGGGCGCACAAGCCCACCAGGGGCTGGTTCCCCTCCCACTTCAGCCCATGGGGCCCTCCGGGATAGGTGGCCCCACTCGGTGGACCCCCGGGACCCTTCAGGTGGTCCCGGTACAATACCAGAGACCCCCGAAACCTTCCCGATGGCCGAAACTGGACTTCCTATATATAAATCTTTACCTCCTGACCATTCCGGAACTCCTCGTGATGTCTGGGATCTCATCCAGGACTCCGAACAACTTTCGGGTTACTGCATACTAATATCTCTACAACCCTAGCGTCACCGAACCTTAAGTGTGTAGACCCTACGGGTTTGGGAGACATGCAGACATGACCGAGACGCCTCTCCGGTCAATAACCAACAGCGGGATCTGGATACCCATGTTGGCTCCCACATGCTCCACGATGATCTCATCGGATGAACCACGATGTCGAGGATTCAATCAATCCGTATACAATTCCCTTTATCAATCGGTACGTTACTTGCCCGAGACTCGATCGTCGGTATCCCAATACCTCGTTCAAACTCGTTACCGGCAAATCACTTTACTCGTGCCGTAATGCATGATCCCGTGATCAACCACTTGGTCACATTGAGCTCATTATGATGATGCATTACCGAGTGGGCCCAGAGATACCTCTCCATCATACGGAGTGACAAATCCCAGTCTAGATTCATGCCAACCCAACAGACACTTTCGGAGATACCTGTAGTGTACCTTTATAGTCACCCAGTTACGTTGTGACGTTTGGCACACCCAAGGCACTCCTATGGTATCCGGGAGTTGCACAATCTCATGGTCTAAGGAAATGATACTTGACATTCAGAAAAGCTACAGCAAACGAACTACACGATCTTTGAGCTATGCTTAGGATTGGGTCTTGTCCATCACATCATTCTCCTGATGATGTGATCCCGTTATCAATGACATCCAATGTCCATAGTCAGGAAACCATGACTATCTTTTGATCAACGAGCTAGTCAACTAGAGGCTCACTAGGGACGTGTTGTGGTCTATGTATTCACACATGTATTACGATTTCCGGATAACACAATTATAGCATGAATAATAGACAATTATCATGAACAAAGAAATATAATAATAACCATTTTATTATTGCCTCTGGGGCATATTTCCAACAGTCTCCCACTTGCACTAAAGTCAATATTCTAGTCACATTGTGATGAATCGAACACCCATGCAGTTTTGGTGTTGATCATGTTTTGCTCTAGGGAGGGGTTTAGTCAACGGATCTGCCACATTCAGATCCGTATGTACTTTACAAATCTCTATGTCTCCATTTTGAACACTTTCACGAATGGAGTTGAAGTGACGCTTGATATGCCTGGTCTTCCTGTGAAACCTGGGCTCCTTGGCAAGGGCAATAGCTCTAGTATTGTCATAGAAGAGAGTCATCGGGCCCGACGCATTGGGTATGACTCCTAGGTCGGTAATGAACTCCTTCACCCAGACTGCTTCTTGTGCTGCCTCCGAGGCTGCCATGTACTCCGCTTCACATGTAGATCCCGCCACCACGCTTTGCTTGCAACTGCACCAGCTTACTGCCCCACCATTCAAAATATACACGTATCCGGTTTGTGACTTAGAGTCATCCAGATCTGTGTCGAAGTTAGCATCGATGAAACCCTTTACGACGAGCTCTTCGTCACCTCCATAAACGAGAAACATTTCCTTAGTCATTTTCAGGTACTTCAGGATATTCTTGACCGCTGTCCAGTGTTCCATGCCGGGATTACTTTGGTACCTTCCTACCAAACTTACGGCAAGGTTTACATCAGGTCTGGTACACAACATAGCATACATGATAGACCCTATGGCCGAGGCATAGGGGACGACACTCATCTTTTCTCTATCTTCTGCTGTGGTCGGGCATTGAGCCGTGCTCAATCTCGTACCTTGCAATACAGGCAAGAACCCCTTCTTTGACTGATCCATTTTGAACTTCTTCAATATCTTGTCAAGGTACGTACTCTGTGAAAGACCAATGAGGCGTCTCGATCTATCTCTATAGATCTTGATGCCTAATATATAAGCAGCTTCTCCAAGATCCTTCATTGAAAAACACTTGTTCAAGTAGGCCTTTATGCTTTCCAAGAATTCTATATCATTTCCCATCAACAGTATGTCATCCACATACAATATGAGAAATGCTACAGAGCTCCCACTCACTTTCTTGTAAATGCAGGCTTCTCCATAAGTCTGCGTAAACCCAGATGCTTTGATCATCTCATCAAAACGAATGTTCCAACTCCGAGATGCTTGCACCAGCCCATAAATTGAGCGTTGGAGCTTGCACACCTTGTCAGCATTCTTAGGATCGACAAAACCTTCCGGCTGCATCATATACAATTCTTCCTTAAGGAAACCATTAAGGAATGCCGTTTTGACGTCCATTTCCCATATCTCATAATCATAGAATGCGGCAATTGCTAACATGATTCGGACGGACTTCAGCTTCGCTACGGGTGAGAAAGTATCATCGTAGTCAACCCCTTGAACTTGTCGATAACCCTTAGCGACAAGCCGAGCTTTGTAGATGGTCACATTACCATCCGCGTCTGTCTTCTTCTTAAAGATCCATTTATTTTCTATGGCTCGCCAATCAACGGGCAAGTCAGTCAAAGTCCATACTTTGTTTTCATACATGGATCCTATCTCGGATTTCATGGCTTCCAGCCATTTGTCGGAATCCGGGCCCGCCATCGCTTCTTCATAGTTCGAAGGTTCACCGTTGTCTAACAACATGATTTCCAGGACAGGGTTGCCGTACCACTCTGGTGCGGAACGTGTCCTTGTGGACCTACGAAGTTCAGTAGCAACTTGATCTAAAGTTTCATGATCATCATCATTAACTTCCTCTCTAGTCGGTGCAGGCACCTCAGGAACATTTTCTTGAGCTGCGCCACTTACCGGTTCAAGAGGTAATACCTCATCAAGTTCTACTTTCCTCCCACTTATTTCTTTCGAGAGAAACTCTTTCTCAAGAAAGGACCCATTCTTGGCAACAAAGATCTTGCCTTCGGATCTGAGGTAGAAGGTATACCCAATAGTTTCTTTAGGGTATCCTATGAAGACGCATTTTTCCGATTTGGGTTCGAGCTTTTCAGGTTGAAGTTTCTTGACATAAGCATCGCATCCCCAAACTTTTAGAAACGACAGCTTAGGTTTCTTCCCAAACCATAATTCATACGGTGTCGTCTCAACGGATTTCGATGGAGCCCTATTTAAAGTGAATGCGGCAGTCTCTAAAGCATAGCCCAAAATGATAGCGGTAGATCGGTAAGAGACATCATAGATCGTACCATATCCAATGGAGTGCGATTACGACGTTCGGACACACCGTTACGCTGAGGTGTTCCAGGCGGCGTGAGTTTTGAAACTATTTCACATTTTCTTAAGTGTGTGCCAAATTCGTGACTCAAGTATTCTCCCCCACGATCTGATCGCAAGAACTTGATTTTCTTGTCACGTTGATTCTCAACCTCACTCTAAAATTCCTTGAACTTTTCAAAGGTCTCAGACTTGTGTTTCATTAAGTAGACATACCCATATCTACTCAAGTCATCAGTGAGGGTGAGAACATAACGATAGCCACCGTGAGCCTCAACACTCATTGGACCGCACACATCAGTATGTATGATTTCCAATAAGTCGGTTGCTCGCTCCATTGTTCCTGAGAACGGAGTCTTGGTCATTTTACCCATGAGGCATGGTTCGCACGTGTCAAATGATTCGTAATCAAGAGACTCAAAAAGTCCATCTCCATGGAGCTTCTTCATGCGTTTGACACCTATGTGACCAAGGCAGCAGTGCCACAAGTATGTGGGACTATCATTATCAACCTTACATCTTTTGGTATTCACACTATGAATATGTGTAACATTACGCTCGAGATTCATTAAGAATAAACCATTCACCATTGGAGCATGACCATAAAACATATCTCTCATATAAATAGAACAACCATTATTCTCGGATTTAAATGAGTAGCCATCTCGAATCAAACGATATCCTGATACAATGTTCATGCTCAAAGCTGGCACTAAATAACAATTATTGAGGTTTAAAACTAATCCTGTAGGTAAATGTAGAGGTAGCGTGCCGACGGCGATCACATCGACCTTGGAACCATTCCCGACGCGCATCGTCACCTCGTCCTTCGCCAGTCTCCGCTTATTCCGCAGCTCCTGCTTTGAGTTACAAATGTGAGCAACCACACCGGTATCAAATACCCAGGAGCTACTACGAGTACTGGTAAGGTACACATCAATTACATGTATATCACATATACCTTTAGTGTTGCTGGCCTTCTTGTCCGCTAAGTATTTGGGGCAGTTCCGCTTCCAGTGACCACTTCCCTTGCAATAAAAACACTCAGTCTCGGGCTTGGGTCCATTCTTTGGCTTCTTCCCGGCAGCTTGCTTACCGGGCGCAGCAACTCCCTTGCCGTCCTTCTTGAAGTTCTTTTTACCCTTGCTTTTCTTGAACTTAGTGGTTTTATTCACCATCAACACTTGATGTTCCTTTTTGATTTCTACCTCCGCTGATTTCAGCATTGAATATACCTCAGGAATGGTCTTTTCTATCCCCTGCATATTGAAGTTCATCACAAAGCTCTTGTAGCTCGGTGGAAGCGACTGAAGGATTTTGTCAATGACCGCGTCATCCGGGAGATTAACTCCCAGCTGAGTTAAGCAGTTATGCAACCCAGACATTTTGAGTATGTGCTCACTGACAGAACTATTTTCCTCCATCTTACAGCTGAAGAACTTGTCGGAGACTTCATATCTCTCGACCCGGGCATGAGCTTGGAAAACCATTTTCAGCTCTTCGAACATCTCATATGCTCTGTGTCTCTCAAAACGCTTTTGGAGCCCCGGTTCTAAGATGTAAAGCATGCCGCACTGAACGAGGGAGTAATCATCGGCACGTGACTGCCAAGCGTTCATAACATCTTGGTTCTCTGGGACAGGTGCGTTACCTAGCGGTGCTTCTAGGACATAATCTTTCTTGGCAGCTATGAGGATGATCCTCAGGTTCCGGACCCAGTCCGTATAGTAGCTGCCATCATCTTTCAGCTTGGTTTTCGCTAGGAACGCGTTGAAGTTGAGGACAACGTGGGCCATTTGATCTACGAGACATATTGTAAAGATTTTAGACTAAGTTCATGATAATTAAGTTCATCTAATCAAATTACTCAATGAACTCCCACTCAGATAGACATCCCTCCAGTCATCTAAGTGAAACATGATCCGAGTTAACTAGGCCGTGTCCGATCATCACGTGAGACGGACTAGCCAACATCGGTGAACATCTACATGTTGATCGTGTCTTCTATACGACTCATGCTCGACCTTTCGGTCTTCCGTGTTCCGAGGCCATGTCTGTACATGCTAGGCTCGTCAAGTCAACCTAAGTGTATTGCGTGTGTAAATCTGGCTTACACCCGTTGTATTCGAACGTTAGAATCTATCACACCCGATCATCACGTGGTGCTTCGAAACAACGAACCTTCGCAACGGTGCACAGTTAGGGGTAACACTTTCTTGAAATTATTACGAGGGATCATCTTATTTAAGCTACCGTCGTTCTAAGCAAATAAGATGTAAAACATGATAAACATCACATGCAATCAAATAGTGACATGATATGGCCAATATCATTTTCTCCTTTTGATCTCCATCTTCGGGGCTCCATGATCATCGTTGTCACCGGCATGACACCATGATCTCCATCATCGTGTCTTCTTGAAGTTGTCTCGTCATCTATTACTTCTACTACTATGGCTAATGGTTTAGCAATAAAGTAAAGTAATTACATGACATTATATGTTGACACGCAGGTCACAAATAAATTAAGACAACTCCTATGGCTCCTGCCGGTTGTCATACTCATCGACATGCAAGTCGTGATTCCTATTACAAGAACATGATCATCTCATACATCACATATATCATTCATCACATCCTTTGGCCATATCACATCACAAAACACTTGCTGCAAAAACAAGTTAGATGTCCTCTAATTGTTGTTGCAAGTTTTTACGTGGTTGCTATAGGTTTCTAGCAAGAAGGTTTCTTACCTACGCCAAAACCACAATGTGATATGCCAATTTCTATTTACCCTTCATAACGACCCTTTTCATCGAATCCGATCTGACTAAAGTGGGAGAGACAGACACCCGCCAGCCACCTTATGCAACTAGTGCATGTCAATCGGTGGAACCAGTCTCATGTAAGCGTACGTGTAAGGTCGGTCCGGGCCGCTTCATCCCACGATGCCGCCGAATCAAGATAAGACTAATAACGGCAAGCAAATTGACAATATCGACGCCCACAACTGCTTTGTGTTCTACTCGTGCATAGGAACTACGCATAGACCTAGCTCATGATGCCACTGTTGGGAACGTAGCAGAATTTTAAAATTTTCTACGCATCACCAAGATCAATCTATGGAGTCATCTAGCAACGAGGGAGAAAGGGGTGCATCTACATACCCTTGTAGATCATGCGCGGAAGCGTTCAAGAGAACGGAGTTGATGGAGTCGTACTCGTCGTGATCCAAATCACCGATGACCAAGTGCCGAACGGACAGCACCTCCGCGTTTAACACACGTACGGTTGGGAAGACGTCTCCTCCTTCTTGATCCAGCAAGGGGGAAGGAGAGGTTGATGAAGATCCAGCAGCACGACAGCGTGGTGGTGGATGCAGTAGGATCCCGGCAGGGCTTCGCCAAGCGCAAGCCGGGAGGAGAGGTGTAACGAAGGGAAAGGGAGGCGCCAAGAGCAAGGGTGTCCGGCTGCCCTCCCTCCCCCCTCTTTATATAGGGGCCTTGGGGGCGGCCCTAGGAGATGGATCTCCAAGGGGCGGCGGCCAAGGGGTGGCTCCCCCCCAAGCCAAGTGGGGGGCGCCCCCACCCCTAGGGTTTCCCAACCCTAGGCACAGGGGAGGCCCAAGGGGGGCGCACCAGCCCACCAGGGGCTGGTTCCCCTCCCACTTCAGCCCATGGGGCCCTCCGGGATTGGTGGCCCCACCCGGAGGACCCCCGGGACCCTTCCGGTGGTCCCGGTACAATACCGGAGACCCTCGAAACCTTCCCGATGGCCGAAACTAGACTTCCTATATATAAATCTTTACCTCCGGACCATTCCGGAACTCTTCGTGATGTCCGGGATATCATCCGGGACTCCGAACAACTTACGGTATCCCAAGGCCCCTATACCTCGTTCAAACTCGTTACCGGCAAATCACTTTACTCGTGCCGTAATGCATGATCCCGTGCTCAACCACTTGGTCACATTGAGCTCATTATGATGATGCATTACCGAGTGGGCCCAGAGATACCTCTCCGTCATACGGAGTGACAAATCCCAGTCTCGATTCGTGCCAACCCAACAGACACTTTCGGAGATACCTGTAGTGTACCTTTATAGTCACCTAGTTACGTTGTGACGTTTGACACACCCAAGGCACTCCTACGGTATCCGAGAGTTGCGCAATCTCATGGTCTAAGGAAATGATACTTGACATTCGGAAAAGCTACAGCAAACAAACTACATGATCTTTGAGCTATGCTTAGGATTGGGTCTTGTCCATCACATCATTCTCCTAATAATGTGATCCCGTTATCAATGACATCCAATGTCCATAGTCAGGAAACCATGACTATCTTTTGATCAACGAGCTAGTCAACTAGAGGCTCACTAGGGACGTGTTGTGGTCTATGTATTCACACATGTATTACGATTTCCGGATAACACAATTATAGCATGAATAATAGACAATTATCATGAACAAAGAAATATAATAATAACCATTTTATTATTGCCTTTAGGGCATATTTCCAACAGCATCATCACAAGTACAACATCATCACAAGTACAGCAGCAGCAGCAGTGAATACAGGCATAACAGCAACAGCAGCAGCAGCAGGTTTATTCTTCTTCTTCATAAACATTAATTGGTGTGGATAACTCTATCTGCCCTCTAATGACTCACTCAACTTAACAGGACAACCCACAAGCATTGTTTTGATTCCAACAGCTGCTGTAAAATACATCCAGCAAAGGTGCTCTAAAATTAGAAATACTACCCCCCCCCCAAATCTTTAGCTCAATTCTGAAAATACATGGCTAGGACAACAGTAGCATTCAACCACAAGCCCAAGCCTATACTTAACTAGGCCCAGGTCCATTAAATTCTTACAGAAACCAAGAAATGGAATCAATTCCCCTTGTTGCTGGTTCAGTCATGGGAGATGCCATGTCTCAAAAATATCAAGTAGCACCATCATGTTCAATTTCAATACAAGGAATATTACAAAATTAACAGTTAAGATCCCAGGTGAGTAACACACTTTGGTCTTCTAGTTACAAAACAAAACTGACATAACACCGTAATCACTATTTCAGCAAGCAGCAGAGGAGGTTTTAAGGAAAGGAGCATATGTAGAAATACACAGCAGAAAAATACAAGAAGCCTTTGACACTCCCCTGCTCAAGGTACCACTACCCCATGCACATGTATTTGGGTAAGCAGCGGAGCAGAGGAGGAGGCCATTTAATCAGGCAACAAAACTAGTGCCTAAACTAAACTAACTAATTAGACTAACTAACTAAACTAGTCCCTAAACAAGGAGCATAAACTAACTAATTAACTAACTAACTAACTAATTAGACTAACTAACTAAACTAGTGCCTAAACTAAACTAACTAATTAGACTAACTAACTAAATTAGAAGAAAATCTCAGTCACTGAAATGCAGTAGCAGTTAGTAGCAGAGGAGAGCGGGATCAGGGAGCAGCAGGCAGCCCGAACGGCCGCAGGCGCAGGCAGCAGTAGCTTCGACAAGCAGCGGCAGCAGCAACACTCGGTGTGGATGAGCAGGCGTGAGGCAGATGGCGGCCAGCGCAAGAAGGGGATGGCCTGGGGGTCAGGGGAAGGCCGGCATGGGCGTAGGGCTACCGGCCAGGTGAGGCAGGGCTCGCGGCCAGGGACTTCAAAGGCGCGGCCGTGCGTGGCGCGCGTGCAGCAGGACGGGGCGGCAGAAGGAAGCCCGGCGCGCGGCGAGGCCGTATGCCGCGCAGCAGCAATAGGGTTCAGGCATGATGGAGTCGGCGTCCTACGGCATCTAACTCGAAGGGGGAAAGGGGGCGAGGGAGGAGCTCACCGCGGTGGCGACGGTGAGATGGGGAGCAGCGATGGCGACGGCGAGCGGAGGAAGAAGAAGTGCTCCGGCCTCCTCTCCTGGTGGACGCGGGCCTCCTCCTCCTAGTGCTCCGGGGGCTGGCAGTCGTGGCGGCAGGCCGTCGGCGGCGAGGACCGAGACGGCGAGGCGCGGCGCAGGGGTCGTTGGAGCGGGTGTGGAGCAAGGAGGGAAGTGGATCTGGCGAGGGAGGGACGGAGGGATCGGACTAGGGGGAAGATTACTAATGGCGCACCCCTTGGCGGTGCGCCATTAGCTAGGGGGAAAAAACTTAGTAATGGCGCACCTGTGGACAGTGCGCCATTACTAGTTTTAACTAGTAATGGCGCACTGTCTACATGATGCGCCATTAGTATGTTTGGAAAAATGAAAAAAATTGTTACTAGTGGCGCACCATGTATGTGGTGCGCCATTAGTGTCTTCCACACTAATGGCGCACCTGCACATGGTGCGCCACTGCTATATTGTAGTGGCGCACCACATGTCAGGTGCGCCATTAGTGTCAATTCCATCTATAGCCCTTTTCTTAGTAGTGTCTCGATTTGTTGTTGTCGGGTACCCTGCTCAGACCTGGTCGAAAGATCAAATGTGGGAGAACATGACTTGTTGTGTCATCTTGCACAACATGATCATTGAGAGCGAGCAGGAAGAGTCAGTGTTTGACACTGAACCATAGTACAAGTAGGGTCCTCTTACGCAAGCTGATCATCAACTACCAACAACCTGGACTGCCTTTCTCAATATGCTTCAGGAGATCCGAGACCCACAGATGCATCAGCAACCGCAGCAGGATCTGGTGGAGCACCTATGAAGGCTCAAGGGCAATGCCTAGCTCGACGTGTGGCGAAATATGAGTTTTTATTATTGAATTATATAATTTGTATTGAACTATTTGTTGTTGAATTATTTGTTGAACTATTTGATTTCTACTGATTTTCTGTGATAAACTATGTGATAAAAAATCTACTTTTGTTGTATTTGCACCAAACCACGATAAATATGAGCTGATTTGCGTCAATATTGGGCCAATTTGTCACCGCAAATGGGCTGAAAAGCGGGCATATTTGAGCCAAAAATAGACTGATATCGATACCTGAGACGACCTGAGAGCGACGACTGGAAACCCAATTGCCCCAGAGCCGATTTTAGCACCGACTCGTCCTTAGATAGTGATTTTTATGCCTCCTGAACAGCCAACAGCAGAAGTTGCTCTTAGGATGAAGAGTGCATTCGTCCACTGGGCCTGGTGTGTGTCCCCACCGACGGACGCGAGCTTTCCGTGTGGAAAAGTAGCAGCGAATGAATGCTGCTGCTCAGTACGAACGTCACCTGACTGACGCGCGGGACCCAGCACAGCACAAGTATTCAGACCAAATCATCAATGTGTGTCACTACAGCAGTGAGCCCCAGTGTCATGGCATTTCTGATTCTCTGTTGCTATACACGGGACGGAGCTTTCCGTTTTACTCTGCATATTAAATTTGTCTGAAATTAATCTTATCCAACTTTGACCAAGTTTATATAAAAAATTATAAACATTTACATAACAACATCAATATTATTGGATTCATCTTGAAATATATTTTCATATTATATTTATTAGATATTATAGATGCTAATAATTTATAATATAAATTTGATCAAATATAGCAAAGTTTGATTTTCAACAAATCCAATGTACAGAGTAAAAAGGACAGGAGGGAGTTCTACTCGTCGTTTGCGAAGGTCCAGTAGTAGTACAGTAAATTGCTCCTACCGGCACTAAACAAATGTGGGGTATGCATGCACGTGCGCTGCTGTTTTCCGTGCTAGATTCTGGATTTTTGTTGGTCCCAAGTGCTACATCCATGTGTTACTGTCCAGAATCAATTCCATGCTCAATTATTGTTCCACTCTCTGCCTTTCCCTGCATTATGCATGACAATTTGAGGCTTCTTTGGTTTATAGAATAGCATATCATAAAAATAGAAAAATCATAATAAATGAGATGACATGTGTCTCATTCTCTATAGGAAAAGACGTGTCATTTGATTCATTGGATAAGATTTTTTTTCGTTAAATCTAGGCTAATGTTTTTTTCTTTGAACTGTGAGGTTTGAATCCTATCCTGTTTTTTTTAACCAAAGCAAGCATGAAGATGTGCAGTAGTCAAATATATTGATTTTTACATCTTTTGCACAACAAAAATTATACATATGTGCTTGACTATTTTTTGAAATCATATACTAACGCAAAGAACCCGCAATTATCGGATAGTCAGGATGAAAGATAATGTGGACACAATTCATGCTCAATATATATCCCACGATTAATTTTAACACGATGGTTGCAAGCTGTAGCAAGCATGGATGCCTTGTTTAAATAAACCATGGTTTCCTATGTTTTTTGTTTTAAAAACTACTGCAAAGCATAACAGATCTAGGCTCGAGTGGGGGTATGAATTATTTATGACTGGGAAGAGAAGCTAGGATGAGAATCCTATCAGGCATTTGTTTTATCCCCATGACGCGGAGAAGATTTTAAAGTTGCGTATCCAATTGTTGAGGAGGGTGATTTTGTACGTGGCACTATGAGAAAAAGGGTCTATTTTCAGTTAGAAGTGCCTACATTCTTGCGTTAAATCTCAAGGATCTATATGAGAATTGTGGGCAGGCCACTAGCGTTATTAATGGAGATAAGAGGCATGGAATTTCATTTGGTAGGCGAGCGTCCCGCGAACGAGTTTTTGCTTGGCGTGTAGCTTCGATTAGTGTGTCAGCCCAGGTTAATAGAGTGGTGCACCATCAATCTACTTCTGCAATGTGCTCTATTTGGACGTTTTAAATATCTATCCCGTCCCGTCCAGTAACACGTCTTTGGCATATACTCCCTCCATTCCAAAATATAGTGCGCCAACGCTTCCCGAGATCCAATTTTGACCATAAATTTTACCAACGAGACTAACTGCGACGGGAGAAAAAAATATATAATTGAAAACTTCTTTCGAATACGAATTCACTGATATAATTTTTGCTCCCACCGCAATCGATCTTGGTAATTAAATTTACGGTCAAAGTTGAAACACGGGGATAGAGAAAGCATTAAATTATGAAATGAAGGGAGTACGTATTAAACAGGCGCGGACACCGAGTAAAATAAGTGCAATGAATTGTTATGGCGCCCTAGAGGCTAGATCCCCTTAGATCCCCTCACATCACACACATCACAATCACATGAGACGGGGAGGGGTCGCCAGACCATGCATGAAGAGGAGACCGGAGCCAGCCGAAGTGACCAAGGTAGTGGCTTTTTGGGCAGAACACCAACTTTGATGCATGTAGCTGTAGTTAGGCCAACTCCACCGCGTGATCCATTTTTATCCCAAATTGTCCGTTTGTATCCGTTTGAAGTAAATCGGATAAACCGAACGACCCAACGCATGGGAGTATATGGACGTTTCGTCCGGTCTGTGTCCTCTTTTGCCCCATTTCCAGACCAAAGTTGCTCTCGGTTTGGGGCCAAAGCGGACAGAAAGCGGACGTCTTCGCGTCCTCCTCGTCCGTCTGTGTCCGCCGTCGACCCCACCTGTCATACTCTCCTTTTCTATACCTGGCCCACCACGCGCACCCACCACCACTCCCTGCGCGCGGGGCGGCGACGGCGTGCGCGCGGAAGGGCACGGCGGCGACAAGCGCGCGGGACGGCGGCGGCCTGCACGCGGGAGGGCGCGGCAGCGCGCAGGACGACGAGGCAGCGGCGAGCACGCGGGAGGGCGCGGCAGCTGCGAGCGCGCGGCACGGCGAACGCGCGGGAGGGCGGCGAGCGAGGCAGCGACGAGCGCGCGGCGCGGCGAACGCGCGGGACGGCGGCGGCGTGCGCGCGGGACGGCGGCGGCGAGCGCGTGGGAGGGCGCGGCAGCAGCGAGCGGCCGCGGCGAGCGTGCGGGATGGCGGCGGCAAGCGGGCGGGGCAGCGGCAAGCGCGGCGGCGGCGAGCGGGCGGTGCAGCGGCGAGCGCGGCGGCGGCGAGCGGGCGGGGCAGCGGCGAGAGCGCGGGACGGCAACGGCGTGCGCGCGGGAAGGCGAGGCAGCAGCGAGCGCACGGGACGCGGACGCCGCGAGTCGGACGCAGGGCCGGTGGTGGGTCGCCGGACGATCGCGGAAGACGCATGCGACGAGGAGGTGCGGGGGCGCGGCGGTGCGGGCGACGGCGAGCTTGGGCGGACGAGGCGGGCACGGCGGGAGCGAGGGCACAAGCACGGCGACGCGTCGGGCGCGACAGCGGGCATGCGGTCGCGACGGGAGCGAGGGCGTGCATGAGCAGGAGCGGCCGCGGCGGCGAGTTCGCTATGCTTGCTACGTGTTTGAAGAAATGACAGGGACGAATGGGTGAAATGGGGTGAAAATGAGGTAAACAGCGCTGTGTGGAGCGAGTTTGTCCGGTCTCTGTCCGGCATTTGTTCTTTCTATCTTTATCTCATACGGACAAAATCCGAATAAAATGAGATGAGTTTTAGGGTCGTACGGTGGAGTTGGCCTTATTCTCTCATGACAGCTTTCGTCTATCCCTTTCCCTATCAGCACCCTTTCCATTATGTATAGTATATTTCCTCCTCTTTCTTGTTGATGTTTCTCTTTGGTTATTTTATTATTATGGTCATGAGGGTGGATAGTCCTTGTTGCACACAATACAGTCCTCGTAACAACGCAAAGCAAGACAGTGGTCGTGGCCTTACAAAGTGGCCAACCTAAAGCGCATGAAAACGACACCTCAAATCCTCGATGCAAAGCTTCGGATAGAAACCTTCGAACCTCAGACGTACTAGAGCGGTAGTTCAACTCTCGTTTTCTAAATTCCAAAGCTCATGGTGGAAGTCGATTGAGTGAGTCTAGACGCTCGCCTTGCGGGGCCAGTTTGAGTTTCATCCATGCACTCGTTCGTTCCTTGGCACAGGGCGGACGGGCCACAGGTGGGACGCGAGCTTGCTTGTCGCGTGGAAAAGTAGTCAGCTCTGTGCACTGTGCTAGTGGTACGGGCATCACCCGACTGATAGGCCGGCCCAGCCCTGCACGGCGCGAGTACTCGGACCAGATCATGGTCATGGTCATCAATGCGTATCGCTGCAGCAGGCAGCCTCTCGTTAATTCAGTTGCATGCGCTGCCGTTTTCCTAGCTTGAATTTTCGTTGATCTTTTGTTATTTCAGTTATATACTGATGCATGCATGGAGTACGTATGCTAGATCCTTTTCAAGTCATGTTCCATGAGATCCTCAGCTAAAAACATACAATACTGCAGTAGTACTCAGATGCACTGCGTATATGGTATACAAAAGTGAGAGTGCTATTTCTAACGTCATGTACACTCGGCATTCACCCGACACGACTGCCGTGGGCGGGCAACAGTAAGTATAATTTACTGGAACACGGGCCTGTTACTCAGCATATGTGTAGTTAATTAATTGGTAATGATACAGTGAGTGCTGCTACGCCACGAAGAATCTTACTAGTACTATTCAAAGTGCCGCTCATTAAGCCTTGTACAATGGGAGATGTTTAGGGAAGTGCTTAAAAAAATAAACCGGATTTTTTTGAAGCACCGGTGCCTATTTCTATAGAAGAGACGCTTAGTTAAGCGTCTACCCTGTACAAATAAGCACCGATGCTTAGGAAAATTCTGATTTATTTCTCTAAGCATCTCTCTTAAGTACCTCCCATTGTACAAGGCCTTAACATCATATACAATGTGCCTTTGCTTAGTCATCACTTGGAGGGAGGGAGGGAGGGAGGGAGGGAGGCAGATTCGATTCGCACCCCAAGTACGCGTGACGAACGGCCACGAAGAATCTCATTCATAATAAGTGCCGCTCTTCATCATCATATCTTAGTAACGTGCTTGCATGCGTGGGTATGTGCTTTGCTGAGGTATAGATGCGCCATGCCACATGAAATTAACACAGGAGCTGTAAGCGTCGTCAGTTGAGCGCATGTTGATGCCATGTTTGTTCAAAATAAATACGTAAATAAATAAATAAGCAGGGCAGCAGCTAGTTGCGACTGGTGGTTGAGACGTTCTTTCTGTCTCCATCTGACGTGATTCTCAAACGCAGCACAACACGCACATGCTTTTCTTTTCTTTTCTTGATCCGGCGAATGAAGGCTAGTGTATCTGTCGCTTCCTCTCTCCCTTTCATGAGTTCAAAGAAAGGGAAAGGGGATATTTTTCTGGGTTATTATGTAGAACGATTCATCTCACTAAAATGAGTGTTCATTTTCTGACCTGTTTAAAACAAGATTACGTGACCCGAAAAAAAACAAGATTACGTGTTTTACGCAATGGAAGAATTACATCTTTTTTTCCCCTTGGTATCATAAGATTTTTTAGCCCTGGTTGTGGTAGCATGTTAGTGCTACCACCACCACCACCACCACCACCAGTACTACTCTGGTACCCCTAATTCTCTGTTTTGTCTGGTGATAGGGGGACCACGTGACCACTTGTCGGCCGTGCTAATTATATTCTCGTTCTAGTACTCTTCTTGATTCTTCTCCTTCGCGGCTTTGCTCCTCCTCCTCTTGCTTGCTAGTAGTTGGTACGCTACCACCGTCACTAATGAAACTAACTTTTTTAAGGGAGAAATTTTTTTATCTAGCACAAATATTCTT
The DNA here is from genome assembly GCF_056163025.1 of Triticum urartu. Classification (NCBI taxonomy): domain Eukaryota; kingdom Viridiplantae; phylum Streptophyta; class Magnoliopsida; order Poales; family Poaceae; genus Triticum; species Triticum urartu. Next base: position 671,280,708 of record NC_141877.1, read on the forward strand.
GCATATACAGTTTAGTAATTTAGGTAGGAAAAGACACAGATTGTTATTTCAACTTTGATGTAGTAGTACAGAAATTTAACTTCATGTAGTAGTAGTAGTAGTAGTAGTAGTAGTAGTACAAAAAAATCAACTTTGATGTAGTTGTGCAAGTAGCACAATGTAGTTGTAGTTATTCTCTCATGACAGACTACTTTTTAGAACGAAGCTCAAGATGTGTCCGGCTTTGTATTAATGAAAACATCAGCCGTCCAGGGATTACGCAAGGCCAACATTACAACCACTACTAATTATAGTGAACATCAACCGACAGGAAAACAGAAAAACAATAGATGCACAGGGTTGCCAAAGCAGCTTAAAAGCATCGAGACTACAAGCCCTAAAGAATTTAGCTACTTAAGTACTAACTTGTAGTCGTCGGGGTCCTCCAAGTGAAATTGTCCCAGTAGAGCACTCAGAGAGGAACTTCCCTATCATCGCACTATATATTTCCTCCTCTCTTCCTCCTCTCTCTTTTCCCCCTATATTTTATCACTAGTTGTTTTTCCTTTTGGTCATGGCCATGACTCATGACTTGATGATGATATTCCTTGTTCCACAACACAGTCCTGGTAACAACACAACACAAAACGGTGGTCGTGACTAACAAAGCACCGATGCTACAGCTACAGACTAGAGGGGAGACCCCACCATGAAATTCGGAGGGGGGGGGGGTTGAATTACGAGACAATACAAGGTTGTCCGTAGGTCTTTCATTTTCGCTTACAAAGTGGCCAGACGATACTTCAGGCCTCAGATAAATCTCTAGGATTTCATACGTAACATTAGAATATTAATTGTAGCATCAATCAAGTGGGGTTGTGCACATGATCAGTTAGTTGTTTGCTTAACTGGTGTGATGTGATTAGCAAAATAGTAACGAGCCCCTGCAAAAAAAGCAAAATAATAACGAGGCTGACAGGGGATGCATCCCATCCGCTCTCGCAACCCTTTCGACAGTTGATCTGCATACCCGCCGTACATCCATCCGTCTTTGGTTCATGCTTAATTCACCTCAGTAACATATTTTTCAGTCTTCAAGATTTCTAATCACTGGTAGTATCCTCGTCCCGGTTTAATGGTCCTCTAGTATTTTTGTCTAATTTTGACCGTACAATTGAATAACAAAATATAAGTTGTATATCATTAAACTTATATTGTTGGATTCATATTCAAAATAGATTTCTACTAATAGAGAGCTAAGAGCATCTTCAACGGAAGATGTAGATGTAAAAATATCTAACTTTTACATCTTCGAGGCCAAAAATGCCTCTCCAATAGATGATATAGGTGTAAAAAAAATTGCATTTTGTCTCCCGGAGATGTAAACGACAACACCAACCGCGCGTCAACCGACAACAGTCGTTCCATTTCCTTCCCCCAACCCCTTTTCTTCCTCCCACAACCCCGCCGTTGTCGTCCCACGCCAGATCCGACCCCTCCAGCACCCCCGCCGCCGGTTTCGACCGCCGGCCCATGCCGCACGCCGTGAATCCGACATTTTTCCGCTGCCGCTCGATTCCACAGCCGTCGTCGCTCGATTCCACCACCGCTTCATTCTCGCCTGCATCAACGGTTGCGTCCCCACACCGCCGCTGCCTGCGGCCCCGCATCACCGCCCTGCATTGTCGCCCTGCCATGCTCCATCCGCCGTGTCGAGCTCGCTCCCGTCGAGTTTCAGCCATATTGCAACCCTTCTTGTTTGCCCCAAAGGACGCACCTCGCTCCTGTCAAGTTTCAGCCACCACAACTCTTCTCGTTTGCCCCAAAGGACGCACCTCGCTCCTAGTTATCTGTAGAGCCAAACGCCACTGCAAACATCACCCGCAGAGCAAACGCGAGGCACTCCGTCATGCTTGATGGTCCCCGGTGGCACAACTAGTTTACATCTCCATCTGCATCATCTGTTGGAGTTGCACTTTTACATCACCATTTTACATCTTTTGTTGGAGTTGCCTCTCTTTTGAGATGTAAAAAGCATCTTTTGAAGATGTAATTTTTTGCCAAAGTAGATTGCTAAGTATAATTGACAGCCCAGAAATATTCTTGCAAATATATGGTTTATGAGTTTCATATGGTTAATGTTGACGGAAAATGATGCTTCTTTCGAGGCCAAATTTTGATCTCAACAACATGGGCAACAAGACCAAGAAGTAGAAGTAAAATGATGCTTCTTTCGAGAGCATGACTCATCTGGTCACATCACATGAGATGGGGACGGACCATCTATGCATGAAGGGGAGTCTGGAGCTAGTAGCCGAGGCGACAAAGATAGGGGCTTTTTGGGCAAGACATCACCTTTGATGTAGTAGTACGAGTGGCACCATGTAGTTGTAGTTAGAGCATCTACAGTCGGAGTTGGCAAATCTGGCTCTCTATACGTCCGCGGACGCATCGGGCACATCCGTGGACATTGGCCGGTCACTTCCTAAATTCGGGTCTCCACACATGTGTATCTCATATTCCGAACCCTATATCCATAAAAATTCATGCAACTAATACGTAGATCACAAAACGATCAAAATCGATAGGAAACAGACATATAAATGGGCATAATTCACATAAACATCACCAAAAGGTCACCAAACGGGCAGGTCACATAGTTCGGTGATTCGGCACATTGTAACTATATTCTAGAACTAGATAATAGACAGGAGAGGGCAAGCATCACCACTTCCTCGCCGACCCTTTCCCCTTTCGGTCGCCATCGCAACTTTAGGAGTCTGCGGCAGGAGGTGGGTCCATGTCAGAGCCGTCTGACCCGTCGTCTAAGGAGGAATTGGAGATGACGGTGTAGCCATGCAAGCACGGGACGGCACAGTCTTGCTTTCACTTGAGCTTGGCCACCCTCGTCGCCTCCCGCTCAGATTCCTCAATGCCGTGCAGGAGCTGCTTAGCGTTGATCCTCTAGAGCCATCGGGCCTTCATCTTCGCCTCAGTAAGTGACCGATGGCACACCCACTCAAGGAGACGGTCCTCTTCGTCGGGCACCCGGCGGCGGGGCGGACGGACTGCGCAGACACGTCGGACCTGCCCCTCATCTCCCTTGCCCCCTGCCTCTCGCGGCAGGCAGCATGTGCCTTCGACTACGGAGTCCGCATTCGCGGCGTCGGCGGAGCGGGCACTAGAACCCATCGCTGCCCGCGCGGAGCAGCGGCCGGAGGTGGAGGAGGTCGTCAGTTGGGAGGAGTAGATCGGGTAGGCCCTGCAGATCCGCGCGTGCGGGTGGGAATGGTCTGCGCCAGCATCGGCGCTGCGACGATGGGCAACAGGTGGCGCCGCACGGGACTTGGAGCTATGGCCAGTATCGACCCGCGAGCGTTCGAGCGCGATATGGAGTGCTAGCTCCACCTCGTCTCCGGAGCTAGCTACCGCCGGAGTGGCTCTCGGTGCTAGACATGCTCGCCGGTGGTAGGGATTTGGCGGATTGGGCAAATGGGAGGGTCAGGGAGGGGAGCGGAGTAGAGCGGAGTGAGCTAGGGTTTCTGCCGGACGGGGATTTTATGGGGTCGGGGTGGGCCAGCGGTGGGCCAGGCTGACGTGGCGGACGCACCCGCGCGTGCCCGGGCCGTCTCATATCCTCCCTACATTTTGGATGGAGGGGTGCCGGTCAGCCCGAATGTTTGAGGCCCGATTGAGAGCTTCGGTTGAGTTAGTTTTTTGTGACCGGTAAGTGACCGGACGGTCTGTCCGGGCGTATGAGACCCATATAGGGCGCCCGGCTGTAGATGCTTTTATTCTCTCGTTACACACAGCTTTCCCATGTCCTTTCCCTATCAGCATCCATTGTATCCCCCCACTTTGTTTTGTTGATTTTTGTTTTTGCTTGTTGGTGATCATGAATCTTGAGGATGACATTCGTCGTTCCACAATACGGTTCTTTTTTTTGCGCATAAACATGGTTCTTTCTTGTAAGTAAACAACATGGTGGTGGTGGTGATTTACAAAGTGGCCAACCTAAAGCGCATGAAAATGATACTTGCCATGGGTTTCAAATAATGTCAAATACAAAGGGATAATTGGTTTTATGCCCCTAGTTGGGTCACATTAGGGTGGTTTACCCCTAGTTTTTGAAAACACGCGTTCATGCTCAAACTACTTTGGTCGTCTTATGCTTTTGCACTTTGAAAATGTTCAGAAAAACATCACCTATATGTGCATGCCATTTGCATTCCCATCACCAATATGAGCTAAAACTAAGATGGTGACTTTCAACCACTTTTTCCATGAATGCAAATGACATGCACATATTGGTGATGTTTTTCTGAACATTTTGATTTCTTATTTGCACTTTTCTGAGTTAGTATGAATTTGTTATAAAAAATTTTAAATGGAGGTCAAATGGTCAAAAGGCAAAAGCATAAGACAAACAAAGTGGTTTGGGTAGGAACGCGTGTTTTTAAAAACTAGGGATAAACCAGACAAGTGTGACCCAACTAGAAGCATAAAATCAATTATCCCTTCAAATAAAACCTTATGATTTCACGCATAGTATAAGTTTAGTACTCCCTCTTATCCGAATTACTACTTCCATCCTGATTTACTAGGCCCATTGTAATTTGGGTTATATTTTGACCATGACTTTAACTAATAAAATGTAAGTTATACGTAACAAAAATAATATCATCGGAAATCAAATATGAATCCAACAATACATTTTTTATGACATGTCTTAATATTTTGCTAGTCAAATAGTTGATCAAACTTTTACCTAGAATAGGATGAGAACTAAACTAGGACGGAGGTACTATATGACATTGTTTAGAGGTTGCGTTAATTAATTCCGATGAGAGGGAGTACTTACTAGTATATTTTTAGCTGATAGTGGCAATTCCAACGGTGTCGTTGCCAATTACTCCCCCGTTTGAAATTACTTGTCACAGAAATGAATATACCTAGATATATTTTAGTTTAGATACATCCATATTTAAGACAAGTAATTCCGAACGAAGGGAATACGTGCAAGCGAACAATTGGTGGCTTTCTTTCCGACAATTGACACGCAAACAAACAGACGGCATCGCATCACCCACCCACATTGGATATTTTATTGTCCATTCATCCATCCCCGGACACACAGTTGACACTCGAACAAACAAGTACTATTGTTTTGATCCCACCAAGGAATTTCACACAGAACCAGTTCATTAGTCAGTATTAACTAATTTCTGCAGAATAGTTCATTACTCGTTCAAATCCCATCTTTTTAAATTTCAAAGCTCATGGCTGACTGGTCTGTGCTGACGCGCAGGACTGGCACGAGTACTCGGACCAGATCATCGGCATCCTCATCAATACGTCTCGCTGCAGCTAGCAGTGGGCCCTAGTGTCAGCTTGCACCCCGACCAAGTCGTTCATCAAGGTGATTGATTGGCCAAAGGTAATACTAATCCAAACTGGGTGCGTGTATGCATGCATGTGAGCTGTCGTTTCCCTAATTAGTGGTAAAGTGCATTAGAGCCGGACTTGGCAAATCCAACGCCTTAAACGCCTTGATTGGGCATCCCTCACATAATGTACTACCTCCGTTTCAGTTTACAAGTCATATGCGTATACATATATTGCCAATTTTATCACTCTAATATAAATTATATAACAAAAGAATTATACCTTTTGAAAGTAGAAACTCCGTAGTTTATGTTGTTATATTTTTTGTGATATATGACTTGTATTAAATTGGTCAAATTGACGACCTAGGAGTACGCGCACGCCCTGTAAACTAAGAGAGAGGTAGTAATTCACATTCGGACATTTCAATTACCATATCTCGAATCCATACAAACGCATGCAACTACCTCGATGCACACGCATCGTCCTGCTACTCCATCAACCGGACACCTCAATTACCATATCTTAAATCCATACAAACTCATAAAACTACATCGACGCACACGCATCGTCCTGCTATTCCATCACACTACACTAAATATGCCATCGGACTATCAAAATTTAGCATGTTTGGCTATGGTGGAGTTCATCCACGGTTGTCCTTGCCCTTCTCGGCGCCCCTGCCGTCTTTCTCGTGAATGTACCAGTCGAAGATGCAGTAGGGATCGAGCCGAATCTGCTTGTCGCCGGAGCTATCCTCCTTCTTCTCTTTCAGTGGCAGTTCAGCCATGGCGCAAACCGCCCGATTCTGCTCTCGGGCGAGGGCACACGTGTTCCTCTGTTGTCGTTTCTTCACAACGCAGGTGCAGATGGCTTCCTCCTTTGCGGCCGCCCGCGCTGCCGCATCAGCCGCCACCGCCGCCGCCTTTTTTGCCACGATACAGGCCTCGGCGGCCCTTATCCTCTCCTTCCCACGGCGGGCCGTCCGTTCCCGGTGGGACTCATACTCTGCCTGACCGGAGATGGGAAAGGAGAGGTGTTCCGGCCGGGACCACGAGAATCCAGCAGCAGAGGACCTGAGCACCAGTGAGCCGACGCTATGCTATGGTGTCGCAGCGGACGGACTCGTCCGTTGGCCGGACGTTGTCCTCCCGGGAGCGGCGGAGTGCAATGCGGGCTGACATTGCCTCCCCCAACCCACACGGGATGACATCTCAGTCGATGAATCCGGAATGGACGGAGTCAGCTCCGCTGCCTACCATGGCGGAGAAGGCCGGAAACGGCCGGAGGTGAGCTCGGGTGGCGAAGGGGAGTGGAGTGAAGTAGTTAGGGTTTGCTCCGGCGAGCGGATGTGGACGAATATAAGTGGGGTCTGGTGGGCTAGTATGGGCCTGGTCCGACGTGGCGGGTGTGCCCAGGCGCCCCTATATTCGCCCCATATCTGGGCTGGATATGAGGGATGCCGGTCAGCCCGGCCGTTTGAGGCCCGTTGAGGCGTATGACTGGGTCGAAAAATATATGACCGGTCAGTGACCGGACGGCCTGTCCAGATGTATGAGACGAATTTAAGAGGTCTGGCTGTAGATATTCTAAGTGGTAAGTGGTAGTAGATGGTGCCAGCTTAATAATTTGATTAAGAGCTCTCAGTCTATCTACTGTATGGAGATTCACACGCCAAACGACTGACGGCCCCACCAAGGATCTCATTCAAAGTACCGCCCATCATCTTCATATATAATGCCATTGGTTGCAAGCATATGCGCGCCTAGCTTGTCTACATAAACCAAATACTCCCTCTGATCATCATTACAACGTTTTTGCATATTTTGATATACTTTCTCCAGTCCTTTTTATTCTACATATTAGAATTCTCTAAAGTCAAACTTCACAAAGTTTGACCGTATTTATACGAAAAAATATCAACATCTGCCATGCTAAAGTTATATAATATAAAACTTTAAGTCATGACACATCTAATGGTATTGATTTCAGATTGTGAATGTTGACACTTTTTTCTACGAAGCTGGTCAAACTTTACAAGGCTTTTTTTTTGCGAGGAAATTTTACGAGGCTTGACTTCAGTCAAATCTTATATGCGAACTAAAAAGGACCGGAGAGTAGACTAGATAAGAAATGAAAAAAAATAAACAAACACACTATAATACTCTATTTATATACTATAATCTTAATTTTTTTTGTAACATTTCAAATAGTGAACGGAGAGAGGAGATAATATGCCGCTGGTACTACTACTTGCTACAGCAAGCTGGGAAGAGGACACTCGTTCTCTCTCCTTCGGACACGTGATCGGCACACGCACATGCCTTTCGTTTTCTCCGATGATTGAAAGCTCAGTCCACTCACTTTCTTTAGTTACTTCTTTTCTCTATCACGCGCACGGAAGAAAGACAGTACTGTATGTACCTGATTATGTAGACCGACTCGTCTCACATTATTGCTATTCGTTTCGCTGGCCTGGTCAAAAAGAAGAAGTTTATACGTTCTCCACAATGGAAGAATTATAATTTTATCGCGAGAATGGAGTATCATGCAGCGGTGAGTACGTGGCTAGCTAGATGCCAGTAGCTTTCAACAAGTACTAGTACGTCGCTCCAAGAAGCAGGAGGGCCCCGCCTAGCCACCCATAAACTAACTATAGCTACTAAGAGTACATTTGAAGGGGCTTTTCAGGGAATAACAGGAAAGTAATTGAGTGAAGTTAGGCAGATTGATCCTTGCGTAAACAAAAATATCGGCAGCACGAATGATTAATCCTCGATCTACCTTTCTGAGAGAATCTTGCCGGCCAACTACAACCATAATATCTACTCCCTCCATTTCACAATGTAGTGCTTCCTCTATCAACGTGCTTCAACTTTGACCGTAAATTTAACTACCAAGACCGATTGCGGCGGGAGCAAAAATTATATCAGTGAATTCGTATTTGAAAGAAGTTTTTAATTATATAATTTTTTTCTTCCGCCACAGTTGGTCTCGTTGGTTAAATTTATGGTCAAAGTTAGACCTCGAAAAGCGCGGACGCATTATATTTTAGAATGGAAGGAGTATAATATGACTTTTGATAGATACCGCCTGGGTGTATCCTCCTTCCAAGAAAAAAGAGAAAGCTGTACGTAGTGAATTAACCAGCTCGACCCACATATCCACCGTTGATCTTTCTTGGGTTCATCCTTGGCATCATTTTTTTTATTTTGAACATTTCATCCTTGGCATCTCACTAGTGGTTGGGGCACCACCCTATGACACCGCTTAAGAGAAAATTGTGCGCATGTTTTCATTTTTAAAAAATACATAAAGTCCTCGTCCTCGTCTGAAAAACATCTCAGAAAAAAGAACTCACCTTCATCTTAAAAAGAAGTAAAAAAAATTACCACCGCAGGCTACCAGCGAGCATCACTTTGCATAAGCCTCCATTTAAAAAATACAAGAGGCCTTTACATCCATCTAAAAAACACATTTAAAAAATAATCCTTTGACATCACTTTGATATTTGATACAAGAGGCCTTCATTTAAAGAAATTTCAAAAGATTTTTCACCGCAGCCAACCAATTTGCGCCATGTGGCACAGCTGGTTGGCCGCGACGCTTAATGGGTTTAATTAATAAACCACCATGATCATTTGACATAATCTTTTCTTTTTCTTCATATTTTTCAACACCGTGGCCCGTCCTCGGATCTTTCCAATAGCTTTATAAAACAGAAAAGATAAAAATATTTGAAAAGCAATTTTTTTTGAACAGTTCTATTATTGGACTACCCTGTTCCATTGGGTTGGATCCGCTAATTACAAATACTAATCCTCCATTATATCAAATATCATACTATCTTTTTGAACTTCTTTACATCATAGTAATTACAAAAATGGAGTAGTAGTCCTAGTAATGCTAATCCTCCATTCTGTTTGGGCATCAGGGGACCACACAACCACTTGTTCTCATGCTACTCCTGCTTGTTTCCCCTCCTTTGCTGCTCCTTTTTACTTTCCTGGTTGTACACTTGACAAACTACTACTTCCAACGGAGCTACCAACCCTAACTTAGCACTGGCAAACCAATTGGCAAAACAGAAAAACTTACTCCCTTGATCTCATATTTTTTTGTCATGGTTTTAGTTCAAGTAGGAGTACATTATTTTAGGACGAAAAGATAATAATACTCAGTAGCTCGGCAGTAAAGTGCAGTGGAGTGCTGTCCTGTGGGTTCTGGCACCCCAGAAAGAGAGAGCATGGAGGACCCCATCACATCAAATCAGAGAAGACAAGAGCTAGTCCGTAGCTGAGATAACAAAGGCATGGGCTTTTGGGCACGAGCATCAACTTTGGTTTGTTCGATGCAGGAGTACTGTTGGTACCAGTAGCATATACTCCCTCCATCCACAATGTAGTGCTTTCTCTATGCCCGTGCTTCAATTTTGACCGTAAATTTAACTATCAAGATCGATTGCGGCGGGAGCAAAAATTATATCAGTGAATTCGTATTCGAAAGAAGTTTTTAATTATGTAACTTTTTCTCCCGCCGTAGTCGCACTCGTATGTTAAACTTATGGTCAAAGTTTGACCTCGTTAAGCGCGGACGCACTATATTTCGGTCAAAGTTAGGCCAAATTCAACGAACGACCTAAATTTCATCCGTTTAGAGGTGAAAATACGGCCGTGTCCGTCCGAATTTGGGTTTGCGTCCATGACCCCATTCTAACCCCCAAACGGACGTCAATCCAGACAAAACGGGTGTTCGTTTGAGGTCGTGCTTTAGAGTTAGCTTAAAGCAAACCGAAAACGGACAGTTGTACGTTTGCTCCTGCGCGTTGTGCCGTTGTTTGTGTCCATTCACCCCAAATGAATGCCGGCGGACGATTTAGAGTCATTGCCCTTATTCACAGACTTTCCTTGTCTCTTTCCTATCACCATCCATTATATATTTCCACCTGTCTTCCTCACAATCTCTTTTCGTTTCTTCCATACATATCCTCTCATCTGTTGATTTTTCTCTTGGTCATTTCTGGTCACGCATGAAAATGATATTCCCTGCCCCACAGCACGTTCCTTTCTTGTAAGAACACAGCACAAAGACGGTGGTGGTCGTGACTTGCAAAGTGGCCAATCTAAAAGCACTTGAAAATGACACTTACTTGCCATGGGCTCAGATTTAAACCTCAAGAATTTCACACCACAAATACTCCCTCCGTCCCACTTATATTATGGAACGGAGAAAGTATAAGATTAGAATTTCACACGTACAAGGATATCTATTTAAAAGGTACAAAAGTACTACTCGTGCATAGGAGTACTTTATTTTTAGTAGCATTAATTAATCAACTAGGACCATGCATAGTGAAATTAGACTTTGGCTTAAACTGGTGTGGTTGGCGAATGAGTCCTCCTATGCACACGATGAATTAACATATGATTCACACACGACAAGTCACCTACACCATTGGATTGCATCCTTCTTTTAATCTGTGTGGCTTTAAATCATGCTCTGTACAAGACGTGCGCGAAAGATCATGTATACAGTACTTTCATTAGTGAATAATAATGAGGCCAATGGGGATCCATCCCAGCCGCTCTCCCCAACCCCTTGGACAGTTGACACGCAAACGAACCAACAACACAAAGATCATCAACATCACATACCCACACTAGATACTACTCCCCTTGTCACAAATATAAGATATTTTGGATATTTTAATATAAACTACATATAGACTGAAAAAGAACAAACACACTAAAGCGTTTTTATGTGCATCTAATTCAGAAAATATTGAAACAGAGGAAGTACGACTGGTTGTAATGGGAGTATCATATACTAGTATCATGCATATGATGCTAGTGTGTGATACTACCTCCCTAATGCATAGTACTTTTTTTAAAGTATCATATATTAGTATCATGTACTCCCTCCGTTCCTAAATATAAGTCTTTGTAGAGATTTCATTATGAACCATATACAAATGTATATAGATGCATTTTAAGCACTGTTCAAGATATCTTCCGATATTCCGATAAATCGGTCGATTTATCGCTTATCGTGGTCTGACCGATAAGATAAATCGGCCGATAAATCAACCGATATGGCGATAAATCGGCCGATATGCTGATAAACTGGCCGATTTACCCCTTATCGTAGGTCGACCGATAAGTTCCCGATAAGCGATATCCCCAACATTGATTTTAAGTATAGGTTCACTCATTTTGCTCCGTATGTGGTCCATAGTAAAATCACTTCAAAGACTTATATTTAGGAACTGAGGGAGTAGTACTTTATTTATTGTCATGCATGACACATAGTAGCATAGCATTTATTATGATACGGTATCATGATATGATACTCAACTCTTTTTTTTATTTAATTCTATGACACCTCATCAAAATTACCTAGTTGGTATTCATGATACTAGCTATGATATGATCATTACAATCAGCCTACTACTTTATTCATCCATCCAGACAGACAGTCAGACTATAAAGACATTATCATCCCTACTTGATCTTACCAAGGAATCTCACACACGAGGACCAGTTATCACAATAGTCAATCGTACCGCCTAATTACTGCACAAAACCAATAATAATTCAAGGCTCATGCTTTCAAATTTTAATGCTCCTGGTACCTGAAGCACACAATTCCTGCAGAGAAAATTATGTTCAAGTAGTAACATCTTTCTACAAGTAGTGGCTGACTCTGTAGTAATAAATGGAAGTGCAGTAGTGGATTAAAACGGAACCGAAATCCTAACTTTTCGACGGGAAAAGCAAACAGTGCAGTGCAGGTGTGGTACACCCCGGCCCCAACTGCAGCCAGCGCAGTACTACTTACTCTTGCTCCCATGGCATATCGTTCCATCTATCCATTTCGGCAAAACCGGGGAGAGCATCCAGTGCTAGTTGAAGTAAAGTGCAATGGAGGCCAAAATTTGTGTTTCGACCCTTTTCTGAAAGGTAATCGATATCTGACCCTAGTTGGTAAAAAAATTTGGGATCTGATCCTTTTGCTACCGCCAGGGTCCATCGCGGTATCCTGCCCTGGCCCGCCCGTCGGTAGCAAAAGGGTGGTTTGCGCCTGCCCATATCCTGCCCTGGCCCGCCCGTCGGGTATGCAGACCACCCTTTTTCTACACCCTCCCCCGGTTCCAGCCACACCGTCGCCCCTCTTGTCCTGAACCGCCACCGCCATTTTCCTCAAACATGCCGTTGTGCAGCTCAGCCGCGCGCTCGCCCCAACCCTTGTCGCAGATCTCAACAAATGCACCGCAAAATAAGATTACATCGAACAGATCTCTAAGAACATCGAGGAGAACATTGTATTCATGGTCAAAGAGAGAAAACAATCCATCTAGCTACTAGCTAAGAGTTAGGTCCATGGTAAACTACTCACACATCAAAGGAAGGGTAGCAGGGTTACCCTCCATGATCGAACCCTCCGGCGGAGTGCCGGAAAAGGCCCCAAGATGAGATATCACGAGAATAGAAGCTTGCGGCGGCGGAAAAGTATTTTTTTGTGTGCCCTCTGACGTAAGGGGAATATTTTCGTATTTATAGAGCTGGAATTAGAGTTAGAAGGTCTGCGAAGGCCCCACAAGCCTAGCCCCCCCCCCCCCCCCCCGGGGCGCGCCCCTAGGGCTTGTGGCCTCTTCGTCGGTCTTTTGGCCTCCTACCAAAGCTTCCTAGGTGTCTTATTGTCCAAGAAAGCTCGTTAAAAAGTTTCGTTCCGTTCGGTGTTGATTTTCTATAAAAGACAAAAACAAGGAAAAGCAACAAGTGGCACTGGGCACTAGGTTAATAAGTTTGTCCCAAAAATGATATAAAATAGTATATTAATGCATATAAAACATCCAAAATAGATAATATAATAGCATGGAACAATAAAAAATCATAGATACGTTGGAAACTTATTAGTGCTGACGATGGCTTAGATATCTCTCTCCCTGAGGGAAGTTTCCCGGGCGGAATCGCTCCGTCGGAGAGCAAAAGTGCCCCTTCCTAGGTTCCGCCTCGAGACAGCGGCGGCTCGTCCCGAAAATCTTCTTCTAATTTTTTTCTAGGGTAAATGGCTTCATATAGCAGAAGATGGGTATCAGTGGACCTCCATGGGCCCACAAGTACAGTCGATGTGCCCAGGAGGGTGGGCACACCCCCTGAGCTTGTGGGTCCATGAAGGATCTTCTCCGGTATCTTTTTCTTTGGGTATTTTTTATATATTTCAAAATAATTCTTCATAAATTTTCACGTCATTTAGAGCTCCGGAGAATAGCTATCTTTGTTGTAACCTTTTCAGGCCCATAATTCTAGCCGTTGGCAATCTCCCTCTTTTGGTGTTCCTTGCATTTTAAGAGAGAAAAGGCATTAGAATTGCATCAAAAAGAGGAATATACATTTGAAACAGTAAAAATAACAGTACAAAAACATGATGCAAAATTGACATATCAGGCACCCGGCTGTAGATGCTCTTAATTAGTACTAGCCGTGTGTGAAGGTGATTCATCAACGGCCGCCTCGTCCAAGGCAATCCAACCTTTTTTTATTGGGAGCAAAAAGGTGGCCCTTCCAAGCAAGGTTCTCCGCCATGCAAGAACCGCCGCCATGCCGGGAGCCCAAATGATTCCGCCGTGGTATCATCCGTGCCAATGGTGGTGGACAGGGTTGTCGGCAATGACATCAGTGACACGCGGACGAGGACAACGAGCAAGGGATAGGTTGGGCGGCTACATGGAGGTGGGAAATGGAGAGCGGAGACGAGATGAGTTTGGTCGAAGTGAAGGACTAGTCATTTCTTTGAGGATTCAGGATGGATCCGGCTTGTCGAAACCGACATGGCTGACATGCCGGAACGCATTCGGTCATCCCATATTCGCCCCATATATGGGTCATGTATGGAAGGACATGTTAGCCGGGCGTTTGGGCCTAATTTGTTTGGTCCGGTTGGGTAACTGTGTCCTATCTGCGGAGTGACTTGGCAAGCTGCCGGGGAATTTCGCGTGGATTTGAGCGCTCCGGTTGTAGAGCAAAAAGGCACTCCACTCAAAACCGGATACGTGTATGCATTCAGCTGCATGCAAAGCTGGCGTTTACGTTTCTTGAATTTTCTTTGCAGTTCAAAAGGAAAAGTGCTGCGTCGTGATCACGTTTCGTTGAGGTTTTCTTTTCAATGCATGGCATCTTTTAAAATCATGCCCTCGCATATAAGAATATCTTCAGCAAAAGTATATGCTGATGCTGCTATTCTTGACGTCATGCACAGCCGGCGTTCACCGGAGAGGACTGGCATGGCGAGCAGCAGCGGTAATAATTTCTGCAAAGCGTGTCTGGCATATGTGTAATTTGTAATGATACCGTCGGGCCTTAAGTAATTTACTTATTATTATTATTAGTCACCTTTGAGGAAAGGGCCTACGAAGAATCCCATTCAAAGTGCTTATCATCGTCTTATATAATGTGCACTGTTATGTCATACGTGCTGATGTATGCATGCACGTCCCAAAAGTGCTAGCTAGCTCAAACAGAACGAGACCAAGAATTCTTTTTCATAAGATAATTTGATTGTTTATACATAAATCAAATGCTAGAATATCGAGCTAGCTGCCAGCTGGTGATTGAGAAACTCTCTCTCTCTCTCTCCACATCAGACACGTGATTCTCTCGCACACGTACACGAACACACCACGCACATGACTTTTCTTCCCCCGCATGAATGAAAGCTACGATCACTTGCTTTCTTTATTATTCCGTCCTTTCACGCGGTCGGAGATAAAAGGAAGAAATGTTTTGCATGATTCTGTAGAACTATTCCGTCTATGATTATCCATTTTGTTGATCTGGTCAAAAGGAGGAGTTTTTCCGTAATAGAAATACTATAGTTCTTATATGAAGGATGAGCATATTTACTTAAAATAAAGCATCAACATGATACAACATAATGAGCACACACATGACCTCTGCATAGTTAGGATGCACACAATCAACACCAATACACACGCACAAATATAACACCTGCAACTAGCAAAGTCAACAAGATCGAAGCTATGCCTTGGAGGAGTATAAAAAAGTCACTGAAGCGATCAACAATGATAAGCAATCTATAGCAACAACCATCTCTTGCATCACCAGTAGAACGAGAAAGATTTTTTAACAACAACGCCTTCAGGGAGACCACAAAGCTCAATCGTCGTCGCTGCTCACTACATTGGTGCTATGGGTAATCTCAATCCATTCGAGGGTACCGTTGGACCTTCCACGAAAAACATTGGATGCGATGAGCAAGATCTGTTGTGGGTTTCTATGGTGTGAAAACAAGGAGGCCAATGGAGGAAATTGCGCTGTTCCCTGGGACTTGGTGTGCAAGCCCAAGTGGACAGGGGGTTTTCGGCATCCCCAACCTGGGATGGCTCAATATTGATGTGCCTGAGGAGTCCATGGACATCTTCCATCCAACATCTAGAGCCACTGTGGGGAACGGCCAAGAGACAATGCTCTGGGAAGATAGGTGGTTGCACGGCCTACGGATTCGCGAGATAGCCCCGTTGATCTATGACATTGTCTCCAGAAGAACAACGCATGGACAGTGGATATTGGTCCAGACCTGAATGTTGCAGAGTTACAACAATTTTTGGATCTCTGGCCGGGGGTGGAGGTTATGCGTCTATCAGAAATTGTGGAAGATATGATCCGATGGTCCTGGGAGAAAATACTCACCATGCTCTGCCTATATTATGAAATTTGCGGCTGTGGAGGTCTCCCCTGCAGCCTCGTTCACTTGGCGTACCCCTCCAATGTCGCTTCTTCAGTTGGCTAGCGCTGAAAAATCGTTGTTGGACATCTGATCGCTTGGCTAGACGGGGCCACCCTCACCAAGAACCATGCCCATTCTATGATCAAGCCGACGAGACAATGAACCACCCGATGATGGACTATGTGTTCGCTAAGGAAGTGTGGTACCGAAATGGAACGACTAGCAATTGGCCAAAGTTTGTGCCAAGAGATGGGGAACCCCTGGAGGAATGGTGCATATGGCAGGATAGGCAAACTGAGCATCGAAGAACCATCCGGGCCCTATGCCTACTGGGCATGTGGGAGGTGTGGAAGCATTGAAGCGACATTGTTTTCAACGGCACGCAACCGGATACAGCTACCGTGCTATGTTGAGTGCATGAAGAACGACAGATCTGGAGAAACGCTAGTCTAGTCAAAGACAACCTAGATGGTTTCTTTGCAGGTATAGTAGTGTGTGTAGTGGATGGGTACTTAGCCTAAGTGTATATATCGAGGTGTGGACATGGGCGATAGAGCCCATGCAACTAATCATGTAACACCATGGAGTTTTTGTTGAAGATATGCCCTAGAGGCAATCATGTATGATGATATTTCGCATGTATTTTTGAATAAAGATAGTCCTTGGACATTATCAGTGATGTGTATCAACAAGCACGTGACTTGTTTGTGGGACTATGCATTGTATGATGACTGTCCTAAAAGGTCCCTAGTCGAAAAGAGTTGTGTGGGCGTGCAGCCGACTAGACTAGCATATAACACGGTGGATGGCTCGGTCTCACTAGCCATGGAGCATTGGATGCTAATCGGCTCGTATGGGATCGGAAGGATCTGGTCGGATTTGACATAGGTCGATCCGAGTAGGTCAGACCCAACTATGAGACGCAGTGATATGTCATCCGTGAGTCTCTAGTACAACATATGTTGTATGTCCTAAGACCTGAGCTGGCGCATGTACTCAGGATGGCGACAGACCTGCTTTGGGCCGACCAAATAACACTCCATGACTGGGTAGTTATAAAGGTAGGTCTCGGGCTTGTCCAGACACATTATGACAGACATGGTCGAGCAAGATAGGATCTGCCCCTCCGACAAGGAGAGATATACTCTGGGCCCCTTGTGTGACCCGACCAAGGTAAGCATGGCCATGCGACAAGGATTATGAGATAATCTGGTTTATGGTCGGCATCACTGGAACGAGAAAGAGGTCGGGCTAGCACAAGGATGACAGACTCGCCTTAAGCCCAACAACGTATATCGTGTGGCAAAGAGAACAGAAATGTGACATGTTGTATAGGTTCACCAACCGACTTCATTGTCTACTTGATGGTTGGCACGCCTTGCTAGAGGCCGCTACTAGCCGAGCAGGTCGGAGGTGATCTGACCTGCGACCAAGCATACTTGAACCTAAGTGGTCACGTGCTTAAGGGAAGGAACCAGTCAGGCCGGATCCGACTCCACTAGTCAGATGTGATCCTTCTCAGACTCCGATCCAGGCCGAACAGACTATGGGCTTTAGGATCCATGTGAGGCCCAAGTGTTGAGCCTGCGATGGATGCCTATATATAGTGGATGTGCGGCACACTCATTCGGTTGATCGCTTCGATGTCGTCAGTAGGGATTTGCATGTGTTGCAACTAGCCACCTCCACTCGCTGCCGCTTGTGTGATCGGACCTAGCAGTCCGCCGCACGATGTTCCTCCTGCACACACGGATACCATTAGAGGCGATGCACTTGCGCAGCTCTGGCGAACTTGTTCGTGGGATCCGATTAGCTACGTGGGAGATCGATGAGGAGGAGACGACTCCGGAGACGTGCTGCCCCAACTCTCCGCCGCATGACACTGCGCATCTAGTGGTAACGATATCTGGTCCATCTCTATTAGCATGTTCCAGGATGTTCCGCGGGTAGGAAATTTTAATTTGGAGTCGACGCACCCTACCGTAGAACCCAACAGTTTTGGGGCTCTCTTCTCCTCCTTTAATGAATGATACGCATACTCGTGTATTCGGGAAAATGATCATGGGTTTTCACCCAGAAGAAACAATTCGGGCAAATTCGAGTAATGCCTTCAACAAGGTAACGATACAAGAAATATCGCCGTTGCCAGATATAACATATAAGGGGCAGACCTTGGGTTTTCACCATGAAGCTCGATCCCAATGCTTGAGAAGCACCACCAGATTGAAGTCATCCAGTGTTGCCACCATCACTTTCCGCAATTCTAGCAGCTACATGCATAACACGGTCTTGACATGAGATGCCACACAAGTGAGGACCATGCTTGCACAAGCAGCAGTCAAGCCATGACAAGAGCCGCTCGCCACACACAACTCCAAACAATGAAGGTCACTGTTGCATTTTGAAATGAAAATTGAGGGAGGAAGGTCATGAGCACCGCCAAATCCCAATTCGGGGTGCTCTTGCAGTTTCATGTCATCCACTTGCTCGCCCTCCTTGCCCGTGGCGGCAGAATCAAGCAACAAAACATATTCTTCGTTGCTGTCAGATTTAAAGATCCACGATCCTCGGTCCCGTCTCGACAATCACTTGCAGATGAGATATTTTCCACCAACGTGTCACCAAAAAAGACTGCCAACCCAGCAAGAAAATCCACCTTCACCACTACACATCCATATCATCTGCCTCAAGTGGTTGTCCATAGATCACACTCCGGAGCAACCCCACTAAATGCCGAATCAAGACCGATATGCACCACTGAGTGCCTCCGCCCTCACCGTGCACCATCGGCTGTTGACAAGCCTGGTTGAAGCACCGGGATGGCGACTCCGGCCCAATCCCAGATCTGAGTAGGGGCAACACCAGGCCGCACTCACCTTCCAAGGTAGGATGAGATGCCCCCTATACCTCCTGGCCTTGTTCACCCCGCTCCAGGTTGGCGAGGAGACTAGCTGCAATGGTGGACCAGTGCACGGTGGTGCCTCATCCAACAAGGGGTGAAGAAGCCCGATGGGTGATACGTCCATTTTGCATCATGTTTTCCTACTGTTATTTATGATGTTTTTATCCATAATAATGCTTTTTGGAGTAATTCTAATGCCTTTTCTCTCATAATTTACAAGGTACACTCAAAGAGGAAGAATTCTGGCAGCTGGAAATCTGGACATGGAAAAAGCTACGTCACGCCACCTATTCTGCACAACTCCAAACAAGTTGAAACTCCACAGAGATTTTTTTATCAAATATACGGTGAATATTGGAGCAAATAACTACCAGAGGGGGTGAGGGAGTCCTGAATTAGGGGGTCCTCGGACAGTCGGACTATATCCTTCGGCCGGACTGTTGGATTATGAAGATACAAGATTGAAGACTTCGTCCCGTGTCCGGGTGGGACTCTCCTTTGCGTGGAAGGCAAGCTTGGCAACTCAGATATGTAGATCTCCTCTCTTGTAACCGACTCTCTGTAACCCTAGCCCCCTCCGGTGTCTATATAAACCGGAGGGTTTAGTCCGTAGGACAAGGACAATCATAATCATAGGCTAGCTTCTAGGGTTTAGCCTCTACGATCTCGTGGTAGATCAACTCTTGTAATACTCATATCATCAAGATCAATCAAGCAGGAAGTAGGGTATTACCTCCATCGAGAGGGCCTGAACCTGGGTAAACATTGTGTCCCCTGCCTCCTGTTACCATCCACCTTAGACACACAGTTCGGGACCCCCTACCCGGGATCCGCCGGTTTTGACACCGACAGGGGGCCCACCAGGTGGGCACAACCCACCTGGGCGTGCCATGGAGCCCAGGCGCGCCCTGATGGGTTGTGCTCACCCAGGCCCACCTCTGGTGCCCATCTTCTGGTATATAATTCATTTTAACCTAGAAAAAAACCAGGAGAGGACTTTTAGGACGGAGCGTCTCCGTCTCGAGGCGGAACTTGGGCAGGAGCACTTTTGCCCTCCGGCGGAGCGACTCCCCCGGGGGAACTTCCTTCCCGGAGGGGGAAATCACCGTCATCATCATCACCAACAACTCTCCCATCTTGGGGAGGACAATCTCCATCAGCATCTTCAACAGCACCATCTCATCTCAAACCCTAGTTCATCTCTTGTGTTCAATCTTGTTACCGGAACTATAGATTGGTGCTTATGGGTAACTAGTAGTGTTGGTTACATCTTGTAGTTGATTACTATATGGTTTATTTGGTGGAAGATTATATGTTCAGATCCAATATGCTATTAATACCCCTCTGATCTTGAGCATGATTATCATTTGTGAGTAGTTACTATTGTTCTTGAGGCCACGGGAGAAATCATGTTGCAAGTAATCATGTGAACTTGATTGTGTTCGATATTTTGATAGTATGTATGTTGTGATTCCCTTAGTGGTGTCATGTGAACGTCGACTACATGACACTTCACCATATTTGGGCCTAAGGGAATGCATTGTGGAGTAGCAATTAGATGATTGGTTGCGAGAGTGACAGAAGCTTAAACCCCAGTTTATGTGCTATCCCGTAAGGGACCGATTGGATCCAAAAGTTTAATGTTATGGTTAGAATTTATTCTTAATACTTTTCTCGTAGTTGCGGAGCTTGCGGGGGGGGGGGGGGGGGGTTAATCATAAGTAGGAGGTTTGTTCAAGTAAGAACAACACCTAAGCACCGGTCCACCCACATATCAAATTATCAAAGTAGCGAACATAAATCGAACCAACATGGTGAAAGTGACTAGATAAAATCCCGTGTACCCTCAAGAATGCTTTGCCTGTCATAAGAAACTATTTTGGCCTGTCCTTTGCCTCAAAAGGATTGGACTACCTTGCTGCACTTTTGCTACTACTATCGTTACTTGCTCGTTACGAATTACCTTGCTATCAAACTACTCTGCTACTTATAATTTCAACACTTGCACACATTACCTTGCTGGAAACCACTTGTCATTTCCTTATGCTCCTCATTGGGTTCGACAATCTTACTTATCAGAAAGAGCTACAATTGATCCCCTATACTCGTGGGTCATAAAGGCTATTTTATGGCGCCGTTGCCGAGGAATGAAGCGCCTTTGGTAAGTGGAATTTGGTAAGGAAACATTTATATAGTGTGCTGAAATTTATTGTCACTAGTTACTATGGAAAACAATCCTTTGAGGGGTTTGTTCAGGGTATCTTCACCTTGATCGAAACCACAATTAGCTACCCCTCAACCTACTGCACGTACTGAAAATATTGAATATGAAATTCCTTCGGGTATGATAGAACAACTGCTAGCTAATCCTTATGCAGGCGATGGAACCGAACATCTTGATATGCATTTGATATATGTAGAACAAATTTGTGGATTGTTCAAGCTTGCAGGTTTACCCGGAGATGAAGTTATGAAAAAGGTTTTCCCTTTATCTTTGAAGGGAAAAGCATTGGCATGGTATAGGCTGCGCGATGATATTGGATCTTGGAATTGGAATCGTTTGAAATTGGAGTTCCATCAAAAAAATATCCTATGCATCTAGTTCATCGTGATCGAAATTATATATATATAATGTTTGGCCTCTTGAAGGGGAAAGTATCGCTCTAGCTTGGGGGAGGCTTAAGTCAATGTTACATTCATGCCCCAATCATGAGCTCTCAAGAGAAATTATTATCCAGAACTTTTATGCTCGGCTTTCACGTAATGATCAGACCATGCTCGATACTTCTTGTGTTGGTTCTTTTATGAAGGAGACTGTTGCATTCCGGTGGGATCTTTTGGAAAGAATTAAACACAACTCTAAAGATTGGGAACTCGACGAAGGTAAAGAGTTAGGTATTAAACTTAAGTATGATTGTGTTGAATCTTTTACAGATACCGATGCTTTTCAAAAGTTTAGCACTAAATATGGACATGACTCTGAGATAGTAGCTTCCTTTTGTGAATCATTTGCTACTCATGTTGATCTCCCTAAAGAGAAGTGGTTGAAATATCACCCACCTATTAAAGAAGAAATCAAAGAACTGGTACCAGTTAAAGAAGAAACTATACTTTGTAATGTTGATCCAGTTGTTCCTTCTGCTTATATTGAGAAACCACCTTTCCCTGTTAGGGTAAAGGAACATGCTAAAGTTTCAACTGTGGTTAACAAAAGCTATATTAGAACACCTAAACCTGATGAAAAAATCATAGTAGAACCTAGTATTGCTATGGTTAAAGATCTCTTGGAAGAAGATATGGATGGGCATGTTATTTACTTATGTGAAGAAGCTACTAGAATTGCAAAACCCGATAAAAAAGATAAACATAGACCTGTTGCTGGCATGCCCGTTGTCTCAATTAAAATAGGAGATTGCTGTAATCATGGTTTATGTGACATAGGTGCTAGTGTGAGTGCTATTCCTTATTCCTTATATCAAGAGATTATGAATGGCATAGCACCCGCAGAGATAGAAGACATAGATGTTACTATTAAACTTGCTAATAGAGACACAATATCACCAATTGGGATTGTTAGAGATGTTGAAGTCTTGTGTAGGAAAATAAAATACCCTACTGATTTTCTTCTTCTTGGTTCCCCACAAGATGACTTTTGTCCCATTATCTTTGGTAGACCTTTCTTGAACACCGTTAATGCTAAAATAGATTGTAAGAAACAAACTACCGGTGTTAGTTTTGGTGATGAGTCTCACGAGTTTAATTTTTCCAAGTTTAGTAGAAAGCTTCATGAAAAAGAATTGCCTAGTAAAGATGAATTAATTGGTCTTGCTTCTATTGTTTTACCACCTACTAATCCTCTAGAACATTATTTGCTAGACCATGAAAATGATTTACATATGCATGAAAGAAATGAAATAGATAAGATTTTCTTTGAACAACGTCCTCTACTTAAACACAACTTGCCTATTGAAACTCTAGGAGGTCCTCCTCCACCTAAAGGTGATCCTGTATTTGAATTAAAACAATTGCCAGCCACTTTGAAATATGCTTATCTTGATGAAAAGAAGATATATCCTTTTATTATTAGTGCTAACCTTTCAGAACATGAAGAAGAAAGATTATTGAAAGTTTTAAGGAAGCACCGAGTTGCTATTTGTTATACTCTTGATGATTTAAATGGCATTAGTCCCACTCTATGTCAGCACAAAATTAATATGGAACCTGATGCTAAACCCATTGTTGATCACCAACGCCGATTAAACCCGAAGATGAAGGAAGTGGTAAGAATAGAAATCTTAAAACTTCCGGAAGCAGGTACAATATATCCTATAGCTGATAGTAGATGGGTAAGTCTTGTTCATTGTGTCCCTAAGAAAGGAGGTATAACTGTTGTTCCTAATGATAAGAATGAACTTATTCCACAAAGAATTCTTATAGGCTATAGAATGGTAATTGGTTTTATAAAATTAAACAAAGAAACTAGAAAAGATCATTACCCTCTGCTTTTTATTGATCAAATGCTTGAAAGATTATCTAAGCACACAAATTTTTGCTTCCTTGATGGATACTCTGGTTTTTCACAAATACTTGTTTCTCAACATGATGAAGAAAAGACCAGTTTTACTTGTCCCTTTGGAACTTATGCTTATAGACATAGGCCTTTTGGTTTATGTAATGCACTTGCTACTTTTCAAAGATGTATGACTGCTACATTCTGTGACTTTTCTGAAAAGATATTTGAGGTTTTCATGGACGACTTCTCTGTTTATGGGAAGTCTTGTGATGATTGTTTAAGCAATCTTGATCGAGTTTTGCAGAGATGTGAACAAACAAATATTGTCTTGAATTGGGAGAAGTGCCACTTTATGGTTAATGAAGGCATTGTCTTGGGTCATAAAATTTCTGAAAGAGGTATTGAAGTGGACAAAGCTAAGGTTGATGCAATTCAGAAAATGCCATGTCCTAAAGATATAAAAGGTATTCGTAGTTTCTTAGGTCATGTTGGTTTCTATAGGAGATTTATCAAAGACTATTCTAAATTTTTTAGGCCTCTTACGAATCTTTTGCAAAAGGATATTCCTTTTGTTTTTGATGATGATTGTTTAGAAGCCTTTGAAACACTCAAGAAAGCCTTAATTTCTGCATCTATTATTCAACCACCTGATTGGAACTTGCCTTTTGAAATCATGTGTGATGCTAGTGATTATGTTGTTGGTGATGTTCTAGGACAAAGAGTTGATAAGATACTGAATGTTGTTCATTATGCTAGTAAAACTCTAGACAATGCTCAGCGAAATTATGCTACTACAGAAAAAGAATTCTTAGCAGTGGTGTTTGCTTGTGATAAATTTAGACCTTATATTGTTGATTCCAAAGTAATTGTTCACACCAGTCATGCTGCTATTAAATATCTTATGGAAAATAAAGATGCTAAATTTATACTTCTTTGATGGGTTCTCTTGTCACAAGAATTTGATTTACATATCATTGATAGAAAAGGAGCTGAGAACCCCGTAGCTGATTATTTATCTAGGCTTGAAAATGTTTCTGATGACCCACTACCTATTGATGATAGTTTTCCTGATGAGCAGTTAGCTGCAATAAATGTTGCTCATAGTACTCCTTGGTATGCTGACTATGCTAATTACATTGTTGCTAAATATTTACCACCTAGCTTTACATACCAACAAAAGAAAAAAATTCTTTTATGATTTAAGGCATTACTTTCGGGATGACCCACATCTTTATAAAGAAGGAGTAGATGGTATTATTAGACGTTGTGTACCTGATGACCCACAAGTATAGGGGATCTATCGTAGTCCTTTCGATAAGTAAGAGTGTCGAACCCAACAAGGAGCAGAAGGAAATGATAAGCGGTTTCCAGCAAGGTATTCTCTGCAAGTACTGAAATAAGTGGTAATAGATAGTTTTGTGATAGGATAATTTGTAACGAGCAACAAGTAACAAAAGTAAATAAAGTGCAGCAAGGTGGCCCAATCCTTTTTGTAGCAAAGGACAAGCCTGGACAAACTCTTATATAGAGAAAATCGCTCCCGAGGACACATGGGAATATCGTCAAGCTAGTTTTCATCACGTTCATATGATTCACGTTCGGTACTTTGATAATTTGGTATGTGGGTGGACCAGTGCTTAGGTTCTGCCCTTACTTGGACAAACATCCCACTTATGATTAACCTCTATTGCAAGCATCCGCAACTACAACAAAAGTATTAAGTTAAACCTAACCATAGCATGAAACATATGGATCCAAATCAGCCCCTTACGAAGCAACACATAAACTAGGGTTTAAGCTTCTGTCACTCTAGCAATCCATCATCTACTTATTACTTCCCAATGCCTTCCTCTAGGCCCAAACAATGGTGAAGTGTCATGTAGTCGACGTTCACATAACACCACTAGAGGAGGGACAACATACATCTCATCAAAATATCGAACGAATACCAAATTCACATGAATACTAATAGCAAGACTTCTCCCATGTCCTCAGGAACAAATGTAACTACTCACAAAGCATAAACATGTTCATAATCAGAGGGGTATTAATATGCATATAGGATCTGAACATATGATCTTCCACCAATTAAACCAACTAGCATCAACTACAAGGAGTAATTAACACTACTAGCAACCTACTAGCACCAATCCCGGACTTGGAGACAAGAATTGGATACAAGAGATGAACTAGGGTTTTGAGAGGAGATGGTGCTGATGAAGATGTTGATGGAGATTGCCCTCTCCCGATGAGAGGAGCGTTGGTGATGACGATGGCGATAATTTCCCCCTCCCGGAGGGAAGTTTCCCGGCAGAACAGCTCTGCCGGAGCCCTAGATTGGTTCCGCCAAGGTTCCGCCTCGTGGCGGCGGAGTTTCGTCCGAGGAGATGGCTTCTTATTTTTTTCTCATCGAAAGACTTCATATAGCAGAAGATGGCCACCGGAGGGCCACCAGGTGGCCCACAAGGTAGGGGGCGCGCCCAGGGGGTAGGGCGCGCCCCCACCCTCGTGGGCACGGTGTGGCCCCCTGGGGAATCTCTTCCACTGAGTATTTTTTATATATTCTGAAAACGTCTTTCGTGACGTTTCAGGACTTTTGGAGTTGTGCAGAATAGGTCTCTAACATTTTCTCCTTTTCCAGCCCAGAATCCCATCTGCCAGCATTCTCCCTCTTAATGCAAACCTTGTAAAATAAGAGAGAATAGGCATAAGTATTGTGACATAATGTTTAATAACAACCCATAATGTAATAAATATCGATATAAAAGCATGATGCAAAATGGACGTATCAACTCCCCCAAGCTTAGACCTCGCTTATCCTCAAGCGAAAGCCGAAATCGAAAAATATGTCCACATGTTTAGAGATAGAGGTGTCGATAAAAATAAAATATGGACATGATAGCATCATGATCATTCTTAGAACATCAACTTATATACTTTTTATCATATGATCTCTTATGCTAGAGTGATAATTCAATCACAATTTCAAGTATGAATAGTAAACTTCGTTGAAAACTAAGAAACTATAATCTCAGTCATTGGAGCAATTGCAATTTATCATAACATAGGAAAGAATCAATGCATAAGAGCTTTTCAACAAGTCCACATACTCAACTATCATATAATCTTTCACAATTGCTGACACTCACGCAATACTTATGGGTATGGAGTTTTTATCGGACACAGAGAAAGATAGGGGCTTATAGTTTTGCCTCCCAACGTTTTACCTCAAGGGTAAAGTCAACAATAATAGTTCATGAAAACTCACATCCAATTAGCCATATATACCAGGATCTTTCCAACATTCCGAGCTTGCCAAAGGATAAAATGTAAAAAGTAAGGGTTAAGATCACCATGACTCTTATGCAAGGTAGGAGATAAAAGTAAAAGATAGGCCCTTCGCAAAGGGAAGCAGATGTTTTCATGCGCTTTTATGGTTGGATGCACAAAATCTTAATGTGAAAGAACGTCACTTTATATTGCCACTTGTGATATGGACCTTTATTATGCAGTTTGTCGCTTTTATTTCTTCCATATCACACGATCGTATAAAGCTTATTTCTCCCACACCAATAAGTCATACATATTTAGAGAGCAATTTTTATTGCTTGCACCGATGACAACTTACTTGGAGGATCTTACTCAATCCATAGGTAGGTATGGTGGACTCTCATGGCAAAACTGGTTTTAAGGGAATTTGGAAGCACAAGTAGTATCTCTACTTGGTGCGATGAATTTGGCTAGAATGAGGGAGAAATGCAAGCTCAACATGTTGGAGGATCCAAGACAATATAATTTATCTCAGATGTAAGAAAACATAAACCATTACATTGTTTTCCTTGTCCAACGTCAACTCTTTAGCATGTCATATTTTAATGAGTGCTCACAATCATAATAGATGTCCAAGATAGTATATTTATATGTGAAGACCTCTCTTTCTTTATTACTTCCTATTAATTGCAACGATGACCAACACTATGCTTGTTAACTCTCAACAACTTTTATTCATCCTACTTTTTCTATGTGAGCTCATTACTCTCCATAATATTCACATGATCTCTTTGTTTCTTTTTAATTCTTTCTCTTTTCTTTTTATTCCCTTGGGATCATGGCAAAATAATCAAACCCTTGACTCAACACTAATCTTTATTATATAGCTCACGGACTCGATTACATAGAGGAACTATAAAGCAAAACTCACAACTAGATCATACTAAGAACTTTTATTCTACTAGATCAAGATATTATCAAAAGGATCGAACTAAGAAAAACGGTAAAGATAAAAGTGATGGTGATACAATATCGGGGCACTCCCCCAAGCTTAGCAGTTACCAAGGGGAGTGCCCATACCCATGTGATTATGTCTCCTTTGTTGATGAAGAAGGTGATGGTTTTGTTGATGGCGTAGGCTTGTCATCCTTCTTCCAGGGCATAGGCTCACCATCATAGAAGGATGATCGAGTCTCCTGAAACCTCAAATTTGCAACCAAACTCATCCTTTTGAATCTATATTCATACTCACAGTTTTGGTTTTGCAGGTCATAAATCTGGGCTTGGAGGTGCTCGATTTTCTCATGAAGCTTGAAGATGGCCTCCCCAATGTCCTTGACGTCCAGCTTGTGGTTGTTGGTAAACTCCGTGATCATAATGTGATTGGAATCAAGTCCACGCTCCACCATCTCCTGGCACTTGAAAACTTCTTGCTCCAATGCCTCGAGTCTGGCCTCCGTGCTTCCGGTCTTCCTTGGTCCCTCAGCATCGCGGATGTGCAACAACCCCTCACGCATCTCAATGGTTTGAGGGTATTGCAGCACTTCTGCGAGGTAAGGGTTGATGACCTTCTCGAAGAACTAGTCCTTGGGGGCACTTGAAGACGACATGACGACCTGGATTTGTCAGAAAAACAGCTCAAAACAAAGACAGGAGATTTTTGCGTGATAGGGAGTCAAAACCCCCGGGAGATTATATAATGAATTTTGCCGACCAAAATGCGTGTCGTGTATGAAAACGGAGTCCGGAGAGCACACGAGGTGCCCACGAGGTAGGGGGCGCGCCCTCCACCCTCGTGGAGCCCTCGTGTCCTTCCCGGACTGCTTCTTATTTTTCTATTTTTCTAAATATTCCAAAACGGAGAAATATTGCCTTAAAAACTGTTTTGGAGTCGGTTTACTTACCGTACCACATACCTATTCTTTTTCAGAGTCTGAAACATTCCGAAAAGTGTCCCTTATGTATTCCTTTGGGGTTACGGTTTCAATAACATTGGTTTCAACATTTATGGGGTTACCTGAGATATAATGTTTGATTCTTTGACCGTACACCACCTTCGAATTTGTGCCTTCGAAGTTGTTGATTTTTATGGCACCGAAACGATAGACCTCCTCGATAACATAAGGACCTTCCCATTTAGAGAGAAGTTTTCTTGCAAAAAATCTTAAACGAGAGTTGTATAACAATACATAATAACCTACATTAAACTCCCGCTTTTGTATCCTTTTATCATGCCATCTTTTAACTTTCTCTTTAAACAACTTGGCATTTTCGTAGGCTTGGGTTCTCCATTCATCGAGTGAGCTAATATCAAATAACCTCTTCTCACCGGCAAGTTTAAAATCATAATTGAGCTCTTTAATAGCCCAATATGCTTTGTGTTCTAGTTCGAGAGGTAAGTGACATGCTTTTCCATAGACCATTTTATACGGAGACATACCCATAGGATTTTTATATGCAGTTCTATAGGCCCATAATGCATCATCAAGTTTCTTGGACCAATTCTTTGTAGACCTATTGACAGTCTTTTGCAAAATTAATTTGAGTTCTCTATTGCTCAATTCTACTTGACCACTAGATTGTGGGTGATAAGGGGATGCAATTCTATGATTAACATCATACTTAGCAAGCATTTTATGGAAAGAACCATGAATAAAGTGTGAACCACCATCAGTCATTAAATATCTAGGGACTCCAAACCTTGGAAAAATAACTTCATTAAGCATTTTAATAGAAGTGTTATGATCAACACTACTAGTTGGAATAGCTTCTACCCACTTAGTAACATAATCAACAGCAACTAAAATATGTGTATATCCATTAGAGGCAGGAAAAGGTCCCATATAGTCAAAGCCCCAAACATCAAATGGTTCAATAACGAGTGAATTGTGCATATGCATTTCTTGACGTCTACTAATATTACCAATTCTTTGACATTCATCACAAGATAAGACAAACTTACGGGCATCCTTGAAGAGAGTAGGCCAATAAAAACCAGATTGCAATACCTTATGTGCAGTCCTATCTCCAGCATGGTGTCCTCCATAAGCTTAGGAGTGACACTTGCGTAGGATCTGTTCCTGTTCATGCTCAGGTACACAACGTCTAATAACACCATCTACTCCTTTATAAAGATGTGGGTCATCCCAAAAGTAATGCCTCAAATCATAGAAGAACTTTTTCTTTTCCTGGTATGTGAAACTAGGTGGTATAAACTTAGCAACAATATAATTCGCATAATCAGCATACCATGGAGCAGTATGAGAAGCATTTATGACATTTAATTGCTTATCAGGGAAGCTATCATCAATAGGTAGTGGGTCATCAAGCACATTTCCTAACCTAGACAAGTTGTCTGCAACGGGGTTCTCAGCTCCCTTTCTATCAACAATATGTAAGTCAAATTCTTGTAGCAAGAGAACCCATCTAATAAGTCTAGGTTTAGCATCTTTCTTTTCCATAAGATATTTAATAGCAGCATGATCATTGTGAATAGTTACTTTAGAATCAACAATATAAGGTCTGAACTTATCACAAGCAAATACAACTGCTAAGAATTCTTTTTCAGTAGTAGCATAATTTCTTTGAGCATTGTCTAGGGTTTTACTAGCATATTGAAGAATGTTTAATTTCTTATCAACTCTTTGCCCTAGAACAGCACCTACAACATAATCACTAGCATCACACATAATTTCAAAGGGTAAATTCCAATCAGGTGGTTGAACAATAGGTGCAGAGATCAATGCTTTCTTAAGTATTTCAAATGCTTCTACACAATCATCATCAAAGACAAATGGTATATCTTTTTGTAATAAATTAGTCAGAGGCCGAGAAATTTTTGAGAAGTCCTTAAGGAACCTCCTATAAAATCCGGCGTGACCAAGGAAACTTCTTATACCTTTGATGTCCTTGGGACATGGCATCTTTTCAATAGCATCAACCTTGGCTTTATCAACTTCAATACCTCTTTCAGAAACTTTATGCCCCAAGACAATACCTTCATTAACCATAAAGTGGCACTTTTCCCAATTCAAGACAAGATTAGTTTCTTCACATCTATTGCAAGCATCCGCAACTACAACAAAAGTATTAAGGTAAACCTAACCATAGCATGAAACATATGGATCCAAATCAGCCCCTTACGAAGCAACGCATAAACTAGGGTTTAAGCTTCTGTCACTCTAGCAACCCATCATATACTTATTACTTCCCAATGCCTTCCTCTAGGCCCAAGCAATGGTGAAGTGTCATGTAGTCGACGTTCACATAACACCACTAGAGGAGAGACAACATACATCTCATCAAAATATCGAACGAATGCCAAATTCACATGACTACTAATAGCAAGACTTCTCCCATGTCCTCAGGAACAAATGTAACTACTCACGAAGCATAAACATGTTCATATTCAGAGGGGTATTAATATGCATATAGGATCTGAACATATGATCAACCAACTAGCATCAACTACAAGGAGTAATTAACACTACTAGCAACCTACTAGCACCAATCCCGGACTTGGAGACAAGAATTAGATACAAGAGATGAACTAGGGTTTTGAGAGGAGATGGTGTTGATGAAGATGTTAATGGAGATTGCCCTCTCCCGATGAGAGGAGCGTTGGTGATGACGATGGCGATGATTTCCCCCTCTCGGAGGGAAGTTTCCCCGGCAGAACAGCTCTGTAGGAGCCCTAGATTGGTTCCACCAAGGTTCCGTCTCATGGTGGCGGAGTTTCGTCCAAGGAGATGGCTTCTTATTTTTTTTCTCATCGAAAGACTTCATATAGCAGAAGATGGCCACCGGAGGGCCACCAGGGGGCCCACGAGGTAGGGGGCGCGCCCCCCACCCTCGTGGGCAGGGTGTGGCCCCCCTGGTGAATCTCTTCCGCTGAGTATTTTTTATATATTCTGAAAACGTCTTTCGTGAAGTTTAGGACTTTTGGAGCTGTATAGAATAGGTCTCTAATATTTGCTCCTTTTCCAGCCCAGAATCCCAGCTGCTGACATTCTCCCTCTTAATGTAAACCTTGTAAAATAAGAGTGAATAGGCATAAGTATTGTGACATAATGTGTAATAACAGCCCATAATGCAATAAATATTGATATAAAAGCATGATGCAAAATGGACGTATCAGTACCTGAGCATGAACAGGGACAAATCCTACGGAAATGTCACTCCGAAGCTTATGGAGGGCATCATGCTAGAGATAGAACTGCGCACAAGGTATTTGATAACCCACAAGTATAGGGGATCGCAACAGTTTTCGAGGGTAGAGTATTCAACCCAAATTTATTGATTCGACACAAGGGGAGCCAAAGAATATTCTCAAGTATTAGCAGCTGAGTTGTCAATTCAACCACACCTGGAAACTTAATATCTGCAGCAAAGTTTTTAGTAGCAAAGTAATATGATAATAATGGTAACAGTGACAAAAGGTAACAGTAGCAAAAGTAATATTTTTGGGTTTCATAGTGATTGTAACAGTAGCAACGGAAAAGTAAATAAGCGAAGAACAATATATGAAAAGCTCGTAGGCAATGGATCGGTGATAGAGAATTATGCCAGATGCGGTTCATCATGTAACAGTCATAACCTAGGGTGACATAGAACTAGCTCCAATTCATCAAAGTAATGTAGGCATGAATTACGAATATAGTCATACGTGATTATGGAAAAGAACTTGCATGACATCTTTTTTCCTACCCTCCCGTGGTAGCGGGGTCCTAGTGGAACCTAAGGGATATTAAGGCCTCCTTTTAAAAGAGTACGGACCAATTTAAAGCATTAATACATAGTGAATACATGAACTCCCCAAACTACGGTCATCACCGGAAGTGGTCCTGATTATTGTCACTTTGGGGTTGCCGGATCATAACAGATAGTAGGTGACTATAGACTTGCAAGATAGGATCACGAACTCTCATATATTGATGAAAACATAATAGGTTCAGATATGAAATCATGGCACTCGGGCCGTAGTGACAAGCATTAAGCATAGCAAAGTCATAGCAACATCAATCTCAGAACATAGTGGATACTAGGGATCAAACCCTAACAAAACTAACTCGATTACATGATAAATCTCATCCAACCCATCACCGTCCAGCAAGCCTGTGATGGAATTACTCACGCACGGTGGTGTGCATCATGAAATTGGTGATGGAGGATGGTTGATGATGACGATGGCAATGGATTCCCCTCTCCGGAGCCCCAAATGGACTCCAGATCAGCCCTCCCGAGAGAGTTTAGGGCTTGGCGGCGGCTCCGTATCATAAAACGCGATGAATCTTTCTCCCTAATTTTCTCTCTCCGAACACGAATATATAGAGTTGGAGTTGAGGTCGGAGGAGCTCTAGGGGGCCCACAAGGTAGGGGGCGCGCCCAGGGGGGCAGGCGCGCCCCACCCTCGTGGCTAGGGTGTGGCCCCCTGGTCTTGATATTTTGCCAATATTTTTTTATTATTTCCAAAAATAGTCTCTGTGAACTTTCAGGTCATTCCGAGAACTTTTGTTTCTGCACATAAATAACACCATGGCAATTCTGCTGAAAACAGCATCAGTCCGGGTTAGTTCCATTAAAATCATGCAAGTTAGAGTCCAAAACAAGGGCAAAAGTGTTTGGAAAAGTAGATACGATGGAGACGTATCAACTCCCCCAAGCTTAAACCTTTGCTTGTTCTCAAGCAATTCAGTTGACAAACTGAAAGTGATAAAGAAAAACTTTTACAAACTCTCTTTGCTCTTGTTGTTGTAAATATGTAAAGCCAGCATTCAAGTTTTCAGCAAAGACTATAAACTAACCATATTCACAATAACGCTTAGGTCTCATGTTTACTCATATCAATGGCATAATCAACTAGCGAGCAATAATAATAAATCTCGGGTGACAACCCTTTCTCGAAACAATCATAATATGATATAATAAGATGGTATCTCGCTAGCCCTTTTTGAGACCGTAAAACATAAATGGAGAGCACCTTTAAAGATCAAGGACTGGCTAGACATTGTAATTCATGGTAAAAGAGATCCAGTCAAGTCATACTCGATGTAAACTAATCAGTAATGAATGCAAATGACAGAGGTGCTCTCCAGCGGGTGCTTTTTAATAAGAGGAGGATGACTCAGCATAAAAGTAAATAGATAGGCCCTGTGCAGAGGGAAGCAGGGATTTGTAGAGGTGCCATAGCTCGGTTTTGAAATAGAGATGAATAATATTTTGAGCGATACACTTTCATTGTCAACATAACAACCAAGAGATGGCGATATCTTCCATGCTACACACATTATAGGCGGTTCCCAAACAGAATGGTAAAGTTTATACTCCCCCTCCACCAACAAGCATTAATCCATGACTTGCTCGAAACAACGAGTGCCTCCAACTAACAAGAGTCCCAGGGGGAGTTTTGTTTGCAACTATTTTGATTTGATTTGCATAAAGCATGGGACTGGGCATCCCGGTGACCAACCATTTTCTCGTGAGTGAGGAGCGGAGTCCACTCCTCTTGAGAATAACCTGCCTAACATGGAAGATACGGACAACCCTAGTTGATACATGAGCTATTTGAGCATACAAAATAGGATATTTATTTGAGGTTTAGACTTTGGCACATACAAATTTACTTGGAACGGCAGGTAGATACATGTGTGGATACATAGACAACACCATGTCCCTAGTAAGCCTCTAGTTGACTAGCTCGTTGATCGATAGATGGTTACGATTTCCTGACCATGGACATTGGATGTCGTTGAGAACATGATCACATCATTAGGAGAATGATGTGATGGACAAGACCCAATCCTAAGCCTAGCACAAGATCGTGTAGTTCGTATGCTATAGCTTTTCTAATGTCAAGTATCATTTCCTTAGACCATGAGATTGTGCAACTCCCGGATACCGTAGGAGTGCTTTGGGTGTGCCAAATGTCACAACGTAACTGGGTGGCTATAAAGGTTCACTACAGGTATCTCCGAAAGTGTCTGTTGGGTTGGCATGAATCGAGACAGGGATTTGTCACTCCGTGTAACGGAGAGGTATCTCTGGGCCCACTCGGTAGGACATCATCACAATGTGCACAATGTGACCAAGGAGTTGATCACGGGATGATGTGTTACGGAACGAGTAAAGAGACTTGCCGGTAACGAGATTGAACAAGGTATCGGGATACCGACGATCCAATCTCGGGCAAGTACAATACTGCTTGACAAAGGGAATTGAATACGGGATTGATTGAATCCTCGACATCGTGGTTCATCCGATGAGATCATCGTGGAACATGTGGGAGCCAACATGGGTATCCAGATCCCGCTGTTGGTTATTGGCCGGAGAGTTGTCTCGGTCATGTCTGCATGGTTCCCGAACCCGTAGGGTCTACACACTTAAGGTTCGATGACACTAGGGTTATTAGGAAGACTTGTATGTGATTACCGAATGTTGTTCGGAGTCCCGGATGAGATCCCAGACGTCACGAGGAGTTCCGGAATGGTTCGGAGGTAAAGATTTATATATGGAAAGTTGTTGTTCGGGTTCCGGGAAAAGTTTGGTTTTTTCCGGTATTGTACCGGGAAGCTTCCGGAGGATTCTGGAGGGTCCGGAGGTCCGGAAAATGTTCCACCACGTCCAATACAGTAGCATGGGCTGTAGGGGGCGCTCTAACCTTAATGGGCCAAGGGCACCAGCCCCCCCAAGGCCCATGCGCATGGGAGAGGGGAAACCCTAAGGGGGAGGGCCTCCACTTGACTTGGGAGGCACTCCTCCCCCCCTTGGCCGCCGCCCCCACCCTAGATGGGATCTAAGGGGGCCCGGCCCCCTCTCTCCCCACCTATAAATAGTGGAGGGGTGGGAGGGCGAACACACCCTTGAACCTGGCGTAGCCCCTCCCCTCCAATACCTCTCCTCCTCCGCGTGAGCTTGGCAAAGCCCTGCCGGAGAACTGTCACTCCATCACCACCATGCCGTCGTGCTGCTGTTGGACTCTCTTCCTCAACCTCTCCTTCCTCCTTTCTGGATCAAGGCGTGGGAGACATCTCCGTTCCGTACGTGTGTTGAACGCGGAGGTGCCGTCCGTTCGGCGCTAGGATCATCGGTGATTTGGATCACGACGAGTACGACTCCATCAACCCCGTTCACTTGAACGCTTCCGCTTAGCGATCTAAAAGGGTATGTAGACGCACTCTCCTTTCCCCTCGTTGCTAGATTACTCCATAGATTGATCTTGGTGATGCGTAGAAAATATTAAATTTCTGCTACGATCCCCAACAGTGGCATCATGAGCTAGGTCTATGCGTAGTTTCTATGCACGAGTAGAACACAAAGCAGTTGTGGGCGTCGATATTGTCAATTTACTTGCCGTTACTAGTCTTATCTTGATTCGGCGGCATCGTGGGATGAAGCGGCCTGGACCGACCTTACACGTACGCTTACGTGAGACTGGCTCCACCGACTGACATGCACTAGTTGCATAAGGTGGCTAGCGGGTGTCTGTCTCTCCCACTTTAGTCGGATCGGATTCGATGAAAAGGGTCCTTGTCGGTGTCAAAACCGGCGGATCTCCGGTAGGGGGATTTGTCACTCCGTGTAACGGAGAGGTATCTCTGGGCCCACTCGGTAGGACATCATCATAATGTGCACAATGTGACCAAGGAGTTGATCACAGGATGATGTGTTACGGAACGAGTAAAGAGACTTGCCGGTAACGAGATTGAACAAGGTATCGGGATACCGATGATCGAATCTCGGGCAAGTACAATACCGCTGGACAAAGGGAATTGAATACGGGATTGATTGAATCCTCGACATCGTGGTTCATCCGATGAGATCATCGTGGAACATGTGGGAGCCAACATGGGTATCCAGATCCCACTGTTGGTTATTGGCCGGAGAGTTGTCTCGGTCATGTCTGCATGGTTCCCGAACCCGTAGGGTCTACATACTTAAGGTTCGATGACGCTAGCGTTATTAGGAAGACTTGTATGTGATTACCGAATGTTGTTCGGAGTCCTGGATGAGATCCCGGACGTCACGAGGATTTCCGGAATGGTCCAGAGGTAAAGATTGATATATGGAAAGTTGTTGTTCGGGTTCCGGGAAAAGTTCGGTTTTTTTCGGTATTGTACCGGGAAGCTTCCGGAAGGTTCCGGAGGATTCCGGAGGGGTCCGGAGGTCCGGAAAATGTTCCACCACGTCCAATACAGCAGCATGGGCTGTAGGGGGCGCCCTAACCTTAATGGGCCAAGGGCACCAGCCCCCCCAAGGCCCATGCGCATGGGAGAGGGGAAACCCTAAGGGGGAGGGCCTCCACTTGACTTGGGAGGCACTCCTCCCCCCCTTGGCCACCGCCCCAACCCTAGACGGGATCTAAGGGGGCCCGGCCCCCTCTCTCCCCACCTATAAATAGTGGAGGGGTGGGAGGGCGAACACACCCTTGAACCTGGCGTAGCCCCTCCCCTCCAATACCTCTCCTCCTCCGCGTGAGCTTGGCAAAGCCCTGCCGGAGAACTGTCACTCCATCACCACCATGCCGTCGTGCTGCTGTTGGACTCTCTTCCTCAACCTCTCCTTCCTCCTTTTTGGATCAAGGCGTGGGAGACGTCTCCGTTCCGTACGTGTGTTGAACGCGGAGGTGCCGTCCGTTCGGCGCTAGGATCATCGGTGATTTGGATCACGACGAGTACGACTCCATCAACCCCGTTCACTTGAACGCTTCCGCTTAGCGATCTAAAAGGGTATGTAGACGCACTCTCCTTTCCCCTCGTTGCTAGATTACTCCATAGATTGATCTTGGTGATGCGTAGAAAATATTAAATTTCTGCTACGATCCCCAACAGTGGCATCATGAGCTAGGTCTATGCATAGTTTCTATGCACGAGTAGAACACAAAGCAGTTGTGGGCGTCGATATTGTCAATTTACTTGCCGTTACTAGTCTTATCTTGATTCGGCGGCATCGTGGGATGAAGCGGCCTGGACCGACCTTACACGTACGCTTACGTGAGACTGGTTCCACCGACTGACATGCACTAGTTGCATAAGGTGGCTAGCGGGTGTCTGTCTCTCCCACTTTAGTCGGATCGGATTCGATGAAAAGGGTCCTTGTCGGTGTCAAAACCGGCGGATCTCCGGTAGGGGGTTTGTCACTCCGTGTAACGGAGAGGTATCTCTGGGCCCACTCGGTAGGACATCATCATAATGTGCACAATGTGACCAAGGAGTTGATCACAGGATGATGTGTTACGGAATGAGTAAAGAGACTTGCCGGTAACGAGATTGAACAAGGTATCGGGATACCAACGATCGAATCTCGGGCAAGTACAATACCGCTGGACAAAGGGAATTGAATACGGGATTGATTGAATCCTCGACATCGTGGTTCATCCGATGAGATCATCGTGGAACATGTGGGAGCCAACATGGGTATCCAGATCCCACTGTTGGTTATTGGCCGGAGAGTTGTCTCGGTCATGTCTGCATGGTTCCCGAACCCGTAGGGTCTACACACTTAAGGTTCGATGACGCTAGCGTTATTAGGAAGACTTGTATGTGATTGCCGAATGTTGTTCGGAGTCCCGGATGAGATCCCGGACGTCACGAGGATTTCCGGAATGGTCTGGAGGTAAAGATTGATATATGGAAAGTTGTTGTTCGGGTTCCGGGAAAAGTTCGGTTTTTTTCGGTATTGTACCGGGAAGCTTCCGGAAGGTTCCGGAGGATTCCGGAGGGGTCCGGAGGTCCGGAAAATGTTCCACCACGTCCAATACAGCAGCATGGGCTGTAGGGGGCGCCCTAACCTTAATGGGCCAAGGGCACCAGCCCCCCCAAGGCCCATGCGCATGGGAGAGGGGAAACCCTAAGGGGGAGGGCCTCCACTTGACTTGGGAGGCACTCCTCCCCCCCTTGGCCGCCGCCCCAACCCTAGATGGGATCTAAGGGGGCCTGGCCCCCTCTCTCCCCACCTATAAATAGTGGAGGGGTGGGAGGGCAAACACACCCTTGAACCTGGCGTAGCCCCTCCCCTCCAATACCTCTCCTCCTCCGCGTGAGCTTGGCAAAGCCCTGCCGGAGAACTGTCACTCCATCACCACCATGCTGTCGTGCTGCTGTTGGACTCTCTTCCTCAACCTCTCCTTCTTCCTTGCTGGATCAAGGCGTGGGAGACGTCTCCGTTCCGTACGTGTGTTGAACGCGGAGGTGCCGTCCGTTCGGCGCTAGGATCATCAGTGATTTGGATCACGACGAGTACGACTCCATCAACCCCGTTCACTTGAACGCTTCCGCTTAGCGATCTACAAGGGTATGTAGATGCACTCTCCTTTCCCCTCGTTGCTAGATTACTCCATAGATTGATCTTGGTGATGCATAGAAAATTTTAAATTTCTGCTACGATCCCCAACAAAAATGTATGCTAGTGATTCTTGCATCGGAAACTTTCCTAGTTTCCCCTACAGTGATAGTGTCAATAAACCCATCCACATCTCTACGATGTGGTTCCTCTAAGCTACCCTCGAAAGGTATTTTGCAAACCCTGCAAAATTCATATAGTGACATCTTCTTAACCACATCATATAAATGAAACTCTACTGAAGGAGGTGATTCCCTAGGATAATAGTAGAAATTTTGCACAAAAGTATTGGTGAGTAAGAGATACTATTCACGTTGGTCGTGGAGGAAGTCGTGAGGCCTGCACTCTTAGCCAATTCATAAAAGTCATCATAAATCCCGGCTGCTCTCAAGAAATCATCGGAAGGCCATTCACACGGCCGAACCTCCGCGGTGCGAGGCAGATTATATTTGGGCCTC
Source organism: Triticum urartu (assembly GCF_056163025.1). Taxonomy (NCBI): domain Eukaryota; kingdom Viridiplantae; phylum Streptophyta; class Magnoliopsida; order Poales; family Poaceae; genus Triticum; species Triticum urartu. Next base: position 671,320,297 of record NC_141877.1, read on the forward strand.
TCTGCTTCTTCATTTTGCTTTTCCTTCGAGCTTCGGCTCGATGAGCCCGTCAAAAATCTCTTCATTATTTTCTGAAAAATTATAATTTTTTTAGTAACTTCAAATAAAAGTAAACCAAACTCAAAAAAATTGATAGCAACTGCTCCTACAAGTGCCTAGAGCCTATATCATGCATTAGAACTACTTGGAACCATATAAATTTGACATGCAAGCTCAAGAACATGGTCACCTAGGCAGCACAAATTTGCAATGAATAAAGCACTAGAATAAAAACTAATTGGACCAATGGAGGAGTCACATACCAAGGAACAATCCCCCAAAGCAGTTTTGTGAGAGGTGCTTTGAGCAAGGAGATCGAAAATCGCAGCAAAAGGGGCTAGAACTCGTGCTTGAGCTGGATAATGGTGTTTGTGGGAGGAAGAAGTAGTGTGTGGGTGCAGGAATAAGTGGAGGAGGGCCACCATGGGCCCAGGAGGCAGGGGGCGCGCCCAGGAGGGTAGGGCGTGCCCTCCACCCTCGTGGCCAGGTGGATGCCCCCCTGCTGTGTTCTTGGTGCCAAATATTCTCAAATATTCCAGAAAAAATCATATTTAAATTTTAGGGCATTTGGAGAACTTTTATTTTTGGGGTATTTTTATATTGCACGGATAATTGAGATAACAGACAGAAAATACTATTTTTATTTTATTTAATATAAATAACAGAAAGTAAAAGGAGGGAACAGAAGGTTGTGCTTTCTAACTTCATCCATCTCATGATCATCAAAAGGAATCCATTAACAAGGTTGATCAAGTCTTGTTAACAAACTCATTTTGAATAACATGGGACCGGAGAAATTTCGAATAACACTATGTTACCTCAACGGGGATATGCACATCCCCAATAATTAGAATATCATATTTCTTCTTGACAGTGGGAAGAGGAAATTCAAAACCTCCAAAAATAATCGATGGAACTTTTCCAATAGAACTAATACTATGAACTTGAGATTGTTTCCTCGGAAAGTGTACCGTATGCTCATTACCATCAACATGAAAAGTGACATTGCCTTTGGTGCAATCAATAACAGCTCCTGCAATATTCAAAAAGGGTCTTCCAAGAATAATAGGCATACTAGCTTCCTCCGGAATATCAAGAATAACAAAGTCCGTTAAAATAGTAACGTTTGCAACTACAACAGGCACGTCCTCACAAATACCGACAGGTATAGCAGTTGATTTATCAACCATTTGCAAAGATATTTTGTGTCAACTTATTCAAATCAAGTCTACGATATAAAGAGAGAGGCATAACACTAACACCGGCTCCAAGATCACGTAAAGCAGTTTTAACATAATTCCTTTTAATGGAGCATCGTATAGTGGGTACTCCTGGATCTCCTAACTTCTTAGGTATTCCACCCTTAAAAGTGTAATTAGCAAGCATGGTGGAAATTTCAGCTTCCGGTATTTTTCTTTTATTAGTAACAATTTCTTTCATGTACTTAGCGTAAGGATTCATTTTGAGCATATCAGTTAATCGCATACGTAAAAAGATAGGCCTAATCATTTCAGCAAAGCGCTCAAAATCCTCATCATCCTTTTTCTTGGATGGCTTAGGAGGAAAAGGCATGGGTTTCTGAACCCAAGGCTCTCTTTCCTTACCGTGTTTCCTAGCAACAAAGTCTCTCTTATCATAACGTTGATTCTTTGATTGTGGGTTATCAATATCAACAGCAGGTTCAATTTCTATATCATTATCATTGCTAGGTTGAGCATCATCATGAACATTATCACTAGTTTCAGGTTCATTACCAGATTGTGTTTCAGCATCAGAAATAGAAATATCATTCGGATTCTCAGGTGTTTCAGCAATAGGTTCACTAGAAGCATGCAAAGTCCTATCATTTTTATTTTTCTTCCTTTTAGAAGGACTAGGTGCGTCTATATTATTTGTCTGAGAATCTTGCTCAATTCTCTTAGGGTGGCCTTCAGGATACAAAGGTTCCTGAGTCATTTTTGCCAGTTCTAGTAGCCACTCTAACAGCGTAGTCCTTATTCTTACTATTCAATTCATTGAGCAAATCATTTTGAGCTTTAAGTACTTGTTCTACTTGAGTGGTAACCATAGAAGCATGTTTACTAATAAGTTTAAGTTCACCTTTGACATTAGCCATATAATCACCCAAGTGTTCAAGCATATCAGCACTGCGTTTTAATTCTCTACCAAAATAAGCATTGAAGTCTTCTTGCTTAACCATAAATTTATCAAACTCATCTAAGCATGGGCTAGCAAACTTGGTGAATGGGATTTCAGCTTTATCATATCTATAGAGAGAATTTACCTTTACTACCCGTGTGGGGTTATAAAGACCATGTGTTTCTTCAATAGGTGGTAAATTAAGACCATGTATTTCTTCAATTGGAGGTAAATTCTTAACATCTTCAGCTTTAATACCGTTTTCTTTCATGGATTTCTTTGCCTCTTGCATATCTTCAGGACTGAGAAATTGAACACCCCTTTTCTTCGGAGTTGGTTTAGGAATAGGCTCAGGAGCTGGCTCAAGAAGTGTCCAATTATTTTCATTTGTCAACATATTATTCAATAGAATTTCGGCTTCATCCGGTGTTCTTTCCTTGAAAACAGAACCAGCACAACTATCCAGGTAATCTCTGGAAGCATTGGTTAGTCCATTATAAAAGATATCAAGTATTTCATTTTTCTTAAGAGGATGATCAGGCAAAGCATTAAGTAATTGGAGAAGCCTCCCCCAAGCTTGTGGGAGACTCTCTTCTTCAATTTGCACAAAATTATATATATCCCTTAAGGAAGCTTGTTTCTTATGAGCAGGGAAATATTTAGCAGAGAAGTAATAAATCATATCCTGGGGACTACGCACACAACCAGGATCAAGAGAATTAAACCATATCTTAGCATCACCCTTTAATGAGAACGGAAATATTTTAAGGATATAAAAGTAGCGAGTTCTCTAATCATTAGTGAACAGGGTGGCTATATCATTTAATTTAGTAAGATGTGCCACAACAGTTTCAGATTCATAGCCATAAAAAGGATCAGATTCAACCAAAGTAATTATATTAGGATCAATAGAGAATTCATAATCCTTATCAGTAACAAAGATGGGTGAAGTATCATAAGAAGGATCATATTTCATTCTAGTATTCAGAGTTTTTATTTTAAGCTTAGCTAATAATTTCTTGAGATCACTTCTATCATTGCAAGAAAGAAACTCTCTTTTAGTTTCTTCATCCATAACATAGCCCTCAGGCACAACAGGTAATTCATATTTATTAGGAGAGCCTTCATAATCACTTTCATCAGTATTATTAGTTTCAATAATTTCATTCTCTCTAGCCCTAGCAAGTTGTTCATCAAGAAATTCACCGAGTGGCACAGTAGTATCAGGCATACAAGTAGTTTCATCATAAGTATCATGCATAGCAGAAGTGGCATCATCAATAATATGCGACATATCAGAATTAATAGCAGAAGCAGGTTTAGGTGTCGCAAGCTTACTCAAAACAGAAGGTGAATCAAGTGCAGAGCTAGATGGCAGTTCCTTACCTCCCCTCGTAGTTGAGGGATAAATCTTGGTTTTTGGATCTCTCAAGTTCTTCATAATGATAAGCAGATATAAATCCCAAGTGACTCAAAGAATAGAGCTATGCTCCCCGGCAACGGCGCCAGAAAATAGTCTTGATAACCCACAAGTATAGGGGATCACAACAGTTTTCGACGATAGAGTATTCAACCCAAAATTATTGATTCGACACAAGGGGAGCCAAAGAATATTCTCAAGTATTAGCAGCTGAGTTGTCAATTCAACCACGCCTGGAAACTTAATATCTGCAGCAAAGTGTTTAGTAGCAAAGTAATATGATAATAATGGTAACGGTGACAAAAGGTAACGGTAGCAAAAGTAATATTTTTGGGTTTTGTAGTGATTGTAACAGTAGCAACGGAAAAGTAAATAAGCGAAGAACAATATATGAAAGCACGTAGGCAATGGATCGGTGATAGAGAATTATGCCGGATGTGGTTCATCATGTAACAGTCATAACCTAGGGTGACACAAAACTAGCTCCAATTCATCAATGTAATGTAGGCATGTATTCCGAATATAGTCATGCGTGCTTATGGAAAAGAACTTGCATGACATCTTTTGTCCTATCCTCCCGTGGTAGCGGGGTCCTAGTGGAAACTAAGGAATATTAAGGCCTCCTTTTAATAGAGTACTGGACCAAAGCATTAACACATAGTGAATACATGAACTCCTCAAACTACGGTCATCACCGGAAGTGGTCCCGATTATTGTCACTTCGGGGTTGCCGGATCATAACACATAGTAGGTGACTATAGACTTGCAAGATAGGATCAAGAACTCTCATATATTGATGAAAACATAATAGGTTCAGATCTGAAATCATGGCACTCGGGCCCTAGTGACAAGCATTAAGCATAGCAAAGTCATAGCAACGTCAATCCCAGAACATAGTGGATACTAGGGATCAAACCCTAACAAAACTAACTCGATTACATGATAAATCTCATCCAACCCATCACCGTCCAGCAAGCCTACGATGGAATTACTCACGCACGGCGGTGAGCATCATGAAGTTGGTGATGGAGGATGGTTGATGATGACGATGGCGACGGATTCCCCTCTCCGGAGCCCCGAACGGACTCCAGATCAGCCCTCCCGAGAGAGTTTAGGGCTTGGCGGCGGCTCCGTATCGTAAAACGCGATGAATCTTTCTCCTTGATTTTTTCTCTCCGAACACGAATATATAGAGTTGGAGTTGAGGTCGGAGGAGCTCCAGGGGGCCCAGCAGGTAGGGGGCGCGCCCAGGGGGGCAGGCACGCCCCCACCCTCGTGGCTAGGGTGTGGGCCCCCTGGTCTTGATCTTTTGCCAGTTTTTTTATTATTTCCAAAAATAGTCTCCGTGAAGTTTCAGGTCATTCTGAGAACTTTTGTTTCTGCACATAAATAACACCATGGCAATTATGCTGAAAACAGTGTCAGTCCTAGTTATTTCCATTCAAATCATGCAAGTTAGAGTCCAAAACAAGGGCAAAAGTGTTTGGAAAAGTAGATACAACGGAGACGTATCAGTATTGGAATCCGGATTTTATTGGCCTACTCTCTTGAAGGATGCCCACAAGTTTGTCTTATCTTGTGATGAATGTCAAAGTATAGGTAATATCGGTAAGCGTCATGAAATGCCTATGAACTATTCACTTGAACCATTTGATGTTTGGGGATTCGATTACATGGGACCTTTTCCTTCCTCCAATGGGTATACACATATTTTGGTTGTTGTTGATTATGCTCCTAAATGGGTAGAAGCTATTCCAACCAGTAGTGTTGATCACAACACCTCTATTAAAATGCTTAAGGAAGTTATTTTCCCAAGGTTTGGAGTCCCTAAATATTTAATGACCGATGGTGGTTCACACTTTATTCATGGTACTTTCCGTAAAATGCTTGCCAAGTATGATGTTAATCATAGAATTGCATCACCTTATCATCCTCAGTCTACTGGTCAAGCTGAACTTAGCAATAGAGAAATAAAATTAATTTTGCAAAAGATTGTCAAGAGGTCCAGGAAGAATTGGTCTAAGAAATTAGATGATGCACTTTGGGCTTATAGAACAGCATAGAAATCCTATGGGTATGTCTCCTTATAAAATGGTTTACAGAAAAGCTTGTCATTAAAGCATATTGGGCCATCAAAGAGCTTAACTATGATTTCAAACTTGCTGGTGAAAAGTGGTTATTTGATATTAGTTCTTTAGATGATGGAGAACCCAAGCTTATGAAAATGTAAAATTATTCAAAGAAAAATTTAAAAGATGGCATGACAAACGAATCCAAAAGCGTGAGTTTAAAGTCGGAGAATATGTTCTTTTGTACAACTCTCGTTTCAGATTCTTTGTAGGAAAACTCCTCTCAAAATGGGAAGGCCCCTATGTTATCGAGGAGGTTTATAGGTCTGGAGCCATCAAAATAAATAATGCCGAAGGTACTAACCCGAAGGTTGTTAATGGGCAACGAATAAAACATTATATCTTAGGTATGCCCATTAATGTTGAAAGTAATATTATCCAAACTTTGACACCAGAAGAACACATAAAAGAATCCTTCCGGAACACTCCAGAATCGCGAAAATAAGGAGGTACGTCATACGGTAAGTAAACGGACTCCAAAAAATCTGCAAAAACATTTTTTATCAGTTTTGAAATATTTAGAAAAATAGGAAAATAAGAAACTTCCACGAAGCATACCCTGGTGGGCACAAGACACCAGGGCGCGCCAGGAAAGACTCCGTTTTTCTTCTGTTTGCTTGTTTCCAAAAATAATCTATATATACTCCCCGAACCTGTTAATCACCGTATCGTAGAGAAATCCCTTGTTCTTCTTTCTTGATGTTTTTTGCGCAGTTATGAAAATATGACGTCCCAAGACTCGGACGGAGAGAGCTATGTGACACTGATAACCCACAAGTATAGGGGATCAATTGTAGCCTCTTTCGATAAGTAAGAGTGTCGCACCCAACGAGGAGCTAAAGGTAGAACAAATATTCCCTCAAGTTCTATCGACCACCGATACAACTCTACGCACGCTTGACGTTTGCTTTACCGAAAACAAGTATGAAACTAGAAGTACTTTGTAGGTGTTTCTGAGTAAGCTTGCAAGAAAGTAAAGAACACAAAAATAAAAGCTAGGGGCTGTTTAGATAAAGACACAACTAAATTAGTTTTAGTAGAGAGCTTTTGTCAACAAGAAAGTTATTTGTCCCTAGGCAATCGATAACTAGACCGGTAATCATTATTGCAATTTTATTTGAGGGAGAGGCATAAGCTAACATACTTTCTCTACTTGGATCATATGCACTTATGATTGGAACTCTGGCAAGCATCCGCAACTACTAAAGATTCATTAAGGTAAAACCCAACCATAGCATTAAAGTATCAAGTCCCCTTTATCCCATACGCAAACAACCTACTTACTCGGGTCTGTGCTTCTGTCACTCACGCCACCCACCATAAGAAAATCATAAGAATATTGCAAACCCTATAGTGGGAATCCCTCACGCTTGCGCGACACGGAGAGCACCATAGGACAGCACCAATAATAAAACATACAACTCAAACCAATCTTGATCATCAAATAGCCATTAGGACAAAACAGATCTACTCAAACATCATAGGATAGCCATACATCATTGGGAAATAATATATAGCATTGAGCACCATGTTTAAGTAAAGATTACAGCGGGTAAGAGAGAGGTTACACCGCTGCATAGAGTGGGGAAGAGTTGGTGATGATGGCGGTGAAGTTGTTGGTGAAGATGGCGGTGATGATGATGGCCCCAGGTGGCACTCCGGCGCCACCGGAAGCAAGGGGGAGAGGCCCCCCCTTCTTCTTCTTCCTTGACCTCCTCCCTAGATGGGAGAAGGTTTTCCCCTCTGGTCCTTCTCTCCCATGGCGTGGGAGGGGCGAGAGCCCCTCCGAGATTGGATCTATCTCTCTGTCTCGCTCTGTTTCTGCGTTCTCCCCTGGCTCTGTTTCACCGTTTCGTATATATATGGAGATCCGTAACTCCGATTGGCCTGAAACCTTCGCCGTGATTTTTTTCCGAATATTAGCTTTCTTGCGACAAAAGAAGAGCGTCAACCGCCTTATGGTGGGCTCACGAGAGTAGGGGGCACCCTAAGGGGGGGGCGCCCCCTGCCTCGTGACCACCTCGAGCACTGGTTCGCATTGATTTTCCTTCCAAATTTTCCATATTTTCCAAAAATAAGCTCCGTTCGTTTTTATCCCGTTTGGACTCCGTTTGATATGGATATTCTGCGAAACCAAAACATTGCAACAGACAGGAACGGGCACTGGGCACTGGATCAATATGTTAGTCCCAAAAATAGTATAAAAAGTTGCCAAAAAGTATATGAAAGTTGAATAATATTGGCATGGAACAATCAAAAATTATAGATACGACGGAGACGTATCAGACACGTCTCCAACGTATCTATAATTTTTGAGTGTTCCATGCTGTTTTATCATCAATCTTGGATGTTTTATAATCATTTTATAGTCATTTTATATCATTTTTTGGTACTAACCTATTGACATAGTGCCCAGTGCCAGTTCATGTTTTTTCCATGATTTTTACATCGCAGGAAAGCAATATCAAACGGAGTCCAAATGGCACGAAACTTTACGATGATTTTTTATGGGCCAAAAGAAAGCAGATGGGCCCTGGTAGCACCTGGGGGAAGTCCCGAGGAGGGGACAACCCACCAGGGCGTGCCAGGAGGCCCTGGCGCGCCCTGGTGGGTTGTGCCCACCTTGGGTACCCCTCGGACCACCTCTTTGCTCTATAAATACCCCAAAAATCCCAAAACCCTAGGGGATTCGATGAAATATTCATCCAGCCGCCGCAGAGTCCAGAAACACCAAATCCAATCTAGACACCATCACGGAGGGGTTCACCACTTCAATTAGTGGCTCTCCGATGACGTGTGAGTAGTTCTTTGTAGACCTTCGGGTCCGTAGTTAGTAGCTAGATGACTTCATCTCTCTCTCTTGATTCTCAATACAATGGTCTCTTTGAGATCCATATGGCGTAACTCCTTTGCGGTGTTTTTGTTGGGATCGATGAACTTCGAGTTTATGATCAGATCTATGTTTTTATATCCATGAAAGTATTTAGTTTCTTTGATCTCTTTTATGCATGATCTCTTATAGCCTCGTATTTCTTCTTCGATATTTGGGTTTTGTCTGGCCAACTCGATCTATTTGTATTGCAATGGGAAGAGGTGCCCGATAGTGGGTTCGATCTTAAGGTGCTTGATCCCAGTGACAGAAAGCGAACTGACACGTATGTATCGTTGCTACTATGGATAAAAAGACGAGATCTATATCTACTGCCATATAAATAAACGGATCTTGTCTACATCATGTCATCGTTCTTATTGCATTACTCCGTTTTTCCATGAACTTAATACACTAGATGCATAATGGATAGCGGTCGATGTGTGGAGTAAAAGTAGTAGATGCAGGCAGGAGTCGGTCTACTAATCTTGGACGTGATGCCTATGTAATGATCATTGCCTGGATATCGTCATAATTATTTGAAGTTCTATCAATTGCCCAACGGTAATTTGTTTACCCACCGTTTGTTATTTTTCTTGAGAGAAGCCACTAGTGAAGCCTACGGCCCCCGGGTCTTATTTGTCATATATTTGCCTTTGCGATCTACTTTTTTCTTGCTTTTATTCTCAGATCTATTAAACCAAAATACAAAAATACTTTGATGCACTTTATTTTATTTGTGATCTATTTATCCAATCTATTACAACCTTTTTACCTTCATGCACCAATTTCTGGCGCCGTTACCCGAAAGGGATTGACGGTGTCCTGGACTAGGGGGTACTCAACACGTCATCTCCCGATCTGTTAGATTGGGCCGAGGACCCCCATGGCCGTATACTCATGGGCCAGTTCGGACAGCTACCGCATACAAGGAAGATTCCACAAGACTTGGTGATCAAGACAAGGACTCCTCCCCACCGACGTATTCGGCTAGGACTCTTGTTATCCTAGGCCTCTGGTGCATTATATGAACCGAGGCCAGGCTAGTCGATAGATATATACAACATACAATCATACCATAGGCTAGCTTCTAGGGTTTAGCCTCTCCGATCTCGTGGTAGATCAACTCTTGTAATACCCATATCATCAAGAATAAATCAAGCAAGACGTAGGGTTTTACCTCCATCAAGAGGGACCAAACCTGGGTAAAACACCGTGTCCCCTGCCTCCTATTACCATCTGCCTTAGACGCACAGTTCGGGACCCCCTACCCAAGATCCGCCAGTTTTTACACCGACAATGATGCTTTCATTGAGATTTCCGCTGTGTGATCGGCAAAAGGATCTATGGCTCGCCCGCAGGTCAACTGCGACGCTGGCATCTTCGTCGCCGGTTTGACTGGTCACCTTGGCTCGACCGAGGACCGTGCTCCATCTCCGATCGTCATGTTCAGACGGGGGCCTTCTTCAACATGAACTCCGATCTCTATCATGATCATAGAGGAGTCATCAATGGAGCTCGGGGGCTCAACGTCAACATTGCCCTCGGGCGACCGTGCTGTTTTTATGGACAACGAACTTGTATTCGTTGTCGCCACCTCCTCGAGCGTCGGTTTGACGATTGCTTCGGTAGAATAGTGCGGAATTACGTCTACAACAGCCATGCAAAATTTCGTCGAGTTCTGATGAAGCAATCTCCGACAATCTACGATATACCGGAGCCCTGTCAAATCTGGATGGGAATCTGGATGAGTTTAGGGCGTGGTCTCCAGAGCCTAGCTCGGAGGTCCTTTGGAAGATCCAACCGTTCATCTACTACGGAATTCCCATATATACCACCTCTCCAAATTTTAGCTCGATCCGACGGTTCAAACTCCAGGAACCTTCCGATGAGTGGACCAATTTTCGGATCCGTTTTCTGCGCGAATACAGATCCGACCCGAATTCATGTTTCTTTATGAACGTGATATTGGACATCCTTTTTAGAGAAAATTCTCTTCTAGGGTATTGTACGTTGTTTTTAAACACGTGCCCGTAAATTTTTAAGCCTCCCCTGAGGTCATCTTCATCATTATGCTAGTGTTAAACCAGTCCGACAATATTGCTCCAAGGCTGCCGACCACCGCTAGACACGTCGTCACTTTGTTGAGCCGAGCTCAACTTCTTCGGATCATCATCTCAGCAAGCCGAACAAGAGTCCGGCATCGTGAAGGATAAATCATCACCAATATCGCCGCCCCACGGATTACACGGAGCGGGCATATCGGCATCGCGGCATGGTCACTTCATCAAGCCGGCATCGACCACGTCACGACCTGCATCGGCAGGCCCGCACTATTGCTTCTTCAAGCTGGTGTCCATCACGCCGACCTACTTCGACTCATCGGCTGACATCGAGGCTTCGACATCTCGGTTGGACCGGGGGCTTCGCCATCTCTTCATCAACCTACTCCGGAGACTTCGGCGTCACTAGTCGACCAGCTCCGTCACGTTAGCTGGACCGAGGGCTTTGCCTCGGCGAGCCAACCTTTGCCAGCATTGCCATACTGTTGCTTTATCGCCCATCAGGCAATGGGTGCGCGGATCGACTCCCGATTTCAGGAGTTGCTTTTCTTCAGAATGCTACAACAAATAAACCAGGTGCTATTAATCCTAACAATTTTTGCTTGTTGGGTTTATTTTTTGTTAAGGTATTATTACTCTGGTTTGTTCCATCATATGTACGCAGGTCTATCAAATGGTGGCCGCATTAACGACAGTCGCATGGTGGTTCGGTTAGTTTCCGTATATAGTCCGGCGAATGCCGCATGCGGAACTCGGACCGACCTGTGAATTCAGGCTTTGCCACGCCTTTACCGCATCACGCCGACGCCCGGCATCAACATTGACTTCGGCGCAGGCCATATTTCTTTTATTACTCTCTTTGCATAAATTATTTATTATGCAACATTTTTTATTATCATTACTATTATCTCCGGTTTGCACTATTTTTTGTGCATAGGAAAATGATCCGGATTAGGCAGTATCGTCAACTCGGCGTACTGACATACCACGTCACCTCGGCTGGACGGGGGGCTTCGTCAACACTTCATTACCCCATGCCGAGGACTTCGGCATCACTCTGCCGGCCTGCATTGACCGTGCTATGTCACCACTTCGGAGTGCCGAGCCCTTTGCTCTGCCACCTCGGGACCGGCTTGGGGGATGGAACCTTGTCCCGCATCAAGCTCGGACCGCGTCATCAATACCGAACACATTAACCAGCTAAGTTGCCTTCCTGCTCAAAATTTTAAATTTTTAACTTGTGTTCGGTTCGACCAAGCATTATACTTTTTTGAAAAAAAGTTGCTTGTAAAAAATTTCCCTGTCCAAACTTTGTTTGTGACGCACAAATTCAAATACCCCATTTATTTGGGGGCTTCCTTTATGAAGCTTTTCCTCTTGCATATGATTATACTTGTACGGCTTCGTTCCTTGTTTGTGTATTACGTCACAATATGCACCATATTGACTTAAGCGATTTGCAAGCTGGGTTGCCTGGCTACTTGCTTACCCTTACGTTCCCGATTGTTTGGCTAGGGAGTAAAGGGAGCACCTCTGCGATTGTCACGACCGGGTCCTCCGAGCTCTGACCTCAGACTGGGTGAAGCCGAAAGCTAGCGCTCTTATTGTTTTCAATCATGGTCGGCACACAACGGAACTCATGAGTACAAAAAATCTATTGCACAAGTCTCATAGTAATAATGAGCACCGAAGAAAGGTATCGGTGGGGGTACTATTTTCTTCGAAGATGCTTTTTACACTTCGTCTGTAATATAGCATAAGTTCCCTGAGTGTGCTTTGTCTGTTACAGCCTTATGGCCCGGTTGCCTGGTTATCGGAAACACTGTCAATATTCTCGACAGGTGGAGTACATAACACTTTTCGGTCCTTGACCGAAGAGGGAGAAGCCGACGGTCGGTTAAGACGCGTTTAAAGTTCGGGTGAACAAAGATATGATATTAGTACTTCGGTACATACAATCATTATACATAAAATTCTTTTACCCAAGTCACTTCGGGGCTCTTAAATATATATGAGCCGTTTTATAATAAGTGTTCTTCTTCTTAGTTGTTGCAAAGTTTTTATTACTATTATTATTCATCACTCCTTTTTTCGACACGAGTGTGTGGTCACTAACCGGGGAGCCTAATTTCTCTCTCAAAGCCGCTAGAGTTTAGTTTTCTAAACTGGCCTAATGAGAACTACTCCGCCTTCGGGATAGGAGGTTGAAGCCGTAGGCTGACCCGCTTGAAGTCATGAGATAGGATGTGTCATGTTAAAGCATGACAGAAGCACTCTTTTTTTCTAAGACCAATTTTCGGATTAGCACCGAACACTTGATCTTGTTCGGACGTCAAGTTTTTACTGACGTTTTTTGGTTTTCCAAGCTTATCACACTTTTATACTATTTGTGTGTTTTCAGCACAAGTCTCACAGTGCAACGCCGGACACCTTTACAGATTCGGCAAAAACATTCTCAGATATTACTATATATGCATCGGTTTCGAATTGTGTCTTCGGTCAATAGTTGGGTTGTCCGGCTCCAACACTTGCTTCCTACGTTCCGCTTTGTTCGGCTAGGCGTGCAAAGGGAGAACCACTGCGATTGTGCTTCTAGCTCACATTGTTAAGCACCTTAGTGGAGAAAGCCGAAAACTGACTGTCACAATAAGCGTAAACTGGTCAGCGATCCGATGACTGTGTTAAATGACGAGCCATTCATAACAATGGCCGAAGTGTTCACGGCTTGACCTCGACTGTCGCCGAACACTACCGGGGGCTATTTACTGGCCTCCCAAACTAAATCCTCGATATTTTGCTCTTACATTAGAGCTGAGGTTTCATGATCATGCTTAGCATGACAAGCCAAAGAAAGGAACCGATAGCGGGACTATTTTCTTTGGAAGACATTTCTTATGTTAAACAGTAATATAACATATCTCTCTGCGTACCTTTGTTTATAAAACCATATGGCCAGATTGCCTTGTTTGTCGTAAATCTTTGCCCTCATAAAGGGTTTATAAAGTAGGACAAACACTCGTCGACTACTGGCCGAGGAGGTGGAAGCCGATGGTCGGTCAGCAAAGTTTTGTACAATGCGGATCCGAGCATTAATGACGTAAAGTACTTGGATACATAGAGTCATTACACATAATTTCTGATTTTACTATGGATATTGATCCTTAATTCGGCCACCCGTGCCCGCATTAAGGCTTGGGGGCTACCGGGCTTCGGGCTTATTATTTACAAATATTAAAGGGGCACATCGATCCCCTGATCTGGTGTTGCCACCTGACCAGTGTCTCGGGGGCTACTGCATTGCCTGTTCAATGCAGAAAATTTTAAGTGCAATACAGTTTCCGACGAGATTTTGATCCTCAGGTTGGTCGGCCGCACCCAACCTGAGTCTCGAGGACTGAGCATGCCGCTTTTTGTGTCCCGAAGTATTCTGCCGAGCTAGGACTTGATCCTCAGGCCGATTTTACAAATCAACCTGAGTCTCAGCGGCTACTGGGATCAGCGGTCTTACGTCATCCTTCAGGTGCATCTCGGGTTTTAGACCGATACACACCTTGAGGGCTACTGGCTATATATCTTGGCAGAGAATAAATTGCACCAATCAAAAATATTGACAAAAAATCGGCCCACAGTCGGGGTGGTGCACCACCTCGGAAGCAGTCCGGCATAAAGCTCGAGCGTTAGTGGCTGGCTCCATAAAGGGCATTTCCGGCATTAAGCTCAGCTAAACTCCTTCAACTTTTTTGAACCAAGGTGATTTATGACAGTCCGGTGCTGGAGCTTGGACATAGTCCGGCGTTGGAGCTTGGACACAGTCCGGCGTTGGAGCTCAGATCCATTTCGGCGTTGGAGCTCGGAAGCAGTCTGACATTGGTGCTCGGCTGCAAAAGATACCTCGAATGTAGTCCGGCGTTGGAGCTCGGACGCAAGAGGACACTGCCTCCCGGGAACAACTTCAAACCCGAGGTGTGGCATAAAAATAACAAGGCATTGATAAAGGCCGGAAACTTAAAGGTGCTCCTCGGATACCCGACGTATAAACTCGTTGAATGCATTTCGGCGATCCTCAAGATCGAAGATGAGAAGATTTGTTGAACCAGTTTTCAAGACCGACAACCAAAGATGAAGAACAGTTCGGAAGAATCAAGGAGCGTCCCTAACTTGAAGACCGGTTCAGGGGGCTACTGACGGTGTCCTGGACTAGGGGGTACTCAACACATCATCTCCCGATCTGTTAGATTGGGCCGAGGATCCCCATGGCTGTATACTCATTGGCCAGTTCGGACAGCTGCCGCATACAAGGAAGATTCCACAAGACTTGGCGATCAAGACAAGGACTCCTCCCCACCGGCGTATTCGGCTAGGACTCTAGTTATCCTAGGGCTCTGGTGCATTATATAAACAGAGGCCAGGCTAGTCGATAGATATATACAACATACAATCATACCATAGGCTAGCTTCTAGGGTTTAGCCTCTCCGATCTCGTGGTAGATCAACTCTTGTAATACCCATATCATCAAGAATAAATCAAGCAGGACGTAGGGTTTTACCTCCATCAAGAGGGCCCGAACCTGGGTAAAACACCGTGTCCCCTGCCTCCTATTACCATCCGCCTTAGACGCACAGTTCGGGACTCCCTACCCGAGATCCGCTTTTTGACACCGACAGGGATTGACAACCCCTTTAACACGTCGGGTTGTGAGTTGTTGTTATTTGTGTGCAGGGGTTGTTTCCATTGTGTTGCTTGGTTCTCCTACTGGTTCGATAACCTTGGTTTCATAACTGAGGGATATACCTACCGCCGTTGTGCTACATCATCCCTCCCTCTCCGGGGAAATACCGACGTAGTTCCAGCTGCCATCAAGGAGAATTTCTGGCCCCGTTGCCGGGGAGGATCTTCAACATAACCAGGTTCCTAATCACAAATCTCATCTCCTTGCAATTTACATTATTTGCCATTTTCCCCTCATTTTCCTCTCCCCCACTTCACAAAAATCTGTTGTTTTATTCGCCTCTCTCTTTCCATTTGTCGTTTTCTTGCTGGATCTATTTTTGTGTGATTGCTTGTTTGCGTAGTCATGATGACTCAAAGAAAATATTATGATGTTCCTTACCCCAATATTTTGCTTGAAATTGAGAAAAGTACTAAGGAGTATATGACTAAACAATTTGAGCATAACAAGTATTTTACTGAAGAACTTAAGGATCACTCTATTGTTCTAGATGCTATCACAAAACAACTTGATGATATTAGTAGAGAAGTTTGTGATCTCCAATTTAAGTATGCTTTTGCGGAAAGTTTGCTAGGAAAAATATCCGATGCACAAGCTACATTAGTAAATCAAATGGCTGCTAAACCAATCTCGTTAGAAGATAAAAGTGATGAAGATCTTAAAATGATTGATGTTTCTTCTATTGATTCCTTGTTTAGTAAAGTTAAGAATGATGAAAAAGGGACTGGAGAAGAGTCAACTTTAGGTAGAAGGCGTCCCAATATTTCGGAGGGTGAAAATCTTGTTGAGAAAATTGATGAAAGTGGGTTTGGAGAGACCAAAACTTTAGCCAGTGATGCACCCACTATTTCGGATTACAAAGACTTTAATTATGATAGTTTATCTTTGATTGATTGTATTTCTTTGTTGCAATCCATGATAAATTCACCCCATGCTTATGAACAAAATAAAGCTTTTACAAAACATATTGCTGATGCTATGATGAAAGCTCTTGAAGAAAAATTGGAATTAGAAGTTTCAATTCCTAGAAAATTGTATGATGAGTGGGAACCTACTATCAAAGTCAAGATTAAAAATTATGAATGTTTTGCTTTGTGTGACTTGGGTGCTAGTGTTTCCACAATTCCGAAATCTTTATGTGATGTGCTTGGTCTTACCAATCTTGAAGAATGTTCCTTGAATTTGCACTTGGCGGATTCCACTATTAAAAACCCTATGGGAAGGATTAATGATTTTCTTATTCTTGCAAATAGGAATTATGTGCCCATAGATTTTATTGTTCTTGATATTGGTTGCAATCTGTCTTGTCCAATTATTCTTGGTAGACCGTTTTTACGCACTATCGATGCCGTGATTGATATGAAAGAAGGCAATATTAAGTTCCAATTTCCTTTGAGGAAATGTATGGAACACTTTCCTAGAACTAGAATTAAGCCACCTTATGAATCAATCATGAGGGCATCTTATGGATAACCAAAGATGACAAAACTTAGATCCTTGATTTATGCCTAGCTTAGGGTGTAAAACTATAGCGCTTGTTGGGAGGCAACCCAATGAATACATTTATTTTTGCTTTTTGCTTGCTGTTCTTGTGTGTTTACACAATTATGCTACTGTTATGATTTTGTTTTTATGTTTTAATTAGTGTTTGTGCCAAGTAAAGCCTTTAGGATCTTCTTGGGCAATAGTTGTTTGATCTTGCTGGAAAAAAAACAGAAAGTTTGCGCTCATGAAATTAATTTTCGTATTTTACCAGAGAGCGATAAAATACCCATTCCAATTCCAGTGGATCAATATACAAATTTCTCAGGTCTTCCTATTTTTTCAGATTTTTTGGAGTTACAGAAGTATTTGAAACAGTCATATTGCTACAGACTGTTCTATTTTGACAGATTCTGTTTTCTTTGTGTTGTGTGCTTATTTTGACGGCTCTATGGTTTTCTTTGATGAGTTTTTACCATAGAAAAGTTGGAATACAGTACATATAATACAAAAACAATACATGAATTGGTTTGATACAACACTTATAGTTGTGGTTTATTATTCTTATACTAACGGATCTCACGAAGGCTTTGTTGAGTTTTGTGTGATTGAAGTTTTCAAGTTTTGGGTTATCTTACGATGGATGAAGGAAGGATGTAAGAGCCTAACCTTGGGGATGCCCCGGCATCCCAAGCTATTATTCAAGAATGAGCAACCAACTAAGCTTGGGGATGCCCCCGAGTGGCATCCTCGCTTTCTTCCAACAACTATCGGTATTTTACTCGAGACTATATTTTTATTCGTCACATGATATGTGTTTTGCTTGGAGCGTCTTCTATGATATGTGTCTTTGCTTGATTTTTTTGTGTTTTAAGTTATCAATCCTTACTGGACACACCTATTTGAGAGAGCCAAAATTATGTCATGACTTGTTAGAATTGCTCTCTATGCTTCCCTTAAATCTTTTATGAGCTTGGACTTGCTCTAGTGATTCACTTATATTTTTTTGAGCACGGTGTGCTTAGTATTTTTGAAGAAATGTTCTCTTACTTCACTTAGATTTGTTTGAGAGTTAGTAAAATTTTGAAGAAATTCTTTCTTGCTTCACTTAAATTATTTTGGGAGAAAGAAAATTTGTTATGCTCATGATCTTCACTTATATTTGGTTGAGCTTATGAAAAGCAACTCATGAAAATTAGTCCCAAAGTGATAGATATCCAAGAAGGATAAAGTAAAGAAAATGTCATGAAGATCATTGGAGAAAATAAACTTGATTCTTAGTAATAGTTTTGAGATATGATGATGTGATATGTGAGTTATATTGATGAGTAATTGTGTTCTAGTAAGAATATGGGTGTTAAGGTTTGTGATTCCCTATGCAAGTACGAAAGTCAATAGTCATGAAATGAAAATTATATCCTACTTGTGGTGCATTATTCTGTGTTAATTATGCTTAATGCTTGCTTATGACATTATTCGTTTCTTGGTTGGTCTTTTCCCAATCTTTTGCTAGCCTTCATTTTGCACTAAGTATGACCTCTACTTGTGCACCCAAAATCCTTTAAACCACTTTTGCCACATGAGTCCACTATATCTACCTATATGCGGTATTATTTTGCCGTCCTAAGCTAATTTGCATGTGCCATCTCTAATTTTCAAAATAAACTTCTCTTTTGTGTGTTTGTTTCGCTCGCGGAACGGTGAGGGGTGGCTAATATTTTCCATGCTAGATGTGTTATTCTCAAGACGAGTGTTTATTCACTTGTCATTGAACGAGAGTAAGGCAAAGGTATTAGGGATGCCCAGTCCCAAAATGCAAAAAGAAATGAATTTACTTTATGTTGTCAAATAATAAATTCCTTGGAAAGTGTTAGTATGGAGGGCGCCCATGAATACGGTTAGCCATGGATAGTGAAAGTTATGGTGGAAAAAGGAATAAACTTTATTTGTTGTTTGGGAACTGCCTATGATATATCTATGCATGGAAAGTATTGGGAACTCTAAGTCGTTTCCGTTGGTGGGATGGATACACCTCCCAAACTGTTTTTATCTCAAAAAATTTCGAATTGAACTCTGGCACCTCTGCAAATCCCTACTTCCCTCTATGAATGGACTTTCTTTTACTTTATGCAATTTTTATTTTGAGTCTCCATCTTCTCTCATAAAAGCACCAACTACGAGGCAATATGATCGTGCTCAAGTATTGGGTGTAGTTAATATTCGAGTGTGTTTCATGAATTGATCAATGTTTGAGCATGATAGGCTAGGGATAACTTATTTAAGCATTGGTATTTTGAAAGACATGGTTGCTTGTTGATATGCTTGAGTATCTAAATTATTATGTCAAAACTAGACTATTGCTTTGAATCACATAAAAGTCGAAATGTCCATGCTATAAATAAAAGAATATGATATGACTTGATAAACAACACTCCACATCAAAAATTCTGTTTTTATCACTTACATACTCGAGGACGGGTAGGAGTTAAGCTTGGGGATGCTGATACGTCTCCAACGTATCTATCATTTTTTATTGGTCCATGCTGTTTTATTATCAATCTTGGATGTTTTATAATCATTTTATAGTCATTTTATATCATTTTTTGGTACTAACCTATTGACATAGTGCCCAATGCCAGTTCCTGTTTTTTCCATGTTTTTTACATCGCCGGAAATCAATATCAAACGGAGTCCAAATGGCACGAAACTTTACTATGATTATTTATGGGCCAAAAGGAAGCAGATGGGCCCTGGTTGCACCTAGGGGAGTCCCAAGGAGGGGACAACCCACCAGGGCGCTGATACGTCTCCAACGTATCTACAATTTTTTATTGTTCCATGCTATTATATTATCAACCTTGGATGTTTTATATGAATTTATATGCTATTTTATATGATTTTTGGGACTAACCTATTAACCTAGAGCCTAGTGCCAGTTTCTATTTTTTCCTTGTTTTTGAGCATAGCAGAAAAGGAAAACCAAACGGAGTCCAATTGGCCTGAAACTTCACGGAACTTATTTTTGGATCAGAAGAAGGACAGGAGTAAAAGAGTTGGGCCAGAAGAGTCCCGAGCTGCCCATGAGGGTGGGGGGCGCGCCCACCCCCTGGGCGCGCCTCCCTGCCTCGTGGACAGCCCGGAGACCCCCCTGCCTTGTTCCCGACTCCAACACCTCTTATATAACCCAAAACTTCCAGAAAGAAACCTAGATCGGGAGTTCCGCCGCCAGAAGCCTTTGTAGCCACCGAAAACCAATCTAGACCCGTTCCGGCACCCTGCGTCGGGGCTGAGGGTATGAACCAGTAGCTATGTGTTTGATCTCTCTCTCTCTATCCCTCTCTCGTGTCCTTGATATCTCACGATATTGATCTATCGTGAGCTTTGCTATTATAGTTGGATCTTATGATGTTTCTCCACCTCTACTCTCTTGTAATGGATTGAGTTTTCCCTTTGAAGCTATCTTATCGGATTGAGTCTTTAAGGATATGAGAACACTTGATGTATGTCTTGCATGTGCTTATTTGTGGTGACAATGGGATATCACGTGATCCACTTGATGTGTGTTTTGGTGATCAACTTGTGAGTTCCGTGACCTCATGAACTTATGCATAAGGGTTGGCACACGTTTTCGTCTTGACTCTCCGGTAGAATATTTGGGGCACTCTTTGAAGTTCTTTATGTTGGTTGAATAGATGAGCCTGAGATTGTGTGATGCATATCATATAATAATACCCACGGATACTTGAGGTGACATTGGAGTATCTAGGTGACATTAGGGTTTTGGTTGATTTGTGTCTTAAGATGTTATTCTAGTACGAACTCTATGATAGATTGAACGGAAAGAATAGCTTTGTGTTATTTTACTACAGCCTCTTGAATAGATCGATCAGAAGGAATAACTTTGAGGTGGTTTCGTACCCTACAATAATCTCTTCATTTGTTCTCCGCTCTTAGTGACTTTGGAGTGACTCTTTGTTGCATGTTAAGGGATAGTTATATGATCCAATTATGTTATTATTGTTGAGAGAACTTGCACTAGTGAAAGTATGAACCCTAGGCCTCGTCTCCTAGCATTGCAATACCATTTACACTCACTTTCATCATTAGTTACCTTGCTGTTTTTATATTTTCAGATTACAGAAACCTTTATCTACCATCCATAGTGCACTTGTATCACCATCTCTTCGCCGAACTAGTGCACCTATACAATTTACTATTGTATTGGGTGTGTTGGGGACACAAGAGACTCTTTGTTATTTGGTTGTAGGGTTGTTTGAGAGAGACCATCTTCATCCTACGCATCCCACGAATTGATAAACCTTAGTTCATCCACTTGAGGGAAATTTTCTACTGTCCTACAAACCTCTGCACTTGGAGGCCCAACAACGTCTACAAGAAGAAGGTTGTGTAGTAGACGTCAAGCTCTTTTCTGGCGCCGTTGCCGGGGAGGTGAGTGCTTGAAGGTATATATTTAGATCTTTCAATCGAATCTTTTAGTTTCTTGTTTTATCACTAGTTTAGTTTATAAAATTTTTTACAAAAAATGGAATTGAGTTTGCCTCATACGCTTCATCTTTTTAATATTTTTCGTGAGAATGATGGAAAGGAAAATTGTGCTCAAGTGCTAGAAGAAGAAGTTTATAAAATGTTTGGCACTAAATCTTTGCATGATGAGCATGATTGCAATGTTGTTAGTATGAACTCCTTGAATGTCCATAGTACTAATGATGATTGCACTAGTCATAATGAAAATGTCTCTTATAAGCATGTCAATTTTTGTGGAGTGCATAGAGTTTGCAAGTACACACCAAATAGGGAAGATAGATTTTGTAAGAGGCATAAGTATTTGGAAATTAAGTGGTTGCAAGAAAGGCTAGATGTTTGTGCTGAAAATTTAAACTTGCTTCGCCGTACTTGTGAAGTTTGCAATGAACATGGTCATTTAAGTCTCCAATGCAAATTGTTTCATGATCGAATCGTGTCCAAGAATTGTGATGACTTGATTTCCCTTGCATATCATAATGAACTTAGTTTGCTTTTGGGTATGAAGAAATGAAACGTATAACTAAGGATCTTCCAGAATTTGTCCTTGATAAAGTTCTTGATTTTGATCTAGAAGAAATTTTTATGTATTGTGTGGTGAATTGCATTGAAAATCCTTATATTGCCAATTACATAAAGACAAGAAAACAAATAGAATATGAACAGAATACTAATTAAAGGGAAGAGACTTCCCAATATTCTCCTATAATTTCTTATGATGAATCAGGTAACGAGGAGGAGCCTCCTATTCAACCAATCTCATTAGTAAGGAGCTCCGAAAAGAGGATTAAACCCACACATGATGTGAAGAAGAAAAAGAAAAGACGGAGAAGCAAAGGTAAAAATGTATCCCTCCCAAATGATGTTGCTCCTATTACTCATTATTATGATGATAATTGCTATACTATTGGTGCTATCCATACTATTAATGATGAGAGTGATTATACTTATGATATGAAAAGGCCCAAGCTTGGGGATGCTATGTTTGATGAGAATGACAAGTTTGAAAATATATTTGCTGCAATTAATGTTTGTCCCAAGCTTGGGGATGCTATGTTTAAGGAAGATGATATTTGTAGTCTCCCAAGTTTAGATATGCAAATTTATTATGATGATAGCATGCCTCCTACTTATGATGATTATCTTGATGAAAGTGGGTTTGGAAGAGTGTCAACTTTAGGAAGTAATGATACCACTATTTTGGAGGATGTTGAATCTTGTTGTGATAATTATGAAAGTGGATTTGGAGAGGTCATGAATTTATTTAGTAATGATTCCACCATCTTGCAAGAGGTTTCAATCGATTATGATGAGAACAAAGTTGCTACTTATGATGATTATTGTGATGACACTTATGCTATAAAAAGTAGTGACGATTATATTTATAAAACTTTTCATGATTGTGATTACCCTTTTCCTGAACATTACTCTTTTAATGTGGAAACAATTTGTAGTATTTGAGTTTCTTATGATACTCCCACTATTCCGAATGAGAAGAATTTTGCTTACGTGGAGAGTGGTAAATTTTCTATGCTTGTAGATCATGAAAGCAATGCTTTATGTGATGGTTATATTGTTGAATTCATTCATTATGCTACTGAAAATCATTATGAGGGAGGAATATATGCTTGTAGGAATTGCAATAATATCAAGTTTCCTCTGTATGTGCTTAAGGTTTTAAAGTTATGCTTGTTTTGCCTTTCTATGCTAGTTGATTATTGTTTCCACAAGTTGTTTGCTCACAAAATCCCTATGGATAGGAAGTGGGTTAGACTTAAATGTGCTAGTCATATTGTTCATGATGCTCTCTTTATATTTCAATTCTTATCTTTTATGTGAGCATCATTGAAATCGTCATACCTAGCTAGGGGCGTTAAACAATAGCGCTTGTTGGGAGGCAACCCAATTTTATTTTTATTTCTTGCTTTTTGATTCTGTTTCGTAATAAGTAATCCATATAGCCTCTGTTTAGATGTGGTTTTATGCTTTTAATTAGTGTTTGTGCCAAGTAGAACCTTTGGAAAGACTTGGGGAAAGTCTCTGATCTTGCTGTAAAAAACAGAAACTTTAGCACTCACGAGATTTGCTTCCATTTTTTTACTGGAGAGTGCTATTTAGTTAATTATTTTTGCATATGATAAATAGATAAATTCCTCACGTCCAGAAATTTATTTTAGAATTTTTGGGGTTCAAAAATTATTCGAAACGTACAGATTACTACAGACTGTTCTGTTTTTGACAGATTCTGTTTTCATTGTGTTGTTTGCTTATTTTGATGAATCTATGAGTAGTATCGGAGGGCATGAACCATAGAGAAGTTGGAATACAGTGGATATTACACCAATATGAATTTATAATGAGTTCACAACAGTACCTAAGTGGTGATTTATTTTCTTATACTAACGGAGCTTACGAGTTTTCTGTTAAGTTTTGTGTTGTGAAGTTTTCAAGTTTTGGGTAAATATTCGATGGACTATGGAATAAGGAGTGGTAAGAGTCTAAGCTTGGGTATGCCCAAGGTACCCCAAGGTAACATTCAAGGACAACCAAGAGCCAAAGCTTGGGGATGCCCCGGATGGCATCCCCTCTTTCGTCTTCATTCATCGATAACTTTACTTGGAGCTATATTTTTATTCACCACATGATATGTGTTTTGCTTGGAGCATCATTTATTTTATTTTGTTTTTTGTCGTTGTTTGAATAAAATACGAAGATATGAAATTATTAAATGTTAGAGAGTCTTCATATAGTTACATAATTATTCGACTACTCATTGAGCTTCACTTATATCTTTTGGAGTAGTTTGTCATTTGCTCTAGTGCTTCACTTATATCATTTTAGATCATGGCGGTGGTTTTATTTTGAAGAAATAGATGAACTCTCGCGCTTCACTTATATTATTTTGAGAGTCTTTAGAACAACATGGTAATTTGCTTTGGTTATGAAGCTAGTCCTAATATAATGGACATTCAAGATGGGTATAATAAAAACTTTCATATAAAGTGCATTGAATACTATGAGAAGTTTGATACTTGATGATTGTTTTGAGATATGAAGATTGTGATATTAGAGTCATGCTAGTTGAGTAGTTGTGAATTTGAGAGATACTTGTGTTAAAGTTTGTGATTCCCATAGCATGCACGTATGGTGAACCGTTATGTGATGAAGTCGGAGCATGATTTATTTATTGATTGTCTTCCTTATGAGTGGTGGTCGGGGACGAGCGATGGTATTTTCCTACAAATCTATCCCCCTAGGAGCATGCGCGTAGTACTTTGTTTCGATAACTAATAGATTTTTGCAATAAGTATGTGAGTTCTTTATGACTAATGTTGAGTCCATGGATTATACGTACTCTCACCCTTCCACCATTGCTAGCCTCTCTAGTACCGCGCAACTTTCGCCGGTACCATAAACCCACCATATACCTTCCTCAAAACAGCCACCATACCTACCTATGGCATTTCCATAGCCATTCCGAGATATATTGCCATGCAACTTTCCACTGTTCTGTATATTATGACATGCTTCATCATCGTCATATTGATTCGCATGATCATGTAGTTGGCATCGTATTTGTGGCAAAGCCACCGTTCATAATTATTTCATACATGTCACTCTTGATTCATTGCACATCCTGGTACACCGCCGGAGGCATTCATATAGAGTCATATTTTTGTATCGAGTTGTAATTCTTGAGTTGTAAGTAAATAAAAGTGTGATGATCATCATTATTAGAGCATTGTCCCAATAAGGAAAGGATGATGGAGACTATGATTCCTCCGCAAGTCGGGATGAGACTCCGGACGAAAAAAAAGAGAAAAAAAGAGGCCATAAAAAAGAGAAGGCCAAAAAACAAAAAAATGAGAGAAAAAGAGAGAAGGGGCAATGCTACTATCCTTTTACCACACTTGTGCTTCAAAGTAGCACCATGATCTTCATGATAGAGAGTCTCCTATGTTGTCACTTTCATATACTAGTGGGAATCTGTCATTATAGAACTTGGCTTGTATATTCCAATGATGGGCTTCCTCAAAATGCCCTAGGTCTTTGTGAGCAAGCGAGTTGGATGCACACCCACTTAGTTTCTTTTGTTGAGCTTTCATACACTTATAGCTCTAGTGCATTCGTTGCATGGCAATCCCTACTCACTCACAATGATATCTACTGATGGGCATCTCCATAGCCCGTTGATACGCCTAGTTGATGTGAGACTATCTTCTCCTTTTTCTTCTCCACAACCACCATTCTATTCCACCTATAGTGCTATGTCCATGGCTCACGCTCATGTATTGCGTGAAGATTGAAAAAGTTTGAGAATATCAAAAGTATGAAACAATTTCTTGGCTTGTCATAGGGGTTGTGCATGATTTAAATATTTGTGTGGTGAAGATAGAGCATAGCCAGACTATATGATTTTGTAGGGATAACTTTCTTTGTCCATGTTATTTTGAGAAGACATAATTGCTTAGTTAGTATGCTTGAAGTATTATTATTTTTTTCAATATTGAACTTTTGTCTTGAATCTTATGGATCTGAATATTCATGCCACAATAAATAAGATTACATGGATAAATATGTTAGGTAGCATTCCACATCAAAAATTCTGTTTTTATCATTTACCTACTCGATGACGAGCAGGAATTAAGCTTGGGGATGCTTGATACGTCTCCAACGTATCAATAATTTTTTATTGTTCCATGCTATTATATTATCAACCTTGGATGTTTTATATGAATTTATATGCTATTTTATATGATTTTTGGGACTGACTAACCTATTAACCTAGAGCCCAGTGCCAGTTCTTGTTTTTCCTTGTTTTTGAGTATCGCAGAAAAGGAAAACCAAACGGAGTCCAATTGACCTGAAACTTCATGGAACTTATTTTTGGACCAGAAGAAGGACACGGAGTAAAAGAGTTGGGCCAGAAGAGTCTCGGGCTGCCCACGAGGGTGGGGGGCGCGCCTCCCTACCTCGTGGACAGCCCATAGAACCCCCCCGCCTTGTTCCTGACTCCAACACCTCTTATATAACCCAAAACTTCCAGAAAGAAACCTAGATCGGGATTTCCGCCGCTAGAAGCCTTCGTAGCCACAGAAAACAAATCTAGACCCATTCCGGCACCCTGCCAGAGGGGGGAATCCCTCTCCGGTGGCCATCTTCATCATCCCGGCGCTCTCCATGATGAGGAGGGAGTAGTTCACCCTCGGGGCTGAGGGTATGTACCAGTAGCTATGTGTTTAATCTCTCTCTCTCTCTCTCGTGTTCTTGATATCACACGATCTTGATGTATCGCGAGCTTTGCTATTATAGTTGGATCTTATGATGTTTCTCCCCCTCTACTCTCTTCTAATGGATTGAGTTTTCCCTTTGAAGTTATCTTATCGGATTGAGTCTTTAAGGATTTGAGAACACTTGATGTATGTCTTGCATGTGGTTATCTGTGGTGACAATGGGATATCACGAGATCCACTTGATGTATGTTTTGGTGATCAACTTGCGAGTTCCGTGACCTTGTGAACTTATGCATAAGGGTTGGCACACGTTTTCGTCTTGACTCTCCGGTATAATCTTTGGGGCACTCTTTGATGTTCTTTGTGTTGGTTGAATAGATGAATCTGAGATTGTGTGATGCATATCGTATAATCATACCCACGGATACTTGAGGTGACATTGGAGTATCTAGGTGACATTAGGGTTTTGGTTGATTTGTGTCTTAAGGTGTTATTCTAGTACGAACTCTATGATAGATTGAACGGAAAGAATAGCTTTGTGTTATTTTACTACGGACTCTTGAATAGATCGATCAGAAGGAATAACTTTGAGGTGGTTTCGTACCCTACAATAATCTCTTCGTTTGTTCTCCGCTATTAGTGACTTTAGATTGACTCTTTGTTGCATGTTCAGGGCTAGTTATATGATCCAATTATGTTATTATTGTTGAGAGAACTTGCACTAGTGAAAGTATGAACCCTAGGCCTGGTTTCCTAGCATTGCAATACCATTTATGCTCACTTTTATCATTAGTTACCTTGCTGTTTTTATATTTTCAGATTACAAAAATCTTTATCTACCATCCATATTGCACTTGTATCACCATCTCTTCACCGAACTAGTGCACCTATACAATTTACTATTGTATTGGGTGTGTTGGGGACACAAGATACTCTTTGTTATTTGGTTGTAGGGTTGTTTGAGAGAGACCATCTTCATCCTACGCCTCCCACGGATTGATAAACCTTAGGTCATCCACTTGAGGGAAATTTGCTACTGTCCTACAAACCTCTGCACTTGGAGGCCCAACAACGTCTACAAGAAGAAGGTTGTGTAGTAGACGTCGGGCGCACCAGGAGGCCCTGGCGCGCCCTGGTGGGTTGTGCCCACCTCGGGTACCCTAGACCGCCTATTTGCTCTATAAATACGCCAAAAATACCAGAACCCTAGGAGAGTCGACGAAATATTCATCCAACTGTCGCAGAGTCCAGAAACACCAGATCCAATCGAGACACCATCACGGAGGGGTTCACCACTTCCATTAGTGCCTCTCCGTTGATGTGTGAGTAGTTCTTTGTAGACCTTCGGGTCCGTAGTTAGTAGCTAGATGGCTTCATCTCTCTTGCTCTCGATTCTCAATACAATGGTCTCTTGGAGATCCATATGATGTAACTCTTTTGTGGTGTCTTTGTTGGGATCGATGAACTTCGAGTTTATTACCAGATCTATGTTTTTATATCCATGAAAGAATTTGAGTTTCTTTGATCTCTTTTATGCATGATCTCTTATAGCCTCATATTTCTTCTCCTATATTTGGGATTTGTCTGGCCAACTCGATCTATTTATCTTGCAAGGGGAAGAGGTGCCCGGTAGTGGGTTCGATCTTACTGTGTTTGATCCCAGTGACAGAAAGGGAACCGACACGTATGTATCATTACTACTAAGGATTAAAAGACGAGATCTATATCTATCGCCATATAGATAAACGGATCTTGTCTACATCATGTCATCATTCTTATTGCATTACTCCATTTTTCCATGAACTTAATACACTAGATGCATGCTGGATAGCGGTCGATGTGTGGAGTAATAGTAGTAGATGCAGGCAGGAGTCGGTCTACTAATCTTGGACATGATGCCTATGTAATGACCATTACCTGGATATCGTCATAGTTATTTGAAGTTCTATCAATTTCCCAATAGTAATTTGTTGACCCACCATTTGCTATTTTTCTTGAGAGAAGCCACTAGTGAAACCTACGGCCCTGGGTCTTCTTCCTCATATATTTGCCTTTGTGATCTACTTTTTCCTTGCTTTTATTCTAGGGATGGCAATGGGTAGGGTATGGGCGGGTACAACCTCCTTCTGCCGAAACCCATACCCATAGAAACTTTTTATACCCACCCACTTTAATACCCATGGGTATAAACTGACACCCATGCCCATACCCATCAGGTATCCTATACCCAGTGGGTATCCATTGGGTACAATATATAGCATTCAAATTCTTAAGAGGTAGAGAAATGAGTTCAAAATTCAAGTGATCATGCTAGAGTAGTATAGCACGTATGTGGCCTCCTCCAGTGGGTGGCCTCTTGGAGGCATCAGGGGAGTATGAGCAGCGGTTGGTGGAAGGCCGAAGTAGTGGAAGGCGGTGGTGGGAATTGGGGATCGCTAGATCGAGTGTTCGACAAGAGTCTGGTAGAGAAAGGGTCGATATTTCATCTTTTTGAGGAGTCACATAGGACGTATGAGGAGTGGCGAGCAGGTGATTATGAGCCTATGAGCTATGACTTGTTTAAGGAATACGAGATTTAGGGTTGGAACCTATGAGTTGGATGTTAACCCCACATGTTATAGGAGTTATTTTCATTTATTAATTTTTTCTGGGTATCCATTGGGTAACCCATGGACACAATTTCTTACCCATGCCCTACCCATATATTTTGCGGGTATGGGTACCCATTATCTGTGGGTAGAAAATCTCTTCAAGTCTTGCCCATACCCATTTTTCGGGTAGGGTACCCGCGGGTACCCATACCCATGGGCAAAACTGCCATCCCTATTTTATTCTCAGATCTATTAAACCAAAAATACAAAAAAAACTTTGTTGCACTTTATTTTATTTGCGATCTATTTATCCAATCTATTACAACCTTTTTACCGTCACGCACCAATTTCTAGCACCGTTACCCGAAAGGGATTGACAACCCCTTTAACACGTCGGGTTGCGAGGTGTTGTTATTTGAGTGCAGGGGTTGTTTACGTTGTGTTGCTTGGTTCTCCTACTGGTTCGATAACCTTGGTTTCATAACTGAGGGAAATACCTACCGCCACTGTGCTGCATCATCCCTCCCTCTCCGGGGAAATACCGACGTGGTTCCAGCTGCCATCACTATGTCTCACATCTTATTGCTGACCCAAAGACCTATGGGGACCTATCTCCTTATGGTCGAACTACAGATGACGAGGAGGATGCTCACTTGATGAGGATCAATGATTCAAGCTCGGAGGAGGAGGATATTCCTCTACCTCAACTTGGGGATATGCACGTGGAGTTCAAGAAGTCAAGTCTCCCTAAGAGAGCTAACCGGTCTAAAAACCAATCTATTCCTTTTCGTTTTTTTTCAGAAAAGCAGAGGGGATTTATGTGACAAGATCTTGAAGCTGGAGCTGGAAGTCGATGATTTAAAGGAGGAAATTTCTCTCCTCAACTACAATATGAAAAAGTTGAAGGCAGAATTGCCATCACCATCACCATCTTCTTCACCACCAAAGGAGAATTGAGTATCAGGTATGGGCACTCCCCTTGGCTTCCGCCAAGCTTGGGGAGGTGCCCCGGTATCGTATCATCCCATTATCTTTTTGCCTTTACTTATTTTTGTTTGATCTTTTGCTTTAGATGAAGAAAAGTTTGGTTCGATCCTTTCTTCTTTGGGAGTTTGCTTAGTGATCTAGCCTTGTAATCGTGTGCAAGATATATAATAAAGTTTAGTTTGGGTTTTTGCTTTCTTTACTTTCATGTTGCAAATAAAAGAAAAGGAGAAAGGAAATAAATAAAAGAAAGGAAATAAATCAAAAAGATCATATACTAATCTTATGGTAGGTGATGACACCACATAAGCAAAGGTATAAGTAGAAAAATTTATTAGAGATTGACAAACATAGCATTAGTCAATGATGCAACTCATGAAATAATTAATAAGGAAAGAGAAGATTCACGTATAAATATACTATCCTAGAAATCTTTTGTGATTGTGAGCCCTCATCAAAATATTATATGCCAAAATTGTTGACGTTGGACAAGGAAGACAACTTAATAATTTATGTTTGTTTATATTCACATAGAAGTCATATTGTCATAGATCCTTTAACATGTGGTACTTGCCCCCTAACTTTCCTAGCCAAAAATTCCGCACTAAGTAGAGATACTACTTGTGCATCCAAAAACCCTTAAACCCAAATCTTATTTTCAAGAGTCCACCATACCTACCTAGGGATTGAGCAAGATCCCTCAAGTATGTTTTCATCGGTGCAAAAAGGCAATAAAAATTGCTTCTAAAAGTGTGAGATCATTTAGTGTAAGAGAAAATTGAGCGTTGCACGAACTTGCGATGGTGAAGAATAAAAGCGACAGGCTGCATAATAAAGGTCGCTATCACAAGGGGCAATGCAATGTGATGTTCTTTTGCACTAAGGGGTTGAGCACACAAAGAAATAAGCGCATGGCAACCTCTGTTTCCTCTGCGAAGGGACTATCTTTTACTTTTATGTATTTACTTTTATGCAAAGAGTCAAAGTTTTCCTTCTATTCCTTTTTATTTTTCTCCTTTGGCAAGCATCATATGGTGAGTAAAGATCTAGGCACATATGTCCAGTTGAACATGGATAGCATGAGTTATTATTGTTGACATCACCCTTGAGGTGAATACGTTGGGAGGCGAAACTATAAGCCCCTATCTTTCTATGTGTCCGGTTGAAACATTTTTCTCATGTGTACGCGGTGAGTGTTAGCAATCGTAGAAGACTATATGATGGTTGAGTATGTGGACTTGCCTAAAGGCTCTGATACGTGACCCTTCCTGGAAAGATGATGAATTGTAGTTGCAAAGTTGACTGAGAACATAGTTTGTTGGTTTTAATAGAGTTTTTGCTTTATACATCAATAGTGTGATGAATTGTCACATATTCATGAGAAGTCTATGATAAAAGTTCTCTGATAAGAGTCTTATGTTTAAGTTTGTTGTTGTTATAATAATCAACATGATGCTTCAATGTCCATATTTTTTTATCGACACCTCTCTCTCTCTAAGCATGTGGACATGTTTTTCGATTTCGGTTTTTGCTTGAGGACCAGCGAGGTCTAAGCTTGGGGAAGTTGATACGTCCATTTTGCATCATGTTTTCCTACTGTTATTTATGATGTTTTATCCATAATATTGCTTTTTTGGAGTAATTCTAATGCCTTTTCTCTCATAATTTACAAGGTACACACAAAGAGGGAGAATTCCGGCAACTAGAAATCTAGACCTTGAAAAGCTACGTCAGGCCACCTATTATGCACAACTCCAAACAAGCTGAAACTTCACGAAGATTTTTTTATCAAATATATTATAAATATTGGAGAAAACTACCAGAGGGGGCCCACCAGGTGGGCACAACCCACCTGGGCGCGCTAGGAAGCCCAGCCGCGCCCTGGTGGGTTGTGCTCACCCAGGCACACCTCCGGCGCCCATATTCTAGTATATAAGTCATTTTGACCTAGAAAAAAAAATTAGGAGATGACTTTCGGGACGGAGCGCTGCCGTCTCGAGGTGGAACATGGGCAGGGGCACTTTTGTCCTCCGGCGGAGCGATTCCGTCGGGAGAACTTCCCTCCCGGAGGGGAAATCATCGTCATCATCATCACCAACAACTCTCCCATCTTGGGGAGGGAAATCTCCATCAACATCTTCAACAGCACCATCTCATCTCAAACCCTAGTTCATCTCTTGTGTTCAATCTTGATACCGGAACTATAGATTCGTGCTTGTGGGTAACTAGTAGTGTTGATTACATCTTGTGGTCGATTACTATATGGTTTATTTGGTGGAAGATTATATGTTCAGATCCAATATGCTATTTAATACCCCTCTGATCTTGAGCATGATTATCATTTGTGAGTAGTTACTTTTGTTCTTGAGGTCACAGGAGAAATCATGTTGCAAGTAATCATGTGAAGTTGATATGTGTTTGATGTTTAGATAGTATGTATGTTGTGATTCCCTTAGTGGTGTCATGTGAACGTCGACTACATGACACTTCACCATATTTGGGCCTAAGGGAATGCATTGTGGAGTAGCAATTAGATGATCGGTTGCGAGAGTGACAGAAGCTTAAACCCCAGTTTATGCGCTATTCCGTAAGGGACCGTTTGGATCCAAAAGTTTAATGCTATGGTTAGAATTTATTCTTAATACTTTTCTCGTAGTTGCGGAGCTTGCGCGGGGTGGGGGTTAATCATAAGTAGGAGGTTTGTTCAAGTAAGAACAACACCTAAGCGCCGGTCCACCCACATATCAAATTATCAAAGTAGCGAACACAAATCGAACCAACATGGTGAAAGTGAAGGAAATATGCCCTAGAGGCAATAATAAAGTTATTATTTATTTCCTTATATCATGATAAATGTTTATTATTCATGCTGGAATTGTATTATCTGGAAACATAATACTTGTGTGAATACATAGACAAACTAAACGTCACTAGTGTGCCTCTACTTGACTAGCTCGTTAATCGAAGATGGTTATGTTTCCTAACCATAGACATGTGTTGTCATTTGATTAACGGGATCACATCATTAGGAGAATGATGTGATTGACATGACCCATTCCATTAGCTTAGCATCCGATCGTTTAGTATGTTGCTATTGCTTTCTTCATGACTTATACATGTTCCTATGACTATGAGATTATGCAACTCCCGTTTGCCGGAGGAACACTTTGTGTGCTACCAAACGTCACAACGTAACTGGGTGATTATAAAGGAGCTCTACAGGTGTCTCCAAAGGTACATGTTGGGTTGGTGTATTTCGAGATTAGGATTTGTCACTCCGATTGTCGGAGAGGTATCTCTGGGCCCTCTCGGTAATGCACATCACATAAGCCTTGCAAGCATTGCAACTAATGAGTTAGTTGCGAGATGATGTATTACGAAACGAGTAAAGAGACTTGCCGGTAACGATATTGAACTAGGTATTGAGATACCGACGATCGAATCTCGGGCAAGAAACATACCGATGACAAAGAGAACAACGTATGTTGTTATGCGGTCTGACCGATAAAGATCTTCATAGAATATGTAGGAGCCAATATGAGCATCCAGGTTCCGCTATTGGTTATTGACCGGAGACATGTCTCGGTCATGTCTACATTGTTCTCGAACCCGTAGGGTCCGCACGCTTAACGTTACGATGACAGTTTCATTATGAGTTTATATATTTTGATGTACCGAAGTTTGTTCGGAGTCCCGGATGTGATCACGGACATGAAGAGGAGTCTCGAAATGGTCGAGACATAAAGATTGATATATTGGAAGCCTATGTTTGGACATCGGAAGTGTTCCGGGTGAAATCGGCATTTTACAGGAGTATCGGGAGGTTACCGGAACCCCCCGGTAACCTAATGGGCCTTAATGTGCCTAGTGGAGGAAGAGGAGAGGAGGCCTAGGGGCTGCCGCGCACCCCTCCCCCCCCCCAAGTCCGAATTGGACAAGGAGGGGGGCGGCGCCCCCCCCCCCCTTTCCTTTCTTCCCTCTCCTCCTTCCCCCCAAGTCCTAATCCAACTAGGGAAAGGAGGGGAGTCCTACTCCCGATAGGAGTAGGAATCCTCCGGCGCGCCTCCTCCTAGGGCCGGCCGCACCTCCCCTTGCTCCTTTATATACGGGGGCAGGGGGCACCTCTAGACACACAAGTTGATCCTCGTGATCGTTTTCTTAGCCGTGTGCGGTGCCCCCCTCCACCATAGTCCTCGATAATATTGTAGTGGTGCTTAGGCGAAGCCCTGCGACAGTAGAACATCAAGATCGTCGCCACGCCGTCGTGCTGACGGAACTCTTCCCTGACACTCTGTTGGATCGGAGTCCGGGGATCGTCATCGAGCTGAACGTGTGCTAAAACTCGGAGGTGCCGTAGTTTCGGTGCTTGATCGGTCGGGCTGTGAAGACGTACGACTACATCAACCGCGTTGTCATAACGCTTCCGCTTTCGGTCTACGAGGGTACGTAGACAACACTCTCCCCTCTCGTTGCTATGCATCACCATGATCTTGCGTGTGCGTAGGAATTTTTTTGAAATTACTACGTTACCCAACAGAAAGTCACTAGATGAAAATCCCGTGTACCCTCAAGAACGCTTTGCTTATCATAAGAAACTGTTTTGGGCTATCCTCTGCCTCAAAAGGATTGGGCTACCTTGCTGCACTTTTTCTACTACTATCATTACTTGCTCGTTACAAATTACCTTGCTATCAAACTACTCTTCTACTTATAATTTTAGCACTTGCGGACATTACCTTGCTGGAAACCACTTGTCATTTCCTTCTGCTCCTCGTTGGGTTCGACACTCTTACTTATCGAGAAGAGCTACTATTGATCCCCTATACTTGTGGGTCATCAATGGGAATGGGGGTGGATTAAGAAGATGACCTGGCCGCCACCAGCAGCTGCATGGGGCTTTGCCCAACGACTCTTGTCGGCGGCGGCGGGGAGGAGGAGTCCTTGTGGTGGAGTTAGAGGCGCCGCCTGTGTTGTCCCGGGAGAGCGACGCAGGGGCCTCGAATGGGTTCGTCTACAATGTTTTCTAGCATCTAATGATTTCTAGTGGGACTGAAAGAATTATCTTGCAGCGGTAAGCGGTTAGCACGTGGCTACAAGCAAATCCCCATATAGACGACATCAAAGTTCACCGGACAACGAGCACTTATGGATTACTCACATAACAAAATAACCCTAAAAACTATGAACAACAACTAGCATTGTATTTACTCCTCCCTATCGGAAGTGGGGTCAACGGGTCCCAAAGGGATGATCGACGATTGGTACTTGTGATCTGCGCTGGGATTTCCCAGAAGAGGAGAGGATGATGTAGTACAATAGAGATAAGTATTTCCCTCAGTTATGGAACCAAGGTTATCAATCTTGTAGGAGAACCAAGCAATGACTCGTTAGCAGTACTTGCACACAAACAACAATTCCTTGCAACCCAGGGTGAACAAGGGGTTGTCAATCCCATGATGGTTACGAGCAATATTAAATTGTATAGTTTTTGATTGATAGATCATACAAAAATACAAAATAAATAAATAACACAGTAAGGTATTTTTGGTTTTAATATGTGATAGAAGATAGACCCGGGGGCCATAGTTTTCACTAGAGGCTTCTCTCTTGAAAATAGCATACGGTGGGTAAACAAATTACTGTGGGGCAATTGATAAAAAAGCAAATAATTATGATGAGGTCCAAGGCAATGATCATATATAGGCATCACGCCCGAGACAAGTAGACTGCAATGATTATGCATCTACTACTATTACTCCACACATCGACCTCTATCCAGCATGCATCTAGTGTATTAAGTTGATGGAAAAACAGAGTGACGCCTTAAGCAAGATGACCTGATGTAGACAAGATAAACTCATGTATGCATAAACCCCGTCTTTTTATCCTTAATAGCAACGATACATACGTGTCATGTCCCGTTCTATCATTGGGATTGAGCACCATAAGATCGAACCCATTAGGAAGCACCTCTTCCAATGGCAAGATAAATCAATCTAGTTGGCCAAACCAAACTAATAAATCGGAGAAGAAATATGAGACTATAGTAATCATGCATAAACGAGTTGAGAGAAAACTCAAATGATATTCATGGATAGATCCGATCATAAACTCACAATTCATCTGATCCCAACAAACACACCGCAAAAAGTCATTAAATCGAATGGATCTCCAAGAACACCACGGAGAACATTGTATTGAAGATCAAATAGAGAGAAGAAACCATCTAACTACTAACTATGGACCCGTAGGTCTTTAGTAAACTACTCACGCATCATCGGAAGGGCAAAAAGGTTGATGTAGAGCCCCTCCGTGATCGATTCCCTCTCCGGCAGAGTATCGGAGAAGGCCTCCAGATGAGGTCTCGTGGTTCTGGAACTTGCGACGGCGGAAAAAGTATTTCGGGTGTCTCTCTGATGTCTGATGCGGCTTGAAACTGCGTCGGTTTTTCCCCAAAGAGGAAGGGATGATGCAGTACAGCTACCATAGGTATTTCCCTCGGTTGTGAAACCAAGGTTTCAATCCAGTAGGAGAACCAAGAAACACTATGTAAACGGTACCTACACACAAAGAACAAATACTTGCAACCCGACACGTAAGAGGGGTTGTCAATCCCTCCACGGTAAAAAGATAAATTGTTTTGTATGAGATTGGATAAATAGATCTTGATAAAACGTGAAATAAAATAAGTAATGAAAAAGTGCAGCAAGGTATTTTTGGATTTTTTTTGAAATCCTGATCTAAAAATAAATATGTTAGAAGATAGATCGTAAAGCAAATATGGTAAAGGATATGCCCGAGGGCTGTAGATTTCACTAGTGGCTTCTCTCAAGAAAATAGCACACGGTGAGTAAACGAATTACTGTTGGGTAATTGGTAGAAGAACAAATAATTATGATGATATCCAAGGCAATGATCAATATATAGGCATCACGTCCAAGATTAGTAGACCGACTCCTGCCTGCATTTACTACTACTACTACACACATCGACCGTTATCCAGCATGCATCTAGTGTATTAAGTTCATGGAGAAACAGAGTAATGCAATAAGAACGATGACATTATGTAGACAAGATCTATTCATGTAGGAATAGACCCCATATTTTTATCCTTAATAGAAACGATACATGTGTGCCTCACTACCCCTTTTGTCACTCGGTGAGGGATGAAGCTATGTACCTAGGGTAGGGTCACGGACCTGTCCAACATACCCTCCCCAAGGACATCTCTGCAAAGAATCAGAAGCAGTCAAAGATAAACCATCGTCCACTCGACTGCGGAGATGCACTCACTCGACCGCCTTGAAGACATTCGACCACCAGAAGATGAGGAACCCTCCACTCTGCAAGGGTCAGGATTTAAACCATAGCATTATGAGCATTTATGACACTTTACTGTAGACGTTACCAGTAACGCCTTTCCTTTATGAGCATTGAACCCTGTGTAATGGAGGGGAGCTGGCGTCCTGGCGCACTCTATATAAGCCACCCCCCTCCTCTGGGACAAGGGTTCGCACTTTTTGTAATTCACACACACATATAATCCAGTCGACCGCCTCAGGGCACCGAGACGTAGGGCTATTACTTCCTATGAGAAGGGCCTGAACTCGTAAAACTCGTGTGTACAACTCCTTCATAGCTAGGACCTTGCCTCCTCATACTTACCCCCCATTCTACTGTCGGTCTTAGATCCACGACAGTTGGCGCCCACCGTGGGGCAGGTGTCTTAGCGACTTATTGGAGAAGTTGCAATTTTTCTGATCCCCACCATCATGGTTCCAGGCGAAGGTTTGGCTGAGGGCCGCGAGATCCGTCTCGGTGCGTTCGTGTTTGTCGCCGACGGCTCCGCTTAGCTTCAGGAGGCACCACTCGACATCGACGCGCTCCCCGCCCACGGGGCGACGCACTTTCACGCGTGCGTCCGCGGCGTCCTCTTGCGGCAACCGTCGACCCAGTACCAATCGACTCCAACGGCTTTCCCCCTCCCTGCGACCTGCCGGAGCAAGCGCACCGGCCGATCGAGGATTCAACGGTGGGTGAAGCATGCGGTGGCCCGCCAGTCGGCCACCCCTCAAGTCACGGCGATCGAGCCCGACGAGTCTCTCTACGGCCTGTTTGATCTGTCGACTGGCTCCGTAGAGACTGCATCCGAGTGCGGCAGCGAAAGTCCTGATGGTCAATGGACCACGCGGTCCTCCTGGCTTCAATCATGAAGACGGAGGTGACGGGAAGGGCGATCCGTCGCGCGTTCACAAGGGGTACCGCCCCGAGCCTCTCTCCTCACAGCAGAGAGAAGAACTTCGTCGCCGAAACATGAATACCCTGCATACTCCTATAGTTGGAGAAACACCCGAGGCCCAGGCCTTGGAGCAGGCTCGCTTGGCCAATCTGGCTGAGCGCACTCGACTGGAGAACCTCCAGCACGCACTCGACGATCATGCTCGTCAACGTGCTCCTGAGTCCAGTCGACACCAACTTTTCCACCTCCGGCTCAGGTATACCGAACACCGATCCAAAACCTAGCAGCTGCTGCCCGGATAGCAGAGTCGATTCAACCTTCCCAGTCAGAAGCTGGCCGAGGTCTGGCGCAGATCATGGCCTTGCTCCGGGCAGCAGGAGAGCAGAATACAGCCGTGTCTCAATCGCGGGATAGGATCCATAGCAGATATGTGGTTGCAGATACGGTCCAGTAGGCCCATAGCCCGAGATCGCCCCCGAGGCGTGAGGGACGTGGAGAGCGGCATGATCAGTACAGAAACCAGGAGCAGTATGATTGTCGAGCCGATCGCGATGGTCGCCATCGAGTGCCCACGCCTCCTCCAAGGAGTGGGTCATATGTGTCGCGGCCACATGAAGACAGGCGCCCTACCAGCGTCGGAAAAGGTATTCCAGTCGACCCCAGGGAGCCAGGCTTTGATGCGAGATCTATTCTCGTGCAGGGCTTGGTCGACAGAAACAGAGCTCACCGAGATGGCCATGACAGAGGCCGGCAAACCAGCAATAGGGTGCATGTCTCTGGCCCAGGGTGCTTCAGCAGAGCTATCAGAGCTGCAGTGATTCCCCCCAACTTCAGGTTGGCGACTGGAGTCAGTAAGTTCATCGGAGAGTCCAAGCCTGACACCTGGCTCGAAGACTACCGAGTGGCTGTCCAGATTGGTGGCGGCAATGATGAGTTGGCCATGAAACACGTTCCTCTGATGTTGGAGGGCTCGGCTAGAGCATGGCTGAATCAGTTGGCACCTGGCAGCATCTATACTTGGGAAGATCTCGCCCGAGTGTTTGTCAGAACAT
Organism: Triticum urartu; assembly: GCF_056163025.1. Taxonomy (NCBI): domain Eukaryota; kingdom Viridiplantae; phylum Streptophyta; class Magnoliopsida; order Poales; family Poaceae; genus Triticum; species Triticum urartu. The sequence continues at coordinate 671,359,810 of NC_141877.1, forward strand.
TTGAGGGTACTTGCAAACGGCCAGCAGGTTTGACAGAATTACAGTGTTGCGTCCAGAAACCGAATGAAACTTTGAGAGATTATATCTAGAGGTGGATCACCCTGCACCACACGGTGGAAGATGTGTATGATCATCAGGCAATTTGTGCTTTCAAGGAAGGCGTCAGATACCGGGAGTTGAATCTGAAATTCGGTCGGACAGGAAACATGACTCTGACTTGAATGATGGAAATTGCCACCAAGTATGCCAATGGTGAAGAGGAAGAGCGACTGCGTAGCGGCAAGCACAAAGCAGTCACCCACGAAGCTGGAGGAGGAAACTCCAGTCGGAAACAAAAATGCAAGGCCGAACCAGCTGCTTCGGGTGAGGCCTTGGCTGTGGTTCAAGGAAAGTTCAAGGGGAAGCCCAAAGGGCCGTGGAACCCCAAGAAAGTAAAAGATCAAGATGGAAATGACGTGTTGGATCTGTCGTGCCATATTCACACCAAAAAAGACGAAGAAGGTAATTTCATTTACCCAAAGCATACCACTCGACAGTGTCGGCTCTTGATCTAGCAGTTTCGAGAGAAACAACCCAAGGAAAAGGAGAAGGAGGCAGACAAGGCTGAGAGTGAAGGAGAAGATGATGATGGTTATCCTCACGTGAATTCCACTCTGATGGTTTTTGCTGATGTTGAAAAATAGAGTCGATTGAAAGTCATCAACAGAGAAGTGAACATGGTCGCTCCGGCGACACCCAGTTACTTGAAATGGTCGCAGACTGCCATTACGTTCGACCAGTCTGACCATCCAGCGCACATCGCCACCCTTGGGAGGCAAGCGCTGGTGGTCGACCCGGTGGTCGAAGGCACTCGACTGACAAAGGTCCTGATGGACGGTGGCAGTGGCCTGAACATTCTGTATGCAAAAACGTTGAAAGGAATGGGCATTCCGATGTCCAGACTCAGTGAAAGCCATATGAGTTTCCATGGGGTCATCCCAGGCAAGAAGGTTGCATCCCTCGGTCAGATTGCACTCGACATGGTTTTCGGTGATGCCAAAAATTACCGCAAAGAAAAGTTGATGTTTGAAGTCGTGGATTTTTAGAGTGCGTATCATGCAATTCTGGGCAGGCCAGCTTATGTATGATTCATGGCTCGACCTTGTTACGTGTACCTCAAACTGAAGATGCCTGGTCCCAGAGGAGTGATCACTATCTCTGGTAATCGGAAAAAGGCGGAAGAGTGTTTCCAGAAGGGCTCGAAGATCGCCGATGCCCAGATGGCCGTGGTAGAATTGCAAGAATACCAGAAAAATGCAGACCTGAGTGACTTGTTGCGAGCCAAGAAGCCAGCCACGGATTCATCATTCCAGTCGTCTGGCGAGACGAAGTCTGTTCACATTCACCCGACGGACCCCAATGCAGCTCCGACCCACATTTCGACCACACTCGACTCCAAATAGGAAGAAGCGCTCATCTAGTTCCTCCGTGAGAACTGGGACATCTTTGCATGGAAGCCTTCTGACATGCCAGGTGTTCCCAGGGGACTGGCTGAGCATCGTTTGCGAGTCGACCCGAAAGTGAAACCAGTCAAAGAGCATCTTCGACGGTCCGCCATCCAGAAAAGAAAAGCAATCGGCGAAGAGGTGGCTCGGCTTTTGGCAGTTGAGTTTATCCGAGAGATTTACCACTCCGAGTGGTTAGCCAATGTTGTCATGGTCCCAAAGAAAGATAACTCACTCCGCATGTGCATCGATTTCAAGCATATCAATCGGGCCTGCCCGAAAGATCACTTCCCTCTCCCTCGCATCGATCAGATAGTCGATTCGACTGCTGGGTGCGAGCGATTGTCCTTTTTGGACGCCTACTCCGGTTACCACTAGATCCGTCTGTATGGACCCGACGAAATAAAGAAAGCTTTTATCACCCCGTTCGGGTGCTTCTGTTATGTCACAATGCCATTCAGCTTAAAGAACGCCGGAGCCACATTTATGCGGATGATTCAGAAGTGCCTGCTCACTCAGATCGATCGGAACGTGGAAGCATACATGGATGACATTGTGGTCAAGTCACATAACTGTTCCGACCTGCTGACCGACCTCGCTGAAACCTTTGCCAACCTCCGAAGGTATGATATCAAGCTCAATCCATCAAAGTGCACGTTTGGAGTTCCAGGAGGCAAGTTACTCGATTTTTTTGTTTTCGAACGAGGAATCGATGCTAACCCAGAGAAAGTAGGCGCTATAATCCGAATGAAATGCCATGTGCGTGTGCATGATGTCCAGAAGCTTACTGGTTGCTTGGCCGCCCTAAGTCGATTCATTTCTCGCCTCGGTGAAAAGGCGCTTCCTCTTTACCGACTAATGAAGAAATCAGATAAGTTCGAGTGGACTCCAGAAGCTGATATAGCATTTGCAGAGCTAAAAGCCCTGCTTTCCACCCAGCCGGTGCTTGCTGCTCCAATCAGCAAAGAGCCTCTATTGCTTTATATAGCAGCCACTGGACAAGTCATCAGTACAGTACTTACGGTCGAGCGGGAAGAAGAAGGAAAAGCGTACAAAGTTCAACGCCCAGTTTATTATATTTCTGAAGTCCTGACCCCGTCAAAGCAGAGATATCCTCACTATCAGAAGCTTGTCTGTGGAATTTACATGACCATGAAGAAGGTTGCACAATACTTCTCAGATCACTCTGTTACAGTCGTCAGCGACGCTCCATTGTCAGAGATTCTGCACAACAGGGATGCAACTGGTCGAGTGGCAAAATGGGCGATTGAACTCCTTCCCTTGGATATCAAGTTTGAGGCAAAGAAAGCTATCAAGTCCCAAGCAATAGCAGATTTCCTCACCGAGTGGATCAAACAGCAACTGCCGACTCAAGTTCACTCTGAGCACTGGACCATGTTCTTTGACAGATCCAAGATGTTGAACGGTTCTGGTGCTGGAGTAGTTCTGGTATCCCCCCGAGGAGACAAGCTCAGATATGTCCTCCAGATTCACTTTGATTCCTCCAACAATGAAGCAGAATACGAAGCACTCCTGTATGGGTTGCGCATGGCCATCTCACTCGGCGTCTGTCGCCTCATGGTCTATGGTGACTCAAATTTGGTAGTTAATCAAGTGATGAAGGAGTGAGACGTCAGAAGTCCAGCCATGACTGGTTACTGCAACACGGTGAGAAAGCTTGAGAAGAAGTTTGAGCGGTTAGAACTCCACCACATCCCCCGATTGAAAAATCAAGCAGCCGATGAATTGGCAAAGATAGGTTCCAAGAGAGAAGCCATTCCCATCAATGTGTTCTTGGAGCATATTCACATGCCGACAATTCAGGAAGACCCTTTCACTGAAGAGCCTCCGCAACCTAAGAGCGCCACGGATCCGACTAAAGTCGAGGTCCTAGCTGTGGTCGACCTGATCTTGGAGGTTCTGGCCATTACCCCCAACTGGACGGTGCCCTACATTGTGTACATCCTCAGGAAAGAGCTCCCAGAGGATGAAGAAGAAGCTCGACAGATCGTCCGTCGATCCAAAGCTTTTACTGTGATAAGAGGGCAGCTGTTCAGAGAAAGTGTGACTGGAGTCGGTCAGAAGTGCATAACACCAGAAGAAGGTCGAATGATCCTCAATGACATCCACTCAAGGACCGGTGGTCACCATGCGTCCTCTCGGGACATCGTGGCTAAAGCATACCGAGCTGGGTTCTATTGGCCACGAGCAAATGAGATGGCGAAAGATATAGTCGACAGATGTGAAGGCTGTCAGTTTTACTCCGATATGTCTCACAAGCTAGCGTCAGCCCTGAAGACCACCCCCCTCGTCTTGCCCTTCGCTGTTTGGGGACTGGATATGGTTAGACCGCTGAGAACCGGCAAAAGCGGCTTCACTCACGTGCTCGTTGCAGTCGACAAGTTTACCAAATGGATCGAAGCTAAACCTATCAAGAGCCTTGACGCTAGCACCGCTGTCAGTTTTATCGGAGAATTGACATTTAGATATGGAGTCCCATACAGCATCATCACGGAAAACAGATCGAACTTCGATTCCGACGAGTTCAGAGCTTTCTGCACCTCTCAGGGCACTCGAGTCGACTATGCTTCTGTTGCTCACCCGCAGTCGAACGGACAAGCAGAAAGAGCCAATGGCCTAATTCTCAAAGGACTGAAACCCCGACTGATGCGTGATCTCAAACACGCAGCAGGTGCTTGGGTTGATGAACTTCCATCAATTCTGTGGGGTTTAAGGCAACTCCTAATCGGTCGACTGGAAGAACTCCTTTCTTCTTAGTCTATGAAGCCGAAGCTGTTCTGCCAAGTGACTTACTCCACAATGCACCCCGAGTTGAACTCTTCTCCGAAGCGGAAGCAAAGCAGGCCCGGCAAGATTCAGTCGATCTCTTAGAGGAGGAAAGAGAGATGGCCTTGATCCGCTCGACCATTTATCAGCAAGATTTGCGTCGATTCCACGCCAGGAATATGAGGGGTCGGGCCTTTCAAGAAGGAGACTTGGTTCTTCGAGTGGATCAGCAGAAACCACACAAGCTCGCTCCAACTTGGGAAGGCCCCTTCATCATCACCAAAGTTCTCCACAACGGAGCATACCATCTTTACAGTATCGAGCATCAGAAAGACGAGCCGCGGGCTTGGAACGCGGAGCTGCTCCGCCCCTTTTATACTTAAACACTCGTTCGAATAAAATGTAATAAGCAACACCTTTTGTAATTCGTTTATCATAGACAAGAGCTTATGGTTCTCTCATTTGATTGTGTTGTTCTTATTTACTCCTAAAATCCCCCAGTGGGTGGGCTTAGTCACGAATCCGTTCCGCCTAAGTTCGAAAAAATCCTACCGAGTGGAGAGCAATTCTCCCACTCGGGGGCTTAGCTGCAGTCGAGCACTCGCCTAAGTTCTCTCACTAATAGGCTTAACGGCAGTCCAGCACTCGCCTAAGTTTGAAAAAATCCTACCGAGTGGAGAGCAATCCCCCCACTCGGGGTGTCGGTGTCAAAACCGGCGGATCTCGGGTAGTGGGTCCCGAACTGTGCGTCTAGGCCGGATGGTAACAGGAGGCAGGGAACACGATGTTTTACCCAGGTTCGGGCCCTCTTGATGGAGGTAAAACCCTACGTCCTGCTTGATTAGTATTGATGATATGGGTAGTACAAGAGTAGATCTACCACGAGATCAAGGAGGCTAAACCCTAGAAGCTAGCCTATGGTATGATTGTTGTATATGGAGTTGATTGCCTACGGACTACAACCCTCCGGTTTATATAGACACAGGATAGGGTTAGGGTTACATAGAGTCGGTTACAATGGTAGGAGATATTGAATATCCGCATCGCCAAGCTTGTGGAATATTCCTTGTATGCGGCAGCTGTCCGAACTGGCCCATGAGTATACGGCCACGGGGGTCCTCGGCCCAATCTATCAGATCGGGAGATGACGTGTTGAGTACCCCCTAGTCCAGGACACCGTCAGTAGCCCCCCTGAACCGGTCTTCAAGCTAGGGACACTCCTCGATTCTTCCGAACTATTCTTCATCTTCGGTCGTCGGTCTTGAAAACTGGTTCAACAAATCTTCTCATCTTCGATCTTGAGGATCGCCGAAATGCATTCGACGAGTTTATACGCCGGGTATCCGAGGAGCCCCTTTAAGTTTCCGGCCTTTATCAATGCCTTATTATTTTTATGCCACACCTCGGGTTTGAAGTTGTTCCCGGGAGGCAGTGTCCTCTTGCGTCCAAGCTCTAACACCAGACTGTATTCGAGGTATCATTTGCAGCCGAGCACCAATGCCGGACCGCTTCCCAGCTCTAACGCCGGAACGTATCCGAGCTCCAACGCCGGACTATGTATCCGAGCTCCAACGCCGGACTGTATCCGAGCTCCAACGCCGGACTATATCTGAGGTGTCATATCACCTTGGTTCAAAAAAGTTTGAAGGAGTTTAGCCGAGCTTAATGCCGGAAATGCCCTCTATGGAGCCAGCCACTAGCGTCGAGCTTTAAGCCGGACTGCTTCCGAGGTGGTGCACCACCCCGAATATGGGCTGATTTTTGTGAATATTTTTTATTGGTGCAATTTATTCTCTGCCGAGATATATAGCCAGTAGCCCTCAAGGTGTGTATCGGTCTAAAACCCGAGATGCTCCTGAAGGATGACGTAAGACCGCTGATCCTAGTACCCGCTGAGACTCAGGTTGATTTGCAAAATCGGCCTGAGGATCAAGTCCAAACTCGGCAGAATACTTCAGGACACTAAAAGCGGTGTGCTCAGTCCTCGAGACTCAGGTTGGGTGTGGCCGACCAACCTGAGGATCAAAATCTCCTCGGAAACTATATTGCACATAAAATTTTCTGCATTGGACAAGCAATGCAGTAGCCCCCGAGACACTGGTCGGGTGGCAACACCAGATCAGGGGATCGATGTGCCCCTTTAATATTTGTAAATAATAAGCCCGAAGCCGAGTAGCCCCCGAGCCTTAATGCGGGCACGGGTGGCCGAATTAAGGATCAATATCCATAGGAAAATCACAAATTATGTGTAATGACTCTATGTATCCATGTACTTTACGTCATTAATGCTCAGATCCGCATTGTACAAAACTTTGTTGACCGACCATCGGCTTCCACCTCCTCAGCCAGTAGCCGAGAGTGTTTGTCCTACTTTATAAAACCTTTATGAGGGCAAAGATTTACAACAAACAAGGCAATCTGGCCATACGGTTTTATAAACAAAGGTACGCACAGAGTTATATTACTGTTTAACATAAGAAATGTCTTCCAAAGAAAATAGTCCCGCTATCGATTCCTTTCTTTGGATTGTCATGCTAAGCATGATCATTAAACCTCAGCTCTAATGTAAGAGCAAAATATCGAGGATTTAGTTTGGGGGGCCAGTTAATAGCCCCCGGTAGTGTTCGGCGACAGTCGGGGTCAAGCCGTAAACACTTCGGCCAATGTTATGAACGGCCCATCATTTAACATAGTCATCGGATCGCTGACCAGTTTGCGCTTATTGTGACAGTCAGTTTTCGGCTTTCTCCACTGAGGTGCTTAACCATGTGAGCTGGAAGCACAATCGCAGTGGTTCTCCCTTTGCATGCCTAGCCGAACAAAACGGAACATAGGAAGCAAGTGCAGGAGCCGGGCAACCCAACTATTGACCGAAGACACAATTCGAAACCGATGCATATATAGCAATATCTGAGAATGTTTTTGCCGAATCCCTAAAGGTGTTCGGCGTTGCACTGCGAGACTAATGCTGGAAGAGCACAAATAGTTAAAAAGTGCCAAAAAGCTTGGAAAACCAAGAAACGTCAGTAAAAACATGACGTCCGAACAAGATCAAGTGTTCGGTGCCAATCCGAAAATTGGTCTTAGAAAAAAGAAGTGCTTCTGTCGTGCTTTAACATGATACATCCTATCTCAAGACTTCGAGCGGGTCAGCCTACGGCTTCAACCTCCTATCCCGAGGGCGGAGTACTTCTCATTAGGCCAGTTTAGCAAACTAAACTCTAGCGGCTTTGAGAGAGAAATTAGGCTCCCCGGCTAGTGACCGCACACTCGCGTCGAAAAAAGGAGTGGTAAATAATAATAATAATAATAATAATAATAATAATAATAATAATAATAATAAAACTTTGCAACCACTAAGAAGAAGAACACTTATTATAAAACGGCTCAAATAAACTTGAGAGCCCCCAAGTGACTTGAGTAAAAGAATGATTCCATGTACCGAAGTACTTATATCGTATCTATGTTCAACCGAACTTTAAACGCGTCTTAACCGACCGTCGGCTTCTCCCTCTTCGGTCAAGGACCGAAAAGTGTTATGTACTCCATCTGTCGAGAATATCGACGGTGTTTCCAATAACCAGGCAATCAGGCCATAAGGCTGTAACAGACAAAGCGCGCTCAGGGAACTTATGCTATATTACTGCAAAGTGTAAAAAGCATCTTCGAAGAAAATAGTACCCCCACCGATACCTTTCTTCGGCGCTCATTGTTATTATGAGACTAGTGCAATAGATTTTTTGTACTCATGAGTTCCTTGTGTGCCGACCATCATTGAAAACAATAAGAGCGCTAGCTTTCGGCTTCACCCAGTCTGAGGTCCGGCTCGGGTGACACGATCGTGACAATCGCAGAGGTGCTCCCTTTACTCCCTAGCCGAACAATCGGGAATGTAGGGGTAAACACAGGAGCGAGGCAACCCATCTTGCAAATCGCTTAAGTCAATATGGTGCATATTGTGGCGTAATACACGAACAAGAAACGAAGTCGTACAAGTATAATCATATGCAAGAGGAAAAGCTTCATAAAGGAAGCCCCCAAGTAAACGGGGTATTTGAATTTATGCATCACAAACAAAGTTTGGACAAGGAAATTTTTTACAAGCAACTTTTTTCCAAAAAAGTATAATTCTTGGTCGAACCGAACACAAGTTAGAAATTAAAGCTTTGCGCATGAAACCGACTTAGCTGGTTAATGTGTTCGGTATTGATGACACGGTCCAAGCTTGATGCGGGGCAAGGTTCCATCCCCCAAGCCGGTCCTGAGGTGGCGGAGCGGAGAGCTCGACACACCGAAGTGGTGACATAGCACGGTCAATGCAGACCGACAGGGTGACGCCGAAGTCCCCGGATCATTTTCCTATGCACAAAAAATAGTGCAAACCGGAGATAATAGTAATAATGATAATTAAAAAAAATGTTGCATAATAAATAATTTATGCAAAGTGAGGAATAGAAGAAATATGGCCTGGCGCCGAAGTCAATGTCGATGCAGGGCGTCGGCGTGATGTAGTAAAGGCGTGGCAAAGCCTGAATTCACAGGTCGGTCCGAGCTCCGGATGCGGCGTTCGCCGGACTATGTACGAAAACTGATCGAACCACCACGTGACCGTCGTTAATGCGGTCACCATTTGATAGACCTGTGTACATATCATGGACAAACCAGAGTAATAATTCCTTGGGAAAAATGAACCCAAACAACCAAAAAATACTGGGATTAATAGCACCTGGTTTATTTGTTGTAGCAATCCGAAGGAAGATGATTCCCAAAATTGGGACTCGCTCCGCACACCCATTGCCTGATGGGCGATAAAATGACGGCATGGCAATGCTGGTAAAGGTTGACTCGCCGAGGCAAAGCCCTCGGCCCAGCTAACGTGACGGAGCTGGTCGGCTAGTGACGCCGAAGCGTCCGAAGTAGGTTGATGAAGAGATGGCGAAGCCCCCGGTCCAGCCGAGATGTCGAAGTAAGTCGGCGTGATGGGCACCAGCTTGAAGAAGCAATAGTGCGGCCCTATCGATGCAGGTCGTGACGTGGTCGATGCCGGCTTGATGAAGTGACCGTGCGGCGATGCCGGTATGCCCGCTCCGTGTAATCTGTGGGGCGGCGATGTTGGTGATGATTTATCCTTCGCGATGGCGAACTCTTGTTCGGCTTGCCGAGATGATGATTGGAAGAAATTGAGCTCGGCTCAATAAAGTGACAGCGTGTCTAGCGCAGGTCGGCAGCCGTACAGCAACGTTATCAGGCTGGTTTGACACCAGCGTGATGGTGAAGATCATATTGAAAAAGACTTCAAAATTAGCGGGACGCGCTTGGGAACAAAACACAATACCCCATACAAAACTTTCTTCAAAAAGGATGTCCGAAATCCCATTCATAAAAAAGATGAATTAGGGTCGGATTCGTTGTCGCGCAGAAAACAGATCCGAAAAGTGATGCATTAATTGGAAGGTTCCCGGAGTTTGGACGGTCGGATCGAGCTGAAATTTTGAGGGGTGGTAGATATAGTAATTCCGCAGACGATAAACGGTTGGATCTTCCAAAGGACGTCCTAGCTAGAAGCTGGACATCACGCCCTAAACTCGTCCAGATTCCCGTCCAGATCTGACACGGCTCTGGTATATTATAGATTGCCGGAGATTCCTCCATCGGAAGTCGACGAAATTTTGCATGGTCTTTGAAGACTCAATTCCGCACAATTCCACCAAAGGTATCGTCAAAGCGATGCTCTAAGAGGTGGTGGCAGCGGATACAAGTTTGTTGTTTGGAAAAACAGCACGGTCGCTTGAGGGCAATGTTGACGTTGAGCCCCCGAGCTCCATAGATGATTCCTCCGTGATCTTGATAGAGATCGGAGTTGATGTTTGATGAAGGCCCTTGTCCGAACATGGTGATCCGAACACGGGGCGCAATTGTTGGTCGAATCAAGGTGACCAGTCGAGCTGGTGACGAAGATGCCGAAGTCGCAGTTGATCTGCAGGCGAGCCATTGATCCTTTTGTCGATCACACAGCGGAACTCTCAATGAAAGCACCAATGTTGGTGTCAAAACCGGCGGATCTCGGGTAGTGGGTCCCAAACTGTGCGTCTAGGCCGGCTGGTAACAGGAGGCAGGGACCACGATGTTTTACCCAGGTTCGGGTCCTCTTGATGGAGGTAAAACGCTACGTCCTGCTTGATTAGTATTGATGATATGGGTAGTACAAGAGTAGATCTACCACGAGATCAAGGAGGCTAAACCCTAGAAGCTAGCCTATGGTATGATTGTTGTATATGGAGTTGATTGCCTACGGACTACAACCCTCCGGTTTATATAGACATCGGATAGGGTTAGGGTTACATAGAGTCGGTTACAATGGTAGGAGATCTTGAATATCCGCATCGCCAAGCTTGTGGAATATTCCTTGTATGCGGCAGTTGTCCGAACTGGCCCATGAGTATACGGCCACGGGGGTCCTCGGCCCAATCTATCAGATCGGGAGATGACGTGTTGAGTACCCCCTAGTCCAGGACACCGTCACGGGGGCTTAGCTGCAGTCTAGTACTCGCCTAAGTTCTCTCACTAAGAGGCTTAACGGCAGTCCAGCACTCGCCTAAGTTTGAAAAAATCCTACCGAGTGGAGAGCAATCCTCCCACTCGCGGGCTTAGTTGCAGTCGAGTACTCGCCTAAGTTCTCTCACTAAGAGGCTTAACGGCAGTCCAGCACTCGCCTAAGTTTGAAAAAATCCTACCGAGTGGAGAGCAATCCTCCCACCCGGGGGCTTAGCTGCAGTCGAGTACTCGCCTAAGTTCTCTCACTAAGAGGCTTAACGGCAGTCCAGCACTCGCCTAAGTTTGAAAAAATCCTACCGAGTGGAGAGCAATCCTCCCACTCGGGGGCTTAACTGCAGTCGAGTACTCGCCTAAGTTCTCTCACTAAGAGGCTTAACGGCAGTCCAACACTCGCCTAAGTTTGAAAACATCCTACCAAGTGGAGAGCAATCCTCCCACTCGGGGGGCTTAGCTACAGTCGAGTACTCGCCTAAGTTCTCTCGCTAAGAGGCTTAACGGCAGTCCAACACTCGCCTAAGTTTGGAAAAATCCTACCGAGTGGAGAGCAATCCTCCCACTCGGGGGCTTAGCTGCAGTCCAGTACTCACCTAAGTTTGAGACCCATCCCTATCCGCAAGGATGACGAGGCGCAGGTCGACTGCAGCCTTCTCCTTCGGAGCTGCGGCACAAATACAACGTCCGCTCCATCCCTATCCGCAAGGACGACGAGGTGTAGGTCGACTGCAACCTTCTCCTTTGGAGCTGCGGCACAAATACAACGTCCGCTCCATCCCTATCCGCAAGGACGATGAGGTGCAGCAAGCAAAGTCCATCCGAAGGAAAAGACAAGCACATTCGGAGATAAACCAAATTCAGATAAAGCCTAAAAATGTTCCAAGCAGCAAATCGAAAGTACTCGGGCACCAAGCCCGAAGGAGTTTAACGGGTATAGAAACCACTCGGCATTCCGAGGAAAATTTAAAGTGTATCCAAGTTTCATAAGATTGTTCACTCGGCCATAGGAGGGCTGGCAGGCTCCATGAATGAGTCCAGATCGATCCCATCAGCGATCCGAGTGGCGGCAGCAATGAAAGTCCCCATGAAGGACTGGAAGTTGGGCTTTTTGGTGTTAGCGACTTTGATCGCAGGCAGCTTGTCTTCACGAGCCTCCTTGCAATGGACTCGCACCAGGGACAGTCCCACATCGGCACCACACCGGGCGGAGGATTTCTTCCATTCTTGCGCTCGGTCAGGGATCTCGTTCAATCGAGTCATCAGAGATTCCAGATCATTCTGAAGCGTCGCCCCCGGCCAAAGCGTCGAGTCGATTCGAGAGACAACCTCCTTCAGGCGTGCGAGGTAGCTTGTGGCGCTGGCGATACGGGACTCCAGTCGGAGCATGTTCATCGCAGTTTCGTCGCAGACTGGGGAAGCAATAGGGTCCAGATACGGGACTCCAGAGTTCTGCAGCCAAAAGTCAGTTCATTAACCGAGCAAAATCCGATTGCAAGCATCAACACAGTCGGATTAAAAGAAATACCTTCCAGCGTGAGATAAAGCTTCTTGGCGAGGGTTCTCAGATAAGCTTCTGTGTCATTCCTCTTGCGGATCGCATACTCCAACTTTTCGTTCAGGACGACCTTGTCCTTCTTTAGGCTGGTCACTTCGCGGTTAGCTTCATTAAGACAAGATTTCAGTTTATTCACCTCTCCTTCAAGCGTTCCGATTGAAGCAAGCTTCTTGTCTGCAAGAGCGGTTTTGTCTTGGGCTGCTTTTTGCGCGGCGGCGAGGTCCGAGTCCTTCTTGTCCAGAGCCAACTTCATTTTCTCTGCAAAAGAAGTAATCGAATCAAAGAAGAGATCAAAGAGATAAATTGAAATTCAGTCGACAATCAGTTACCTTCCACACCAGCGGCCTCGTCTTGAGCTTTTTTCAGATATTGCTGAGCCAATTCCAAGTCTAAGTTGAGTTGCCTCTGCTTCTCTTCGAGTTCGGCAAACTTGGAAATAAGGGTACAAGACTTCTGCAGAAGGCAAAAGACAAATCAACCGATAGGATCGAAGGCAGTTCATTTCCGAGTGAATAAAACCTAAAGAAGTGGGCAACAAGCTGTTCAGACCCCAGTCGACTGCCAGCAGTCGACCGCGGTCACGGGGACTACGCCCAGTGGGTGCACTTGGCATGCCCCCACTGGTTCTGATCCTACTCGACCGGCCCACCGAAGTCGAGTGCAAGGAGTAAAAAAAGAGGAAAAGAGAGAACAATTGCACCGTCAAGAAAGAAGAACTCAGACCACAGTCGACTGCCAGCAGTCCACCGTGGTCTCGGGGACTACACCCAGTGGGTGCACTTAGCGTGCCCCCACCAGTTCTGGTCCCACTCGCCCAGACCAAGTGGAAGAACGAAGCTACCAAAAACGACAGCGACACCCAGTGGGTGCTCTAATTCTACGCAAACAGCAGAAGATTGTGCAGAAGAAGATTTTTCGAGAACAAAAGCAGTCGGAAAGTATACTCACCTGGACATTGGCCCGAAGGGCGGCACTAGCGTCGTAAGCAGCCTGACTGCTCTCGTGCACTATCTTCACCCGCTCCATCATCATATCAGCCTGTTGGATGGCTTCCGCAGCCGCTTCCGACTGGTTGTCTGGGACGGGGTAGCTGGTGAAAAAGTGTGCAGACGACCCAGGTGCGGCTGCTTGAAGCTCCGTGGCGTGGAGTTGGATAGTCGAAGGAACCACAGGTGCGGTCGACCGCGTGGGATGCCCACTCGACAAGGGTGTAGCGAACGTCACAGTGGCCCTGCCCACGTCTTCAGCTTGATGGACGGGAGGCGTTGCAGTTGGTTCTTGCCGAGCCACCCTGCCAGCTATTACCTTCTTGCTCTTCCTAGGCTTAGGAGCCACATCTTCGTCGTCGTCCGGAAGATCAATGATGTTGGGTGGAGCTGCAAGATAGAACATTCGACTCCAAGTGAACCACTCGACCCTAAAAGGATCAAGAATCGAAATCGCAAGAGTTCATACCTGGATTAGAGGTTACCGCATCCTCCATTTCCTCGTCCCGGTACTGGTATGAAGAGGTCCCTGACGTAGCAGCACTGCAAAGGCCCGCATTCAATCGGTTACACCCAGTTAATCGAATCCACACGAAGGACAAGTCAGATGGTTACCCAGAGATAGTAGGAACGATCACTTTGATCTTGGGTAAAGCTTTTGGCAGTTTGGAGGAGATGGCTTTCGGCACTTTCGGCGCTGGGGGCGGCATGACCTTAGATTGCTTTGGAGCCTTCTCAGTCGGTGTCGGGGAAGACGTCCTGGGGCGCTTCGAGGACTGCCCAGTTGGCGCAGCCACCAAGTCCGGAGCGCTTGCCGGGTCATGAGTGTGCTTGGACCTCCCCTCCCTGCGAGGAGGCGAGTCGAATTCTTCCTCATCAGTCGATTCCTCGCTCTCCTCGTCCTCCTCGGCTTCCGAATGCTCCTCGCCGCTCTCGCCCCCGCTCCCTTCTTCCTCGGCGCCTGGGTCCTGCACTCCGTGTTGGAAATATGCCCTAGAGGCAATAATAAATTGGTTATTATTATATTTCCTTGTTCATGATAATCGTTTATTATCCATGCTAGAATTGTATTGATAGGAAACTCAGATACATGTGTGGATACATAGACAACACCATGTCCCTAGTAAGCCTCTAGTTGACTGGCTCGTTGATCAATAGATGGTTACGGTTTCCTGACCATGGACATTGGATGTCGTTGATAACGGGATCACATCATTAGGAGAATGATGTGATGGACAAGACCCAATCCTAAGCCTAGCACAAAGACCATGTAGTTCGTATGCTAAAGCTTTTCTAATGTCAAGTATCATTTCCTTAGACCATGAGATTGTGCAACTCCCGGATACCGTAGGAATACTTTGGGTGTGCCAAACGTCACAACGTAACTGGGTGGCTATAAAGGTACACTACAGGTATCTCCGAAAGTGTCTGTTGGGTTGGCACAAATCGAGACTGGGATTTTTCACTCCGTGTAAACGGAGAGGTATCTCTGGGCCCACTCGGTAGGACATCATCATAATGTGCACAATGTGACCAAGGAGTTGATCACGGGATGATGTGTTACGGAACGAGTAAAGAGACTTGCCGGTAACGAGATTGAACAAGGTATCGGGATACCGACGATCGAATCTCGGGCAAGTATCGTACCACTAGACAAAGGGAATTGTATACGGGATTGATTGAATCCTCGACATCGTGGTTCATCCGATGAGATCATCGTGGAACATGTGGGAGCCAACATGGGTATCCAGATCCCGTTGTTGGTTATTGGCTGGAGAGTTATCTCGGCCATGTCTGCATGACTCCCGAACCCGTAAGGTCTACACACTTAAGGTTCGATGACGCTAGGGTTATAGGGAATAGATATACGTGGTTACCGAATGTTGTTCGGAGTCCCGGATGAGATCCCGGACGCCACGAGGAGTTCCGGAATGGTCCGGAGGTAAAGATTAATATATAGGAAGTATAGTTTTGGCCACTGGAAGTGTTCCGGGCATCACCGGTAGTGTACCGGGACCACCGGAGGGGTCCGGGGGTCCACCAGGTGGGGCCACCAGCCCCGGAGGCCTACATGGGCCAATAGTGGGAAGGGACCAGCCCCTAAGTGGGCTGGGGCGCCTCCCCACCAAGGCCCATGCGCCTAAGGGGAAGAGGGGGCAAACCCTAAGGGCAGATGGGCCTTAAGGCCCATGCCTGGTGCGCCTCCCTCTCCCCCTCCACTTGGCCGCCACCCTAGATGGGATTGGGGCTGGCCGCCGCCCCTAGGGTGGAACCCTAGGTGGGGCGCACCCCTCCCTCTCCCCTATATATACTTGAGGACTTGGGGCTGCCAACAGATGAGTTCCTCTCCTTCTTGGCGCAGCCTTACCCCTCTCCCTCCTCGTCTCTTGCGGTGCTTGGCGAAGCCCTGCTGGAGTACCACGCTCCTCCAACACCACCACGCCGTCGTGCTGCTGCTGGATGGAGTCTTCCCCAACCTCTCCTTCTCCCCTTGCTGGATCAAGGCGTAGGAGACGTCACCGGGCTGTACGTGTGTTGAACACGGAGGTGCCATCCGTTCAGCACTAGGATCATCGGTGATTTGGATCACGACGAGTACGACTCCATCAACCCCGTTCTCTTGAACGCTTCCGCGTAGCGATCTACAAGGGTATGTAGATGCACTCTCCTTCCCTCGTTGGTAGACTTCTCCATAGATTGATCTTGGTGATGCGTAGAAAATTTTGAATTTCTGCTACGTTCCCCAACAGTGGCATCATGAGCTAGGTCTATGCGTAGTTTCTATGCACAAGTAGAACACAAAGTAGTTGTGGGCATTTATTTTGTTCAATATGCTTACCGTTACTAGTCCAATCTTGATTCGGCGGCATTGTGGGATGAAGCGGCCCGGACCGACCTTACACGTACTCTTACGTGAGACTGGTTCCACCGACTGACATGCACTAGTTGCATAAGGTGGCTAGCGGGTGTCTGTCTCTCCCACTTTAGTCGGATAGGATTCGATGAAAAGGGTCCTTATGAAGGGTAAATAGCAATTGGCATATCACGTTGTGGTTTTTGCGTAGGTAAGAAACGTTCTTGCTAGGAACCCATAGCAGCCACGTAAAACATGCAAACAACAATTAGAGGACGTCTAACTTGTTTTTGCAAGGTATGCTATGTGATGTGATATGGCCAAGAAGAATGTGATGAATGATATGTGATGTATCAGATTGATCATGTTCTTCTAATAGGAATCACGGCTTGCATGTCGATGAGTATGACAACCGGCGGGAGCCATAGGAGTTGTCTTTATTTATTGTATGACATGCGTGTCATTGAACAACGCCATGTAATTACTTTACTTTATTGCTAACCGGTAGCCATAGTAGTAGAAGTAATAAGTTGGCGAGACAACTTCATGGAGACACAATGATGGAGATCATGATGATGGAGATCATGGTGTCATGCCGGTGACGATGATGATCATGGAGCCCCGAACATGGAGATCAAAAGGAGCAATATGATATTGGCCATATCATGTCACTATTTGATTGCATGTGATGTTTATCATGTTTATACATCTTATTTGCTTAGAATGACGGTAGCTTAAATAAGATGATCCCTCACTAAAATTTCAAGAGAAGTGTTCTCCCTAACTGTGCACCGTTGCGAAAGTTCGTCGTTTCGAAGCACCACGTGATGATCGGGTGTGATAGATTCTTACGTTCGAATACAATGGGTGTTGACGAGCCTAGCATGTACAGACATGGCCTCGGAACACATGCGAAACACTTAGGTTAACTTGACGAGCCTAGCATGTACAGACATGGCCTCGGAACACGGAGGACCGAAAGTTCGAACATGAGTCTTATAGAAGATACGATCAACATGAGATGTTCACCGATGATGACTAGTCCGTCTCACGTGATGATCGGACACGGCCTAGTTGATTCGGATCATGTATCACTTAGATGACTAGAGGGATGTCTATCTGAGTGGGAGTTCATAAGATGAACTTAATTATCCTGAACATAGTCAAAAGGTCTTCGCAAATTATGTCGCAGCTCGCGCTTCAGTTCTACTGTTTAGATATGTTCCTAGAGAAGAATTAGTTGAAAGTTGATAGTAGCATTTATGCAGACAATAGAAGGCTTATGTCCTTAATGCACCGCTCAGTGTGCTGAACCTCGAACGTCGTCTGTGGATGTTGCGAACATCTGACATACACGTTTTGATGACTACATGATAGTTCAGTGCGTAATGCTAAATGGTTTAGAATTGAGGCACCAAAGACGTTTTTGAAACATCGCAGAACATATGAGATGTTCCAAGGACTGAAATTGGGATTTCAGGCTCGTGCCCACGTCAAGAGGTATAAGACCTCCGACGATTTTCTTAGCCTGCATAATAAGGGAGAAAAGCTCAATCTTGAGCTTGTGCTCAGATTGTCTGAGTACAACAATCGCTTGAATCGAGTGGGAGTTGATCTTCCAGATGAAATAGTGATGGTTCTCCAAAGTCACTGCCACCAAGCTACTAGAGCTTCGTGATGAACTATAACATATCAGGGATAGATATGATCCTTGAGCTATTCGCGACACCGCGAAAAGTAGAAATCAAAAGGGAGCATCAATCGTTGATGGTTAGTAAAACCACTAGTTTCAAGAAGGGCAAGGGCAAGAAAGGGATACTTCATGGAACAACAAATCAGTTGCTGTTCTAGTGAAGAAACCCAAAGTTGAACCCAAGCCCGAGACTAAGTGCTTCTGTAATAAGGGGAACAGTCACTGAAGCAGAACCACTCTAGATACTTGGTAGATGAGAAGGCTCGCAAGGTCGACAGAAGTATATTGAATATGCATTATAATGTGTACTTTACTAGTACTCCTAGTAGCACCAGGGTATTATATACCGGTTCGGTTGCTAACTGTTAGTAACTCGAAACAAAAGGCTACGGAATAAACGGAGACTAGCTAAAAGGTGAGATGACGATATGTGTTGGAAGTATTTCCAAGGTTGATCAAATATCGTACGCTCCCTCTACCATCGAGATTGGTATTAAAACCTAAATAATTGTTATTTGGTGTTTGCGTTGAGCATAGACATGATTGGATTATGTCTATCGCGATACGGTTATTCATTTAAGGAGAATAATGGTTACTCTGTTTATTTGAATAATACCATCCCGATCGTAGTGATACACATTTTCATGCCAAAGGTATAAGATAGTAATGATAGTACCACACAAATGTGGCACTGCAATTTGAGTCATATTGGTATAAAACGCATGAAGAAGCTCCATGTTGATGGATCTTTGGACTCACTCATTTTGAAAGGATTGAGACATGCGAACCATGTTTGTTGGTAGATATGCATGAAGAAACTCTATACAGATGGATCATTTGGACTCACTTGATTTTGAATCACTTGAGACATGCAAATCATACCACATGGGCAAGATGACTGAAAGCCTCGTTTTCAGTAAAATGGAACAAGAAAGCAACTTGTTGGAAGTAATACATCTTGATGTGCGCAGTCCAATGAGTGCTGAGGCATGTAGTGGATATCGTTATGTTCTTACTTCACAGATGATTTGAGTAGATACTGAGTATATTTACTTGATGAAACATAAGTCTGAATTATTGAAGGGTTCAAGTAATTTCAGAGTGAAGTTGAACATCATCGTGACAAGAGGATAAAATGTCTATGATATGATCGTAGAGATGAATATCTGAATTACGAGTTTGGCACAGAATTAAGACATTGTGGAAATTGTTTCACAACCAATACAGCCAGGAACACCATAGTGTGATGGTGTGTCCGAACATCATAACTGCACCCTATTGGATATGATGCATACCATGATGTCTCTTATCGAATTACCACGATAGTTATGGGTTAGGCATTAGAGACAACCACATTCACTTTAAATAGGGCACCACGTAATTCCGATGAGATGACACCGTATGAACTATGGTTTAGAGAAACCTAAGCTGTCATTTCTTAAAAGTTTGGGGCTGCAACGCTTATGTGAAAAAGTTTTAGGCTGATAAGCTAGAACCCAAAGCGGATAAATGCATCTTCATAGGACACCCAAAACAGTTGGGTATACCTCCTGTCTCAGATCCGAAAGCAATAAGGGATTGTTTCTAGAATCGGGTCCTTTCTCGAGGAAAAGTTTCTCTTGAAAGAATTGAGTGGGAGGATGGTGGAGACTTGATGAGGTTATTGAACCGTCTCTTCAACTAGTGTGTGGCAGGGCACAGGGAGTTGTTCC
The DNA here is from genome assembly GCF_056163025.1 of Triticum urartu. Classification (NCBI taxonomy): domain Eukaryota; kingdom Viridiplantae; phylum Streptophyta; class Magnoliopsida; order Poales; family Poaceae; genus Triticum; species Triticum urartu. The sequence continues at coordinate 671,379,430 of NC_141877.1, forward strand.
TATGGCACCTACACCAATTGAAGTGGAAGCTTATGATAGTGATCATGAAACTTTAGATCAAGTCACTACCAAACCTCGTGGGATGACAAGGATGCGTACTAATTCAGAGTGGTACGTAATCCTGTCTTGGAAGTCATGTTGCTAGACAACAATGAACCTACGAGCTATGGAAAAGCGATGGTGGGCCTGGATTCCAAAATGGCTCGAGGCCATATAATCCGAGAGAGGATCCATATATGAAAACAAAGTGTAGACTTTGGAAGAACTACTTGATGGTCGTAAGGCTGTTAGGTACATATGGATTTTAAAAGGAAGATGGACAATGATGGTAAGTATCACCATTAAGAAAGCTCGACTTGTCGTTAAGATGTTTTCCGACAAGTTCAAGGAGTTGACTACGATGAGACTTTCTCACTCGTAGCGATGCTAAGAGTCTATTGGAATTATATTAGTGATTACTGCATTATTTATGAAATCTTGCAGACAGGATGCCAAGACATTGTTTCCTCGACGATTTTCTTGAGGAAAGGTTGTATGTGATACAACCGGAAGGTTTTTGTTAATCCTGAAAGATGCTAACAAGTATGCAAAGCTCCAGCTATCCTTCTAAGGACTGGAATAAGCATCTCGGAGTTGGAATGTATGCTTTGATGAGATGATCAAAGTTTTTGGGTGTATACAAAGTTTATGATAAACTTGTATTTCCAAAGAAGTGAGTGGGAGCACTATAGAATTTCTGATGAGTATATGTTGTTGACATATTGTTGATCAGAAATGACGTAGAATTTCTGGAAAGCATATAGGGTTATTTGGAAAGTGTTTTTCAATGGAAAGCCTGGATTAAGCTACTTGAACATTGAGCATCAAGATCTATATGGATAGATCAAAATGCTTAATGGTACTTTCAAATGAGCACATACCTTGACATGATCTTGAAGGTGTTCAAGATGGATCAGTCAAAGAAGGAGTTCTTGCCTGAGTTGTAAGGTATGAAGTTAAGACTTAAAGCTCGACCACGGCAGAAGAAAGAGGAAGGACGAAGGTCATCCCCTATGCTTTTGTCATAGGCTCCATACGGTATGCCATGCTGAGTACCACACCTGATGTGTGCCTTGACACATATTTGGCAAGAGGGTACAAAGGTGATCTAGGAGTAGATCACCAGATAGTGGTCTAAATTATCCTTAGAGGAATAAGGATATGTTTCTCGGTTATGGAGGTGATAAAGAGTCCGACGTAAAGAGTTACGTCGATGCAAGCTTAACACCTATCCGGATAGCTCTGAGTAGAGATACCGGATACGTATAATGGAGCAACAATTTAGAATAGCTCCAAGTAGAACAGTTATTTGAAATGGCTCCAAATGTAGCGTAGTAGTTGCATCTACAAGATGACATAGAAATTTGCGAAGTACATACGGATCTGAATGCTGCAGACCCGTTGACTGAAACCTCTCTCACAAGCATAACATGATCAAACCCAGAACTCTTTGGGTGTTAGTCACATGGGGATGTGACCTTGAGTGTTAATCACATATCGATGTGAATTGGATTACTGACTCTAGTGCAAGTGGGAGACTATTGGAAATATGCCCTAGAGGCAATAATAAATTGGTTATTATTATATTTCCTTGTTCGTGATAATCGTTTATTATCCATGCTAGAATTGTATTGATAGGAAACTCAGATACATGTGTGGATACATAGACAACACCATGTCCCTAGTAAGCCTCTAGTTGACTGGCTCGTTGATCAATAGATGGTTACGGTTTCCTGACCATGGACATTGGATGTCGTTGATAACGGGATCACATCATTAGGAGAATGATGTGATGGACAAGACCCAATCCTAAGCCTAGCACAAAGATCGTGTAGTTCGTATGCTAAAGCTTTTCTAATGTCAAGTATCATTTCCTTAGTCCATGAGATTGTGCAACTCCCGGATACCGTAGGAATACTTTGGGTGTGCCAAACGTCACAACGTAACTGGGTGGCTATAAAGGTACACTACAGGTATCTCTGAGAGTGTCTGTTGGGTTGGCACGAATCGAGACTGGGATTTTTCACTCCGTGTAAACGGAGAGGTATCTCTGGGCCCACTTGGTAGGACATCATCATAATGTGCACAATGTGACCAAGGAGTTGATCATGGGATGATGTGTTACGGAACGAGTAAAGAGACTTGCCGATAACGAGATTGAACAAGGTATCGGGATACCGACGATCGAATCTCGGGCAAGTATCGTACCACTAGACAAAGGGAATTGTATACGGGATTGATTGAATCCTCGACATCGTGGTTCATCCGATGAGATCATCGTGGAACATGTCGGAGCAAACATGGGTATCCAGATCCCGCTGTTGGTTATTGTCCGGAGAGTTATCTCGGCCATGTCTGCATGACTCCCGAACCCGTAGGGTCTACACACTTAAGGTTCGATGACGCTAGGGTTATAGGGAATAGATATACGTGGTTACCGAATGTTGTTCGGAGTCCCAGATGAGATCCCGGATGTCACGAGGAGTTCCGGAATGGTCCGGAGGTAAAGATTAATATATAGGAAGTATAGTTTTGGCCACCGGAAGTGTTCCGGGCATCACCGATAGTGTACCGGGACCACCGGAGGGGTCCGAGGGTCCACCAGGTGGGGCCACCAGCCCCGGAGGCCTACATGGGCCAATAGTGGGAAGGGACCAGCCCCTAAGTGGGCTGGGGCGCCTCCCCACCAAGGCCCATGCGCCTAAGGGGAAGAGGGGGCAAACCCTAAGGGCAGATGGGCCTTAAGGCCCATGCCTGGTGCGCCTCCCTCTCCCCCTCCACTTGGCCGCCACCCTAGATGGGATTGGGGCTGGCCGCCGCCCCTAGGGTGAAACCCTAGGTGGGGCGCACCCTTCCCTCTCCCCTATATATACTTGAGGACTTGGGGCTGCCAATAGATGAGTTCCTCTCCTTCTTGGCGCAGCCTTACCCCTCTCCCTCCTCGTCTCTTGCGGTGCTTGGCGAAGCCCTGCTGGAGTACCATGCTCCTCCACCACCACCACGCCGTCGTGCTGCTGCTGGATGGAGTCTTCCCCAACCTCTCCTTCTCCCCTTGCTGGATCAAGGCGTAGGAGACGTCACCGGGCTGTACGTGTGTTGAACACGGAGGTGCCGTCCGTTCGGCACTAGGATCATCGGTGATTTGGATCACGACGAGTACGACTCCATCAACCCCGTTCTCTTGAAAGCTTCCGCGTAGCGATCTACAAGGGTATGTAGATGCACTCTCCTTCCCTCGTTGGTAGACTTCTCCATAGATTGATCTTGGTGATGCGTAGAAAATTTTGAATTTCTGCTACGTTCCCCAACACTCCGTTGGGCATCGAGTACATTTCAATGAGGGCCTGAAAGGATAACAATCAAAGGAAATTCAGTCGACCACAAACGGGACATCACATGGTGAATCGGAAAGATACTTGATAAAACAGAAATATACCTGCTCCGGCTGGTGCGAGTTGTCGAATGGAATCACCCTCCTGGACCCCCGAGGGTTGTCTTTGTTGCCAGTGATTCCCCTCAACCAGTTCTCCAGGATATCCTCGCTGACCTCCTCCGGGTGGATCCGAGTGGTATCCTCGAGCCCAGAGTACATCCACATCGGAAGATCGCGCGCCTAAAGAGGTTGGATGCGTCGACCGAGAAAGACCTCCAACAGATCCATCCCGGTCACTCCGTCGCGGACAAGCTAGATGACCCGTTCAACCAGCACCTTGACCTGCGCCTTCTCTTCTGGAACTACCTTCAGGGGAGCAGGCTTCTCCACTCGAGCCAAGGAGAAAGGAGGAAGTCCAGTCGAATGGCCAGGGGTTGGCTGATCCTTGCAGTAGAACCAAGTCGACTGCCAGCCCCGGACCGGGTCAGGAAGGATCATGGCCGGGAAAGTACTCTTGCTCCTCATCTGGATCCCCAGACCGCCGCACATCTGGATCACCCGCGTCCTCTCGTCACTCAACTTGGCCTTTTTGACCGACTGGGAACGGCAAGTGAAGATGTGTTTGAAAAGCCCCCAGTGCGGTTGACAGCCCAAGAAGTTTTCGCACATGGACACGAAAGCGGCCAGATAGACTATGGTGTTCGGAGTGAAATGGTGGAGCTGAGCCCCAAAGAAGTTCAAAAAACCCCGGAAGAAAGGGTGGGGTGGCAGTGAGAATCCGCGGTCTATGTGGGTTGCGAGGAGGACACACTCAGCCTCTCTAGGCTGCGGCTCGGTTTCGTCCCCCGGGAGCCGAGCCGACTGGTGAGGGATCAATCCCCCCTCCACCAGGTCGTCGAGGTCGTCCTGCGTGATTGCCGAGCGGATCCAGTCGCCTTGGATCCAGCCCGCCGGCAGGCCGGACCTCGACGAGGATCCGCCCCGGCTGGTCCGCTTGCCCTTTGCCTTCGCGGTCGCTTTCTTCGCGCGTTCCAGCGCCGCCGTCTTCTCCTTCCCCATGGTGACGGGTCGAGCTCGAACAGAGGTCCGGTGACGAAGCAAAAGCGAGAGTGGCGAAGAGATCGGGGGAAAGAGAAGAGAGAATGGGAGCACGCAGAGCAGAGGCCTGGCCCGAGACCTTTTATAAGGCCTTTCACCGAGTGGCTGACTGGTGGACCCAAGCGATCTAAACAAATCCCGCAACAGTCGCGCGCGCAGTACGTGGCGAAAAAGGCGGCGCGGGGATCGAGGAGACTTTCCTAATCCGTCCCGATAACCTCGGTTCCGCCCATCTGGCGCACTTCCCAAAATTCGAATCCCGCGAGATCCGTGGAGAGCAAAACAACCTGTCAGACTGAAGACAAACGCCCTCTACATCATCATTCGGAATTCTACCATGAAAGTTCACTCGACAGCAACCAAGAATGGACCAAGGCGATTGAGAAAAGAGTCGACGTCGTCACCTCAACTCATTGTTCCAGGACAAGGCATATTCATAGCACAAAGAGTGGGTCGAAAGTGTTCTCAACCCCTTCCTCACTCAAACCCTGATCCATTCGGGGGCTAATGATGAAGCTATATACCTAGGGTAGGGTCACGGACCTGTCCAACATACCCTCCCCAAGGACATCTCTGCAAAGAATCAGAAGCAGTCAAAGAGAAACCATCGTCCACTCGACTGTGGAGATGCACTCACTCGACCACCTTGAAGACATTCGACCACCAAAAGATGAGGAACCCTCCACTCTGCAATGGTCAGGATTTAAACCATAGCATTATGAGCATTTATGAAACTTTACTGTAGACGTTACCAGTAACGTCTTTCCTTTATGAGCATTGAACCCTGTGTAACTGAGGGGAGTTGGGGTCCTAGCGCACTCTATATAAGCCACCCCCCTCCTCTGGGACAAGGGTTCGCACTTTCTGTAATTCACACACACATATAATCCAGTCGACCGCCTCAGGGCACCGAGACGTAGGGCTGTTACTTCCTCCGAGAAGGGCCTGAACTCGTAAAACTCACGTGTACAACTCCTTCATAGCTAGGACCTTGCCTCCTCATACTTACCCCCCATTCTACTGTTAGTCTTAGATCCACGACAGTGAGGACACCGCAAGATCGAACCCATCACAAAGCACCTCTTCCCATTGCAAGCAAAATCACTCTAAGTGGCCTAACTAAACCAATGATTCAGAGAAGAAATATGAGGCTATAAATAATCATACATATAAGAGATCAAAGAAGACTCAAATACTATTCATGGATAAAAATCTGACCATAAACTCGAACTTCATCGGATCGCAACACACCGCAAAAGGTCATTACATCAAGCTACTGCCTACGGGCTCGTAGGTATATGGTGAACTACTCACGCATCATCGGAGAGGCACCAATGAGGATGATGAACCCCTCCGTGATGGTGTTAGATTGGATTTCGTGGTTCTGGAACTTGCAGCGGCTGGAATTGTGTTTCGTCGACTCCCCTAGGGTTTTGGACTATTTGGGAATTTATAGGCCGAAGAGGCGGTGCAGGAGACCCCCATGGGTCCCACAACCCACCAGGGCACGCTTGGGATTCTTGGCGCGCCCTGGTGTCTTGTGGTCCCCACGGGCCTCCCCTCTGATACTTCATTGGCCCATCTTATGTCTTCTGGTCCAGAAAAAATCTCCAAAAATATTCGCTGTATTTGGACTCCGTTTGGTATTGATTTTCTGCGAAGTAAAAAACAAACAAAAAACAGCAACTGGCACTGGGCACTATGTCAATAGGTTAATGCCAAAAATGATGTAAAGTTGCTATAAAATGATTGTAAAACATCCAAGAATGATAATATAACAGCATGGAACAATCATAAATTATAACTACGTTGGAGACGTATCAGCAGGTCCTCTCGCGAGCCCGCCACTATTGCAAGGATAGCAATGGTGAGCAGTTCCTAGTACCCGCCACTCATTAGGGGCCACCTATAAGGCTTTTTCCAGTAGCGATGGAATAAACCTAGTCAAAGGCGTCTCCGAGATCGACCCCCCAAATGATCCGCAACCGTCCGGACCGCACTGTCCGGATGTGTCTTGTCCTCCAACGCGGTCCTGTATTGATCTGCCAACCGGTCCTAGCACACTTTTGTTCGCGAACAAAAGACAAACTGGAGGGGGGGCTTTGCGGGCGTCGGGACCGCTTCCACACCCTTGTCTGACTAACTTGGCCCACCAAAACAAATCTCCCACGCCCGCATGCTTTTTCGCCCGAAACCAGCTCTAGAGCGGTCGCTCTACATTGACGTCGGCCTAGAGCGGACCTGACCCCTTGCCTGTTGCCGGCATTGAAGCGACTCGCGAGATGAGGGAGGCACCCACGTAGCATCCCTGGTGTGTGCGCATGTTCAATGTTGGAGAGATGTATACTGGACGGGACGAAACGGGATGGATATCTACCACACCCGTTCAATGCCCATCCCTCCGTCTGCCGCCATTAAACGGGCTCGCCAACCGAGAAACCAACTCGGGGTCCCGTGCATTGACACACCCGGAAGCTTGGCCTCGTCGGCATCCACTATTAAAGGCGTCCACACCCGGCAAATAGCACACCACAACCCCATCAACCCATCCGCTCCAAGTCTTCTCCCGTGCACCACATCCGCCGTGAGCGCGAGTGGGAACACTATGTGGGAGAACCAATCGAGAAAGATGAAGCGTGGGGTTGCCACCCTTGCGGCCGCCTGGCAGAGCCGCCGTACCCGAAGGATTGAGGCCGGCATGATAGCCAGCTCCCTTGTGGTCTCCGACGACTACCCCACGATGGAGACGGGCTCCGGCGGCAACTCAGCACCGGGGCCCGCGCTGGTGCATGTCGGCTTGACCATGGAGCAAGTGCATGCGCACTTCAACGCCACCATGGTAGAGGAGCAGCATGCGTTGGCAGCTATGTCGTTGTTCTTGTAGGCGCAGGAGGAGCAATGGCACAACTTGATACTCCTCGAGCAGCACCGGCTGGCGAAGGGGGCTAGATCTAGATGAGTGAGCAAGCGTGGAAGCCATGGCAGCCTTGGCGGAGGGCTCCATTTATTAACGGTAAAGAAAAGAATGATTCATCTAACGTATGAGTTTGCTTATTCCTTTTGTTGACCTGGTTAGAAAGAAGGTTACGTCCCCAGCAAAAAAAGAGAGAAACAAAGAGATGATTATACTCCATATGTAGTGGTGAGTAAGTGGCTACCAGATCAACGCTCCAGTTCAATGCTCGACTCCAAAAATCAGGAGGCCCCCGCGTCACTCTTCATGAGTGACTCGGGTGGCGACCAGCCAAGTCCCAGCCGCCGGCCTTCCCATCCTCCCCTCTCCTCCTCGCCATCGCAAGAGAGAGCCGGAGGCCAAGCCCTCGAGGCTTCCAAGGGCGGCGGCGGTGGGGCCTTCGTCCTTCACCCGATAGCTTCGCAACCATGTGCTTCTGGCGGAGGCACGATTGCAAGGCGGCCGCGTGAAGGCATGGACGAGACGCAACGGTGGGTGTGCTCGGGGTGGGCACGGTGCTCCGGTTTGGAGGCACGGCGTCATTTTGGTGGCTCGTGAGCTCCTGATCTAGCGGCAACTGCACTTTGCGCGGGCACACATCGGCGATGGTGGTCTATCTTCGTGCTCTAGATCTAGCAATGCTGGCCCACATGTCGATGAGCATGGATAGAGCTCTTTCGGCGAGGTGGCAGTCGGCGGTGTTGTGCTCTGTTGTCGGTGTTGGTCCTCCTGGTGACCACTCCGGCCTGTGATGGAGGCCTCACTGCAGATTGCGGTGGTCATCGAAAGGTCTTCGCGAGGGTTCCTCCCTTCCGATCTGGTGGTTGTCTTCGTTGATGAGATGCAATCTACGAATGATGACTTGGCACAGAGGGTATGGCTGTGCAGCGGCGGCGGTCCCAAAAATTGCACGTAGCTGCTGGGATAGCGAAAATGTGGTGATGACAACATTTGAGTGACTTTATTGTGGTGCTACTCGAGCATCCTGTCTCGAGTTCCGGAGTGAAAGCCTAGGTCTAACCCAGGTTGGTATACCTGAAAATGGTGATGTTTTTGTGTCATTACCTTGTTGAAGGCATTGCTCATATATGCTCGGACTGATTCATGGTGAAAGCCTATAATCTGGCCTTTGATGGTTGGATCCGGCAACGATGACATTTGAGCGCCGCTCTCTTCCTGATGGCATTGTTGTTGAAGAGCATCATCGTCCTTGTGGTGTTATGGGAAGGTTGATGCAGATAAGGTCATTGTCGTAGTTTGGCGATCACGGATTTGTTCGCTTTGTTTCTTTTCTCGCCTACGCATAATTTTGGTCTTATACGACTTTTTTATCTATCGACGTATTTTGTGTGTGTGCGTTGGTATTGGTTATGTGCATCATAACTGTATAGAGACCGGTGTGTGCTCATTGTATTTGTAATCTCTTAATGCTTTATATTGAGTCAATAAAATTCACACTTTATTAAAAAAAAAGTAGCTACCAAATAAGTAGCTAGCAATGGCACTAGCTTACTAGCACGAACAAGCATAATAACAGAGCCAATTATATCTTTTTGTTGTCATATCATCTATTGTTAATGTATACTTGACATGCACAGATGGTTAGAATACGACTTATGGTATGGTCAACAACCGGCTATATGAAATTAAGTTGACATGCCACCTACAACCAACCTCATAATACATTAATGGTTATATGTTATATTATTAATATATGTCTTTTATTTTTCTCTCACAAAGTGCGTTGATGCCCATGCTACAACCGGTTCTCAATCTACTATAAATCTTTCACATATATATGATATGACAACTTCGTATAGTTGGTTGTTTGCTATGCTACTAATCTTGCTCTTACACCACCTTATTATACTTCCTCCACGTCGCTACAAGATGGGCAAGCGGGTCCGCCTAGTGGGAATGAAAAAAGCCAGGCCACCCACAAACAAAATTTACTTTGAAAGTCTTTTCAGAGAATAATAAGCAAATAATTGTGTAAACTTAGGCAAATTGATCTATCCATGGATGAATAAAATATAAGTCAGCACGGACCAAATTAAATGTAATCGTCCTCGATCTACCTTTTCGTGAGAATCCTGCCGGCCATCTAAAACCATAATATATACTACGACTTTGAGTTTTTATCTCTGGAAAAAGATGCACCAGCTCGATGCATATGCTCGCCGTGGATCTTTCTTGGTTCATCCTTCGCCTCCGAAACCACCGCGACCATTTACCATAATGTTTTTTCTTCATCTTTTTGTAACATTTTTGAACACTTGTAGAGTTGTACTAGTAGTTCGTAGGAGTACAATTAGTACTACCAATTCTGTGTTATGTGTGGGCAGGAAGGGACCGTAGGACAGGAGCACTTGTCCCCTCCGTTAATTATGTGCTCATGCTACTCTTTGCTTGCTTGCTTGCTTTCTTCCCCTCCTTTCCTGCTCCCTTTTTCCTTCTTCATACACTTTGACATACTAGTACCAGCATTACACTTACTAGTGCCTCACAAATTTTGGCAGAAAACAGAGAGGTCTACTCTTCTTTTAAGCGAAAAGACAACAATAGTTGAAACCATTTCAGCAAAATGGGCAACAAAACCTAGTATAGCTATTCCTTCCATCCCATAATATAAAAACATTTTTGACACTACAGTTTTTATGAAGTGCTGTGGTGGCACTCTAGAAAAAAGAAAGAGAACGTGCAGGCAGGGAGGACCCTGTCACGTCAGTTGAAGAGGAGGGACCATGACACTGAGACTGGAGCTAGTCCGTAGCTGAGGTGACAAAGGCAGGCAGGGGCGTTTTGGGCAATAAAATAAATTTGGTGCAGTACTGGTACCAGTAGCATGTAGTTATTCTCCCACGACAGCCAGCCTTTCCTCTGTCTCTTTCCTATCATCACACGTACCATTATATATTTCGTCCTACCTCCCATCTCCATCCCATATTCTCCCAACTGCTGATTTTCCTCTTGGTTATTTCTGGCCATGAGGAGGATATTCCCTGTTCCACAACACGGTCCTTGTATGCTGTAACAGCACAAAGCAACACGGTGGTGGTCGTGACTTACAAAGCGGCCAACCGAAAGCGCGTGAAAACGACGCCTCAAGCTCCAGAGAAAACCTTACTAGTAATTCATTTTTCTTTTATGTGAACATGATCGATATCTGTCATGAAAGTTCACAAGTACTTCCTTCGTCCCATAAGACAGATGGAGTAGAAAATACCACATATATAATATAATAAAAATTACGTCGAGGTTTCTGAATCACCGAAGGACCGCCACCAACATCATCGGAACCTTAGTATGTACTGCCTCCGTTTTAAATTACTTGTCGTGGTTTTAGTTCAAGTATGTACGTACGTACTCCCTCCGTCTTGATTGGGTTGCACTACTAAATGTATGCTCAGTTGCACTAATAAATATTCGACCATGCATAGCATCCAGTTAGTGGTTGGGTTAAACTGCTGTGTGGTGTGATTAGCAGATAGTGATGAGGCCGACAGGGATCCATCCCATCCGGGCTCTCCCAACCCCTTCGACAGTTGACACACGAGCAAACAAACTACTTTGTCCATTATTCAATCCATTCATACGTCCATAGGCAGACTGTCCCTGGGTCGGCCAAGGAATTTTACAACAAAACTAAACCAGTTCAAAAGTCAGTAGTCAGTACCTAAATTTTGCAGATAAAAAAATCACCACTAGTTAGAATTTCATACTACCAGTTTTTTCTTTCAAATTATACTGTATACTGCATGGAAGAAGTATTGACTGACTGCGGCAGTAGTAAATGGAAGTGCAGTAGTTCCAAAATCCAGACTTTTCGACGAGAAAAGCAAACAGTTACATAGGAGTGGTACATCCGCCCCGGCCCCGATTGCAGCCAGCACAGTACTAGTAAAAATATCCTACTCCAATTCCAAAAGAGAAAAACCGCAGCAGAGCAGCATAGAGCAGAAAAGGAGTATCGACCAGGACCTTGTGCCTTGTGGCCCGAGGAGGAGATGCCCGTCCGGATGACTCTTGGTCACTCCCACGAGGAGTGCGCCTAAACATGGATGGACTCGTTCCAACGGGAATTCATTATGTCCGCAGGAATGGCGCTTGGATCTGTCGAGGCTGGTGGTGTGAGAAGTGTGACTGCTGCCTCGTCGGACACGGTGCGGTTCATTTGGCGCCCGAACCCATGGTGACGGCGCAACCCCTTTGGTGGGGCGCCATCCCTACAGGGTGGGGCTCCGAGCCGGAGGTAAATAACATCTTGGCTTACGGCCAGTACAATGCGGACGCGAGGCGTTCCCGTCGTGCAAGGAAAAGGGCACAGAAGGCCGCGACAATCCTCGCGACCGAGGCCGTGGAGGCAGAGTCGCATGCTGTCAGGCCGCAATGCCCGTCCACATCCGTCATTGATCTCATGATAATCAATGACGTCAAGGCCATGGGCTTTGACGAGGAATAGTGGGGCGTGGGAGACGGCGGCCTCCTCGTGTACCATGTGGGCTAGTTCATGTCCATGTCCTACTCTAACTCGCCGGTGATCAGACCTTCACTTTCTGATGCTCATGGACAGAGACATAGAAGGAAGGAACAATAAGTACGATCGCCGGCGAAGATTTGGATTAGGTTTTATGTTGCATGTAATTATATGGATTTGATTATTTGAAATGAGGTATCCAGTTGTGGAATCAAATATTTGTGTGTTGACCGATCACTGTCCACAGATGTGTCCGGACACATCCGCTGTCGTTTGTGGGCCGGATTTTGCTAGGTCCGCTTGTAGATGCTCTTAGGGCATCTACAACCGGACTAGGCAAATTTGGCCCTTCAAATGTCCGCGGATGCGCACAGCTAGTGTCCAAGCATGTTCATTTTGAGTACCTTTTTATCTGTGCACTTAGCCACGTCTTTATTTTTCCCTTATGGGTCCGGTCACATGCATTCGGTTGATGGAGATGAGAAAGAAAGAAAAGAAATAATAAAGAAAGGAGAAAATATCGTTTGTGGTTGGCCAAAACTTATGTGGCGGACGCAAGACCACTTATCGGAAACGCTCATGCACTCATTATACTCAGGCCATATATGGGGGCAATATGATGAATGCCAGACAACCCAGACATTTAAGAGAGCTTTGAGGGGTCCAGTTGGGTCGCCTTTTTGCTTCTTCCTCATGTCCGGTCAGTGGTTCTGTGTCCGCCTGATCAATTTGGGGAGTCCGTGTATAGATATTCTTAGGATAACTACAACCTTGCACCCCAAACCCCCTATATGCCTCGACGGACGACCCAGTCACTGACTATTTCAAAAAAAGATGGCCTGCCTCGGGGCCCTCAAACTGGCCCCAGACACTCGGACTGACAGACACATCTCATATCGAGCCAAAATCTGGGGCGGATATGGGAGGTCCGGGTACAACCAGGGCGCGTCCGCCATGTGGGACCAAACAGGATGACCCTACCACCAATCCCCACCCCTCCCCCCCCCCCCCGACCATGCTGATTCGACTTGTTTCTCTCGTCTCTTTTCCCTCATCTGCGCCATCCCGCCCTACCTCCGTCGACACCTTTTCTCTACCGCCTTACTGAGCCTGCAGCGCCGGCAGCACCACCAAAACACTCCTCCACCCCATTCTTGCCCACACAGACACTGTTGTCGGCCCGGACGCTGCCTCGGTAGTCGGTATGATCCGGCTATTGACGGACTATACCTTGCCCTCCATGTGTTCGACACATTGTCCAACCAGTTTTTTGTGGTTGATGTGTATGTGAAACGATGGATTCAAATGGTTCGTCATACGAGGAGTATGGACCAACAGAGCCCGATGAATTAACTCAAAAGGAGTTCTTCGATTCGTCGGATTCAGACGAAGAAGCCGAGATAATGATGATCGTGAGCATCCAACAGGAAATGGGCTGGGAGGTCGAGCACATTCTCAACCTCAAGAGTTCGATGAAAGGGGGAAGAACTTTGAATTGTGATAGGGTCTACTCTACAAAGACTACTTTGCTCTCATCCCAGGTTTATCTGATGAATGGTTTCTTCGACGCTTTCGTATGCACAAACTATTGTTCTTGCGCGTGTTAGAGGGAGTAGAGGCACACGGTCCCTACATCAAGCTCACCAGGGATTGTTGCTAACAACTCTTGTTCTTTGCTAAGCAGATATGCACAGATGCTATGAGGATGCTTGTACTTGGTACCGCTGCCGATGACGTTGGTGAAATGGTCCGGATGGGGGAGAGCACATGTTTGAATACCACTGTGAAGTTTGCCCATGACGTAGAAGAGGAATTTGAAGCAGGGTATGTGAGAGAACCAAATGTGTAGGACAGAAAGGTTGCTAGCTATTTTGAGAGGCAAAAGGTTTTACAAGTATGCTTGGTTTAATTGAGTGCATGCATTGGCAGTGAAAGAACTGCTCCAAAGGTTTGCGCGGGATGTACGGAGGTCACCAGAGAGGCCACCATCATATGGGAAGCAGTGGCATCACATGACTTGTGGATACGGCATGATTTCTTTGGAATGTCTGGTTCTTATAACAACATCAATGTGCTTCAGTAACCCCTGTGTTCAGGAGACTTTGTAATGGGGAACCGACACCGTGCAACTACACTGTCAATGGCCGCAACTGCAGCATGGGATACTACCTTGCCGATGGTATCTATCCTCAGTGAGCGGAGTTTGTGAAGACCATATTTGATCCCCCAAGGCAACAAACAAATCCACTTTGCATCAATGCATTAAGCACCTAGGTAAGATGTGGAAGGGCATTTGGAGTGCTTCAAACTCGTTGGGGAATTTTTCGTGGAGCTGTAGTGATGTGGAATCGGAGACTGACAGTTGATGACATGTTGTATCATTTACACAATATGATTGTCGAGGATGAGAGTGATGGGGAAACGAACCCATGATTTTGACAAGCCTGGAGAACAAGTCGAGATCCCGGCACAACAAGATGCATACCAGCTTATCATTTTTTGGCGGATGCATCAGGTGCACGTGAAGCTACTCGGTGATTTTTGGAAGCATATGTGAACCCACAATGAAAACCAAAGAGCTCATGTTTGAATTCTACACTTCAAATAAAATTTATGGTCTGTATTTTCGCTACCAATAAATGTGTATTACATGTGATATTCACATGTATGATCGACGTACATGGATTTTCATGGATTTAAGGATTTATATTTGAGAAGTGTGGTTGTCCGGCGGTCGATATGAGAGGCCGTCCGGCGATATTCACGAACACACTCGAACGCGTCCATGAATATTTAGTGGGAGGGGGGGGCAGATTTGCCATGTCCAACAGTTATAGAGACTATAGGCGCCCAAGAGAAAAGAAAATGTCCTAGTTCTCTTTTTTTTAACATAGTATAGACGCAAGCGCTCATATACACGCGCATACACTCACCCCTATGAACACACACACGCACCCCTACCCCTATGAGCACTTCCGAAAGACTCAGCCGGCATATCATCTTGAAATTTACGAAGTCACCGTAGGCACCTCGTTGTCGACGGAAACGTCTCCTCCCATTGAATATGCATCACCGGAAAATTCTGAAATAAATCCAGGAATAAATACAAACACTGTGGATCTTTCTTGGTTCATCCTTCCCCTAAAATACCAGCATGGCCATCTGCCATCACCCATTATTTTTTTTGTCTTTTTGTAAGACTTTTGAACACTTGTACTTTCTAAATATAAGTCTTTTTACAGATTTCAGCATGAATTATATACATAGTAAAATAAGTGAATTTACACTATAAAATATATCTTTATACATCTGTATATAGTCCGTAGTGAAAACACTAGAAAGATTTAGGGGTTGTTTGATTTGTGACTAATTTAGCCAAAGATTGCCACAATTAAGCTTAGGCAAGTGTGACCAACTTAGATGAGTGTTTGGTTCATACCACACCTTAGGCATGCCACACTTGGACCCCACATGGCATACACACAAAAAGTGTGATAAGATTTCCTTAGACTTGCCAACGTGTGGATCTCATTTTGATGAACTTTCCTTAGGCAAGTTTGGCAAAAATATGTGACAAAGTATGGCAATGCTAATCCTAGAACTAAACAGCCCCTTATATTTAGAAACGGGGTAGTAACAGTAGTGCTAGTTAGGACTTAGGAGTACTAGTACTAGTAGCACTGATTATATGTTTCGTGTGGGCATGAAGGGACAACACGAGCACTTGTCCCCCCTGTTAGTTATGTTCTCATGCTGGTACTACCCTTCCTTGCTTGCCCTCCTTTGTTGCCTCCTTTTTCTTACCTAAACCAATCTACAGCACCAAACAAAAATATAATCTTAAACAATTTTGGCAGAAAAATAAATAAAGAAATGCCTCTTTCTTGTAAGGCCAAAAGAAAATAATAATAATAATCCAAACCATTTCAGCAAAATGGGAAACAACCCCAGAGAAAGAGGGCGTGTAGGCAGGGGCAACCCTGTCACATCAGACGAGGACGATGGGGGCCATGCATGAAGTGGAGGAGACTGGGACTGGAGCTAGTCCGTAGCGTAGCTGAGGTGACAAAGGCAGGGGCTTTTTGGGCAGGAGCATCAGCTTTGGTTTGTTTGATGCACTAGTACTGGCGCCACGTACCAGTAGCATGTAGTTATTCTCCCACAACAGCCAGCCTTTCCTCTGTCTCTTTCCTAGGAGTATCATTTCCTCCTCTCTTCCTCTTCTCCCATCTCTTTTTGTTCCTTCTTTTTTCCTCTCACCTGTTGAATTTTCTTTTGGTTATTTGTGGCCATGACAAGGATATTCTTTTTTTTCAAATTGAAGGAGTTTTATTTCATATTTAAAAAGTGACAGTCGAGAGGCAAAAGACCATGACAATGCTACTCGCTGCTCCACAACACGGTCCTTGTAACAGCGCAACGCGGTGGTCGTGACTTACAAAGTGACCAATCTAATCTAAGGCGCATGAAAACGACACTCACTTGCCAAGGGCCTCAGAAAACAACTAGGAACTTTACACGTATAAAGTAAGTTTTTTTTGTTTTTTGCGGTCCAAGTAAGTAGTATATATTTGAAGTAACATTAAGCATGCATAGTACCCCCTCTGCAAAGTAACACATATAAGACTTTTCATAGATCACTGAAAAGTCATATTATCTTACAGAGGAAGTAACCAGTTAGTCGTTGGACTAAATTGTGTTGTGATTAGAGAATGGCAACAAGGTCGACATGACAACTTTTCTTGTCTTTTTTCTATCACGGCATCTCCAATGCTGACCCCCAAACCGGCGGCACACATCTGGACTTTTGCAGATGCTCTGTAGCTATCCGCACTATTTCCATGATTGGGGTCGAACTCACGCTTTTGTAGCTATCCACACTAATTCCATGACAAAATCCCCTTTTCTGCAACACTCTCTTCTTCCATCCCGCCGCTCTTCACTCAATTCCTGTCTTTTTAGGCCGCCGCCGCCGCATGGACCCGCATGAAAACAGTTAGAGACGGTAGTGGTGGAGGATCCGGCGACCATGCTCTCCTAGAAGATCAACTCAGAGACGGCAAAACCGCCGCCTCAAAGCGAAGGCAAAGGTGGCATGGGTCAAGAAGTAGAAAGCCGATGAAGGTGGAGGTGGTGGTAGTGGCAGTGGACGTGCAGGTGGCGACCATGGTGCAGGGTAGAGCCTGGGACGCGGGGTGCCGCTGTCATTGCCGTTTGTGCAGACGTTGCCCTCGTCGGAGCGGTTCAAGGCACCCTACTTCTATTCTACCAAGCAGCTCAGTAGGCATTCCCGACACGTGCCTTACTACGTGAACATCAACACCGGGCCAGAGCTTGTACGGGTGCCAGGCTTGGAGCACCTGGGTTCTCGCACGCAGTTTGCCGGTATGTCTCAAGTGTGCGAGCCAGCGTATGACGACGCAAACAGGCAGATGTTTGATATGATCTAGGACGAAGGTCGAGACGGAGTTTCTACGAGGACGGGCAGCTGGATGACTCCGAGTCCATGCAACCGGCTTGCACAACCAGTTCAACATATACACCCAGCCGGACTCGCAACTGGGCTTCAGCCAGTCCGGCACGTACACCCAGTCGAGCACGCAATTGGGCACGTATGCCCGGCCAGGCACGAACACACGACAACCGGATTGGGCCATCAGGCAACATGGTCAGTAGGAGGACAACGATGATGATTATTCCAGATGAATTTGCTGCGGATCCAAAGAAAAAGGGTAGTGAAGAAAGTTTTAACATGCGGGAGGACGAGTTGTTGTGTGATGCGTGGTTGGCAACTAGCATCGATCCAATGCATAGGATAGAGCAAAAGTGCTCAACAATTTGGGCCAATATTCAAACTTGGTTCCATGAACATAAGCATTTCGAGCCCTACTTCGACAGCCTCATCCGCAACTGCAGGGTGAAGTCTCTCAACCATCGATGGTATATCGTCCAAGAGGTCGTGCCCAAGTATTGCAGCCACTTGAGGCAACTCATCGGATGGTGGCCAAGTGGTGCCCAAATTTCGAGCAAGTTGTTAATACGTGTTGATCATTTGGTCGGACATGCATTGTTGTGTTGGTCATGTGGCTGGATATGCATTGTTGTGTCGGTCATTTGGCCGAATATGCATTGTTTTGTTGGTCATTTGACAATGGCTTATTTTGTTGCCTTCCCATGTGTGTAATGTGTTCTTGAAGTTGGAGAAGAAGAACTTCAACATCGTGCATTTTTGGTTGAAGTTGAATGTACCATCCAATTGCAATCTATTCTTGTCAATAATGCCAGCATGGACACCGAGGAAGAAATCGGTGATGCAACCGACCCAACAAAACAGCTGCCCAAGAAGGTTAGAAGAGGGTTTCAGGGTTGGGAGGAGAAGAAGGCGAAGCGAGAAAGGGCAACAGCGAAGATGACGGAGAGGTTTAGGACATCTTGATGAAGAAAGAGGAGGCATACGTTAAGCGCTCCGATGTCAAGGAGGCATGCAAGGGCGAGAGGTTTAACATGTTGATGATGGCGGCCGACAAGAAGATAAAACTCAAAGAGAAGAACGCCATTCTCAAAGAGAAGAAGGTTGAGATCGCAGCCGCTGCGGAGGACGCGAAGATGTTCACCTTGAAGATGGATGATTTGGATGACGATGCAAGAATGATCGTGCAAGCCGTCCGTTTCAAGATGTTGAAGTGACAGAAAGATTGGCTTGAGGCGGAGGCGGAGAAGTCATCACTTCAACATCTTGAAACAGCAAAGTGAGCGATGGGGCTCGGATGGCCGGTCCAGCAGGGCATATTTTTTTTGCACGAATTGTTGGACTGATTTTTTTTGTGATGGGAAATGTAAAAACTATGCGCATTTGCATCTCTTTTTTGTTGTAAATAGGGTGGATTTGAATTTCAAATTGACCGTACTCGGGTGAACATTTGCCTCTTTTTTTGTTTTTGTTGTAAATTGGGTGGATTTGAATTTTAAATTGATCGTATGTAGGTGGACATTTAGGGGGTAATTTTAGATGCCCGACTCTCATATCACTGTTCACAGACTAGTCCCCATCGGACTATGGACGGATACAGTGTCCAGGCAGCACTGGAGATGCCCTCACCATCCAATTATATATTTCCACCTGTCTTCCTCCCCATTTCCCCCATATTCCCCCACCTGCCGATTTTTCTCTTGGTCATTTGCGGTCATGCATGAACAGGATATTCCCTGTTCCACAACACGGCGGCCGTGACTTACAAAGTGGCCAACCCAAAGCGCATGAAAGCGACAGAAGCTCCAGATACAGCCTCAGCAAATTTTCATTTCGGCAAAAACAATCCATTTTCACTATCAAAGTTGATCAGAAATGCAATTCACCTCAAACACAATGAAAAGTACATCAAGAGTCTGGACCACCGTGCCTGTAATGTAAGAACCATAGTAGTAACTCCCGTGTGTACCACCAGCACTTATAAGACAAGATCTCCGTAAAGAGGGACCATGCACGCATGCATGCATAGTAAGTAATCAGTTGTTAGTCGTTGGCTTAAACCGGTGGCTAGGTGTGATTATTTAGCATGCAAATTGCAATGAGGCCGACAGGGATCCATCCCATCCGGGCTCCCCTGACCCCTTCCACAGTTGACACGCAGGCCAACAAGCAACACACACAAAGATCATCTCATCAGCATCGCACACCCACACGAGACACTACTTTATTCATTCATTATTCAATCCATCCAGACGTCCACACACAGACTGTGCCTGCCCAAGATATTTTATCATCTCTCGTTGATCCTAGTACCAAGGATTTTTATTTTAACCCAGAACAAAAACCGGTTCAACAGTCAACATTCAGCACCTAATTTCTGCAGAAAAATTCACAGCCAGTTGAAATGCCATATTTCCAAAATTCAGAGCTCACGGTGGGAGCATAATTGACGGGCTCTGTAGCAGCAGCAGCAGTACCAAATGGAAGTGCAGGGATCCGAATTCACAGCAGCGGCAGCAGCAGTAGTTCCAAAGACCCGAGCTTTTGGAGGAGAAAAGGAAACAGTGCAGGGGTCCAATATCAGCACTCACTCTACCAGTAAAAAAATACCCCTCCCTACTCCAAAAGAGAGAGCAGCGGCAGCAGAGAAGCAGAGAGGAGAAAAGCAGGAGAGAGAGGAGTAGCTGACACTACAGCTGAGACGGGACAGCGGCACCCAGAGCAACCACAGCTCCCCTCCCTCCCCTCCCTCTATCCCGTGGAAGGAGACCCAGATCGGCTCGGCTCCTCGCTCGCTCGCTGTCCGGCGGTAAAAAGGAGCAGGGGGCAGATTCATCGCAGACAGGTAGGGGGAGCGGAGAAAGAAAACAACTCGGCGCAACAGCGACGGCCGAGATGTGGTGAAAGAGAGAGCTGCCTCCCTCCCTCCCTGCCTGCCTGGGGAAAGAAAGAGAGTAGAGAGAGGAAAAACATCACAAGAAAAGCATGCAGAAAGGAGGAGGAGACCAGTAGCTAGCTAGCTTCCTCCCCTGCATCGGCCGCCAATTGTTTTCCCTCGCCGAGGTAAGTAAAATCTTGGCCGATGTTTTCTTGTTTTAATCCGTTGTTTATTTAGTATATTTGGTTGCCTTTCCTCCTGCCGGTCGATTTGTTTGTTTGATCTCAATTAGCTTCTCTGTTGCTTGCTTGTTGTTGGGTACAGTCCAGTCCAGGGAGGGGGCAGATCATGGCCGCCGTCATGGATTTGGATCTCAACTGCGCGCCGCCGTCGCCGGAGCCCGCGCCCCAGGACCACCGCCTCGGCCACGCAATGCTCCGCCAAGAACACGCCTACCGCCACCAGGTGCCTTCCCCTGCTTACCTACTTGCTCCCCGCAAAAATCTCTTCTTTCCTCACCAGCCAGCCCGTGTAAATCACGATTAAAAAATAAATAATACAGCCACGAATAAAAGTCAATTATTTTCGCAATTTCTTCGGCAGATTGGATAGATGTAAAGCTAATTTGGTTGTTGTACTGTTAAATATTTCCCTTGCTCATGTGGTTGCATCTGATTTGGTGTTTGTAGGTCGAGGACCTGCATAGGCTGTATTGGGCGCAGAGGAATCTCAGGCCTGATGTGCCCTTCTGGGAGCAATCCCATGATGTCCTCTATCCCACCCATTCCATGCCCATGGCTACTTCCTCCCAATCCCACATGGTGAGCTATGCTATTCAGGCCAAACAGGAATTACCTAAACTTTCCCCAAATTCCTGCTGCTAAATCAACAAGTCTCTCTGCTTTGCCGCCACAGATTGATCCGGATCTGCTGGGTGCTTCTTCTCATGAGCTACGAGGCAAGCAGGCCATTTGGTGTGGCAATGGGGTTGCAGGGAATTTGGGCGCCGAGGGTTCTTCAGTCAGGAGGAAGCCTGATCATGGTGGTGGTGTGCAGGGGAGGTCTGGTTACCGTCGCATGATCGATCTAGAGAAACCAGCGACATCAGAGGACGACGATGATGATGTGGAGATCTTGTCTCCTGCTCGGTTCAGTGACTATGCCAAGCGCAATGCTGGGTTTGTGGATAATTCTCAGTGTTATCCAAGGGAGAATGCTGCCCATGTTCGTTTCGGTGAGTTCAAGAGCATTCCTCCCTGCCCTGCCCTGCCTAGTTATGTTAATATAACTATCATTGTCTACTTTGGTAGAGTAAAACTGTTTTGTCAAGCAAAACTAAGAAATGCAGAGTCAAATGCCTTCCTAATAATAAGTTCGTTTGATAGAAATAGAATGGTCCTTCACATTAGAACTTAGATTGTTATTATAAAATGAATCTGTGAGTAATGAATCTTGATTAATACATGTAGGCTGCAGTTATGTGCTTTGGGTTCAAACTTGTGTCCTGCAAGGTTGCATTGTCAATAATGTTCACACCATGCCATTGTATTGTAGGCTAGATTATTCTCCATTCTTTCTATACATTCCCAACCATTTAAGTTTCATAGTAAAAGAACAGGATGGCCGGAAAATTCTATGTACCACTTACGTAATTGTGTGTTATGCTAGCCCCAGTTTTTTACAGTATAGCTTTTACGTATAGCTGTAATTTGTGCCTGCAAGCTTGAATCTTCTAGTCTTGTTGTGCTGAAACATCCATTTAGCTTATTATTTGTGCCTGCAAGCTTGAATCTTCTAGTCTTGGTTTGCTGAAACATCCATTTAGCTTAGTTCGAAGAAAACATCCATTTAGCTTATTTATAGGAAAAACACCCATTTAGCTTCAACGGAATGCGTGCTCTTGTTGTAATTCTCTAGACTCTTACAAAATAACCTCTAGTCAGTTGCAAGCCTGGATCTCTCTTTCAGTTTGTTTAATCAGTTGCAAGCCTGGATCTCTCTTTCAGTTGGTTTCTCTGGGCAACAGTTCATTTGTTTATCTTGATGATACATGAACATGAAAGGCTTCTTTGATTTATTTATTTTTCCTGTCTTTACGTGAGTTCCTTTATCCATTGTTTGTAATACAAGAGTCTAAGAGACACAGTATTATTACTAATTACACTTTAATGATCGCTCATTTAATAACTAATGCTTGACAGTACTAAGAGATTGTAAGTTGGCCAAGTTTATCTGCTATCAGACCAGATGGTGTGTTGCCTGTATTTCATCTTTTTTGTCAATGGCAACACATTAAAGTATTAATCGAGTCTATATGCGCAAAACATACACTATAATGTTCTTTGATTGGTAAAGAATTTCGTGACTTACGGAATTTAAAAGTGCAAGCGATTTGATAAGGGATGTTAGATTGCATCCTCTGCATTTTGATCATTGTTTACCTAATCATTACCTCTACCAATTTGTGTTCATTTCAATTAGAATAGCATAAATGTTCCATGTTCCATCAGCAACATAATTTCCCTGGCTAAATATGTAATTTTTTAGGAGTAATATTCCATTCAGACTGGAAGAAAACTAACCCATTGAGTAGAACATATCATAATGTTCGTGTATATCATTCTAACTAGATGTGTTCCCAGCTTTCTGTATGACTGCAGTTAGTGTAGTGCTTATAGTTTAGTGAATGTCTTGTCTTGTGCATACATCTTGGACTGCATGTTATTCATTGGTTTCTGTAACTCCAGTGGAAAAGTGTGAGATTCTGTTGGGGTATTTGCCTGACTCTGTTTATCACCTTTCAGGTTCAACTGGATCTAGTGATACCCCAGACAGTCATTCGCCAGTCAAAGCAAAGGCTACTGCATCTGGACGCATGCTTATCGACCTGAATATAGCTCAAGAAGATGATTTAAATGTTTGCCCTGATTCTTCCAAAAACGTGTTCGGTTCTCTTTTGGCTAGTTCAAGAACAATGCAATCAGGAGAAGGTTGCAGCAACTCCAGCAAAGCATTCCACATTGGGGGTGAATCTAGCATTGGATCCTCAAAAGGGTCTTCGATCACAGTTGCGGCATCAATGTCGGCCCCAGACAGCACAAGGGAAGTGATGGCCAGAGGTATTTGTGACCCACAGAGCAGTTCTAAGCCTTTCCGCGTGGAAGCTTCAAATCATGACGTGCGTCTCAGAGGAAATATCCAGCATCAACATACACTAGATAATGTCTCTGGAATGAGTTCTCAGGCCTCTATGGAAATTCCGCGCGAAGAGATATCAGTTAGGGCGAGCGGTCGACATTCTTCTTCTTCTTCAGATTTACAAAAAACAGGACAAACAGCTGTGTATAGGGAATGCCAAGAGGAGAGTCTAGCAGTAATCTGTGATGATGAAATGGAGGGTTTTGACTTGAATGTGTCAGTTGGAAGCATCGAGCTCCCATCGATGATGGATAGCAGTCCCAGAGAGAAACATGCAAGTAGTGATGGTGTTGACAAACTTCTAAGTCATTACTTTACTGAGGATAAGGTCCAGGAAAACATTTCTTCCCTTGAATGTCCAACTATCATAGACCAACAACAAATGGCTGAGAGTATGGACGGTAAGAGCGTACAGTCGCCAGACTCCGGAGTTGCAACAAACAGATCGATGTCGATTCCAGAAACTCCTCAAGGTCGTGACTACGCTTGTCCAAGATTGAGACCATCAAGTAACGGAGAATCAAATTCTATGAACGCGCCCATCACATATCAAGTTGTGACAGAAGATGAGTTACTAGC
The DNA here is from genome assembly GCF_056163025.1 of Triticum urartu. NCBI lineage: Eukaryota > Viridiplantae > Streptophyta > Magnoliopsida > Poales > Poaceae > Triticum > Triticum urartu. Next base: position 671,403,495 of record NC_141877.1, read on the forward strand.
GTCCACAGCAGCTCAGACACTCGTTTCCTTATTCACGGATAGCGCTGCATGGATCACAGACAGCCATTGCAGCAACAACCAGGCAGATGCTCAGGATGGAGGCGATGAACCGCAGGTTTCGCTGGACTCTTTCGAGGAAGGCGTGATGAACCTAGAGGCTCTGAGAGACGATGGGGATTCAGTCGCCGTGAGAGCGCCGGACAAGGACGGGCCTTCGTGTGGGATCAAGCTGAGGAGAGGGAGGGGAATGAGAGACTTCCAGAGAGAGATATTGCCCGGGCTGGTCTCCCTCGCGAGGCACGAGATATGCGATGACTTGCATGCTATAGGGTATGAGATCAGGAAGACTAGGCAGAGAAGGGCGCCCGGGGACAAGTACGGCCCGTCGACCCGGTCAAGGCTGCCTCGGCGTTGCTCGAATGCATGGAACTAGTGAGAGTTTTTTCATACCGAAGCACCAGCGAAGCGCAATGCCGACGAAGGAAATGTGGGGGAGTAGGAGTTGTGAGGGTAATTCTGGCCAGCTCTGTGAATATCGCCGTGTATGAATTATGAAGCCGGTCTGCTGCTAGCGCCATCGTTCGGTTGGAGAATTCCTTTTGTCGGTTAATCTACAAAAAAGCTTGGTGATAATGCCGGAGGGGTGGTAGGTTGCGCCTTTTATTAGTAGCTCCAGATTTATATTTAGCAAGTGAAGTGATGATGGTAAAGCTCGACAATTTTTTTGTTTCTGTAACCTGGAAGAATCATTTGGATGAATGGCCCCATAGAACAAGGCTCCCTCCCTGTGTGTACATTCTTTACTGTATCTGTTGGGTTACTTACCATGCTAGTTGACACACATACGGTGTACAGCCCTGTCCTGGATGGCTGGTGGTCCAAATACCTGCCCTGCCCTGTGCAAAAAACATCCAAATTTGGCACTTGTTTGCATACAAACTGGGCAGTTGTTTGCATCCAAATTGGGCAGGTTTGTTTAAAGTGACATCCCGCAAAAGCCATGAACTACCTGCTATCAGTTTGTAATGTAGCCAAGATTTATGATCACATAACGCCAGATAAACTTGCAATCATATTATTTTTTTCTAAAAAATTGTTGGCATAACTAAAGTGCACCAGTCAGCTAGTCTTTTTTTTAAGGATTGAAATACTAGAAATCTAACGTTGAATTTTAAGCATGCCGAATTGCACGTTTCTAATGTGTTCTGCTTGTTAAAGAAAATTGTCATACTCGTGACTACATAATTTGCCAGCCGGGGCATTCGATTTGCCATGATAAGAAAAGTTGACGATCGATTTATTGCAAAATCCAAAAAAGAATGTGAAAAAACAATCCAGGTTTAGCAGGTGAATAATATGACAGCAACTGTCAGTACTACATGACTGATACTGCTACATCAGTGTGCAGTGTGTAGCACACGTAGAATCGGACAGCGCCACAAATGTCCAGATCGAATGGCCATCCATCCATCAGTCTACAGTCGGCCCACAGATGATATCTCGGTCGATTGAGATTTGGTTGTGCATCACTGCATCTGCATGCATGAACTCGGATTCACGAGTATTTGTTTGGTGTCTGAATACAGGGCGGTCTATGAGACAAACACGGTGGTGGTTGGCAAAGCCCAAGGATTTTATTAGTCTTGCTAAATCTCAGTCGATTGAAATTTGATTATGTCTCGATCGATACTACATCCATGTGATCTTAAATTAAGATCCCTGCAAAAAAATCAGCTCTTTTCTATTTTCTTTCTTACTGCATGTTATGTCACGTGGCTAGGACCTGGTTAAGTTTGGTAGACGGAGACGAAGCCACGCCCTTATTTCACATTTTCCCTGCCTTCTTTTTCTTTTTTTTTCACGTGGAAAAATAAGCTGAGTCTTGGTTGACCCATTAGAGGAATCCTTAAAAGGGCAAGACTAGTCATGGTGGGCATATGCATGCATGGATGCATGGTGGGTGCAGTGCAGGCCAGCCCCTTCCCAGTTGCACATGTGCATCATTGTTTGTTGCATTTGCCTCCAAAAGTGTCTGTCAGGAACATGCATGCTCTCTCATCAGTTCTGAAGACTGAGAGCACTGTGCACTGTTACTGCATCTGTCACACAGTGGTTTATGCTAGAAAGGATTGTTAGGCATGGTGTATAAGTACTCCCTCTGTCTCAAAATAAGTGTCTCAACTTTGTACTAGCTCTAGTATAAATTTATACTAAGCTCAAAACATTTATTTCGGGACGGAGGGAGTACTTAGTAGGAGTATAATATTCTGTCGTATCGTTGGAACCAGCATCCACTCCACTAGTTGCTGCCTCAGGGGCATGATGATCATGGAGTAGTACTTGTTTTATCAAGAGGATACTACTAGTAATAGACAGCAAGCAAACAGTTTGATGATCCCTCTAGCTTTTTTTTGCTCTACTACTAGTATCTTGTTTGAGATCAAACATGTCTGTCTGCAGGCCAGGATGCAGTGCAGCAACCGGACAGACATCATCATCATCATCAGACATCAGCTGCTGTTATGTCAAGCAAGTACTAGTACTACAACTGAACCTTAATACGTACTAAGTACTATTCTGCATGGATCAGTAACCTGAAGAAAAAGATGGTGAATCTACTGTAAATACTCTACGCGGATCAAGTAGTGAGCATTGATCATCAAGGTGCTGCTGCGGCTGGTGGGTGGACTAGGATCATGCCATCATCAATTCAGAGGAGAAAATAAACAGGGGAGGGAGGTCTGCTGCTGCTGCTGGGGCAGCCAGTGACATGTTATGAGTGTGTGTGTCTGAAGAACTCTGAATAACAAGCCTCCTCAGTCAATTCACACACCAGCAGCTCTGCATCTGCATGATCTAAATGAAACTTCAAATCTTTCTCAGCATCCAGCATTCATTTCTTTCTGTGTCTGTCTGTGTGCGTGTGCGTGAGAGATAACAGTCATACAGTCAGAGAACAGTCTCGTCGCATATCTTTCTCGGCATCTTTTGGATGAAAGATTATGCATGCAGGATCGTAGGAGCACTGTACAAACACTGCACTTGCAAGTTGCAATTAGGTGTAGGTGGCCACCGCCCTGAATACACACACACACACATGATCCATAAATTGTGCAGGTGGTATGCTGCTAACAATGTAACCAGATGCACAGAGACAGCAGCAGTACAGGGCCACCCAATGATTCAAAATTTGGCGTGGTCCATATGTATGTATACCCGTGCAGTGCAGTTGAGACTGCAACAACTGAGTTGCTGTAAAAAACTGTCAAGTGAGTGACACACTGCTGCTGCTGTAACAATAACACCGATGAACATTCACAAGGGCATCTCAAATTTCATCCCGCATCCGTCCACAGACGGGGACCAATCCACGCACACAGATGCGAGAGGACGGCATCCAACGCTAGCCTCATACATTTTGGCAACAGTTCAAACCAACCGGACGAAATTCGTTCAAATATGGCGGCAGGGCACGGCCTCGGCGATGTTCTCCTTGTCATCGGTCTCGCCGAACATCGCCTCGCCCGCCTCGTCGTCACACTCCTTGTCGACGGCTACCACCTCTGCCACCCACGGGTGGTACCGCCAGCGGGCAAGGCGGATCTCGCGGGCGGTGCAGTATGACTCGAGAGCGCCTCCTGCTCCGCCATGTACGCGTCTGGCGCGACCGCCCTACCGGCGACGAGCTGCTCCTCCACCCGCAGATGCTCCTGGAGGAAGTGGTGGTTGTAGGCGGCATCGGCCTGCGCCTCGCAGAACTGCTCCTCCCACTCCTCGCGCATCATGTTCATGTAATGGGCACGGGCCTCGCGGCATGATGATGGTGGCGCGGAGGACGATGGTGGCGCCAGCTCGTTGTCGTTGGCCGCATCCTCCGGCTGTCTGCCGACCTGCCAGCCGGCAGCAATGGCGACCATCTCCTTCTTTTGGTCCGGCGTCAGCCCGTCCTAGAGAATTTTGGGCGGGAGGAATTCATGGTGGGAGTGGTGGAGAGAGGGATTGAAGGCGGATGGCTGCGGCTACGGCCAGTGCAGCGGTTTATATAGCAATGGCGGGCGGCTCCGGAGGAGACGCCTCGGCAACCGCGTGACATCAATGTGAGCGGCAGACAGACGGACGAACGACCATCGTGTCATTTGAACGTGCAACAGTCACCTGCACCGGGAAGCGGTGCGGGCGACCCTCTCTCGGCTGGCGCGTCATTTCAGTGCCGGCGCCAGTGAGCGGTTGCGTCTGCTCTGGCCGGGCATGAATGTGGGCACTGACGCTCTCGACCGAAGCTGGCCGTTTTGGGCGGGAAGCGCGCGCGGGTGGGGGGTGTTCTCGGTGCTTCAGGGCGGTCAGAAGCGGGCTTGGGAGCGGTCCAGACCGCGCCACGGACCGATACAGACCCGCATTGGATGGCTTTAGCTGTCCAGACAACGCGCTCCGAACGCATACAGAAGGTTTGAGGGTCGGCGTTGGTGATGCTCTAAAACAATGATACCAACGCATCAGACATCAGAGCAGTCACTCTCATTTCCACAATACTAAGTTAGGGCGGACGCCTAAAACGAACACATTATTCATCCGCGGACATGGATATGGAGACATCCAGACACATTTTAAACGGATCTTAAACAAACCGAACGATTTTCATGCAAACTGAATGATTTTCATTTAAACCATATCAAATTCATTCAGAACATTTTTGACATATTTCATTAAACAGAAGTGTCTGAAAGTTAACCTAGTCTGAATCTTCACCTACGTCTCTGCTTCAAATCCTTGTTGTTCCCCATGTCCGGCATCTTCGTTGGCCGTGAGCTTTGGGTAAAGCTTTGGGATCGTTGATGAGAAACAGTAAGATATTGGACACAGATACCTCATCAGAGTTCACGACCTAGACGTCACCCGTGGAGGTGAGGTCCACACTAGACATGGGCTGCCGACCTTGTGTTAATGGCCCGGGCGCGACCCGAAACTGCGACACAAATGACACGGAGCTACCGGCGGTTCCGTCCACGATCCTTAGCACCGCCTCCATGTCTGACTATGTCGGGATCGCGTTGCAGTTGGTGCATACGCTCCCCTGGCCTCGTAGAGCGCCCGCTGCTCGGCGACGAAATTTATGTTCTCCACGGCCAGGGCCGCCATGGCCTCCTTGCCCGTGAACTCGCTGCATATTTGATACTCGGGCAGTCGGTGATGGGCGTGATTCGCCAGGAGGAAGAGGTTGTAGCACTACTCCTCTAGCGGCTGCCGGATCGCCGACACCAGCTGTGGAGTCGGCTGATCCTACGCCATGACCTAGACATGGCGCGGGCGGTGCTCTTGACCGGCACGCTTCAATGTCGGCCCTAGTAACCGGCCGCGTTCACTCTGGAACGACATTGATGCGACGCGGGGGTGTAGAGGTGCGGTCATGAGGGAGAGGGCGTAGGCGCATGGAATATTTTTTGGGTGGGGCCGGGGTGTCAGACGCGTACGTGGCGGAGGTTTAGATGCCCACGTAGCCCCCCTCCCCCAGTTTGCATCCTGTTTGCGGAATTTTGGACAATCGAACACATCGACGGGTCGTTGGGTTACCGTGTTGGACGGCAAAGTACGCATTGACAACTTGATTGAGACTTTTGGGGGCGTTTTGAGGGTCCAGTTGTAGAAGCCTTTACTGCTACTACTACATATGTGAATAGTGAATTATCCAGGAGGGGCGTTTTGGCTCGCAGGAGCATATGCTTCCGAATAAATAGTAAATTAAAAAATGTAAAAAAGAATAAAAAAATCTGATTTTTTTATAGATGTTCGTGTTAATGTCGCAAGCATGCTTGACAAATGTCATGCGAAACGGAGCAACAATGTTTCGTCGATGAAAAAACAAAATTGGGGTGATATTTGGTCTTGTATTTGTTTTGTTCTCCGGGAGCCAAAATGCTTAACATTTTTGCCTCAAAATTTGTAGTTAGCATTTGTATGTGACTATGATCACATGAAAAATTTATCTTGATTTTTTTGACATTTGAAAAATTACTTTTGGGCCTCCCGGAAGCCAATCCGGAATTATCCGGCAATGTATACATGTATGTACTCAGGTGGGCCCGGTCCTGTGTACAACTACTGTAGTGCTATAAATAATCATAAGTAAGTAAAATCGAGCAAAGCTTGTAAACCCAATGAATGGAAGGAGATTGATTGAAGGCAACGAGCCAGCCAACCAACTAACTCTACTGCAACAATTTATTCCAGTCCTTGGAAGGCAGGCAAGAAGAGGGCGCCCACCCGTACTGATCCCAAGTGCTACCTGCATTATGATGTCTATTTCCTTTCCTTAGATCAACAGATAATCAAAATGCATATTTGTTCCATGATGCTTGGAACAAACCATGGATAAGAGCGCATGAATGCTAGGGTGACATTTCTGGTTGCAGACCAAGATGATGCAGGACCATACGCATATGCAATTTCAGCTGCAGTCCTACCCACACAACACATGGCGCCCCCGTCCCATCCCCATGTGTGCGTGCTGCCAGTGAGCCAACCGCAGGCCCTTCCAACATTGATGACATCGCTATTGCGTGCATATGATATGAGCCTTTTTTTACTGTTCATCGCTTGATCCAGAACACATCCAGTAGAGCAGAGTAGAAATTCTGAAGCCATTGATCCGAAGAGCCAAGAGGAAGCTTAGTGACAAGCGGGTGCGGACAAGACGACCCAACAAGATAGCCTGGACTCTTGCCTGCCGCAACGGAATTCCGTTGTCGGTTCCTCTGGCCCTGCCCGCGAGTGTTGCCAAATCCGAAATCCGGCGGAAAGCAGCCGGAGGAAGAAGACGAGCGCGTGGTGACAAGCGGCGTGCGTCACCTTCGTAGATTGATTACTGTAGTATAGTCGTAGTACAGTACCTACGACGACAGCGGATCTCTCACCGAATTCCTGTGCTGAATCTGCTGAATTTCTGTGCTGAATCTGCTGGATTTCAGTGCTGAATGGGCGCTGATTGACGGACCGATGGCGACGGCGCAACGGAACGGAACGGTGTGCGGTCGGTCGTGCTGTGCTGTGTCGTGCGTGCACGGAAAACAATGGCGGATTGGGCTCTGAAAGTAAGAGATGAACTGCATTTGTTTGTACGGTGGTAAAAAACAATGGATGGGTGTGCAGTTGGGGCACCGAAAGTATGATGAGACGATCTGAACTCAAGTAGTGGCTGCATTTCTTTGATGTATGGTACAATTTCGGTCAACAATCGTGGGGGGTGGAAAACAATGGAGTTTTTTACAGTCTCACATGCACACATTGCATCGATCTATCGGTCATGGAGGAATGGGGGGAGGAAGATCGATATCGATCCAAGCCTAGCTAGCAGTTAGCGGATTAGTGAGTGGCGGTGATGGTGATTAACACGAGAGTGAATCCATGGCAAGGGCTTCGGATCAGCTGGAGGAGCTGTGCAGCTCCGGAGGAGGCTTGACCCTGTACACCACGAGGAAGCACGGGAGCACGGCGCGCCGGTCCAGCACCACCAGCTCGCCGTCCCCCGGGTCCGCCGAGTCGTACTCGCCGGGGTGCTCGTCGGTGGAGCCGCGACGGACGCGGCCGGCGATGACGCGGCACACCAGCATGCCCCTGCGGCCCTCGTGGCTTCCGCCCCCGGCGCCCGCGTCCGCCGCGCCGCTGCCGGCGAACGTGCGCACGGCCCTGGCCGCGCCGGCCTGGTGGCACGTGGCGACGGTCGCGCAGATCACCTCGCTGCCGCCCCCGGCCTCCGCGGCGGGGCGGCACTGGAACCGCATCATCTCGTTGCCGTCGGCGGCGCACCGCGCGTCGCCCGCGGCCTCGCCGCGCGCCCGGGCGGCGGCGCGAGCGCACTCGAAGCGCGCCACCGCGCGCGCCGTGCTGTGCACCCGGAAGAGCGCCTCCACCTCCGCGGCTCCGTCGGTGCGCGCCCAGCCCGACGCGAAGATGAGCTCGACCACGCGCCGCGACGGGTGGCCCTCGGGCAGCTCCGTCATCTCCAGGAGCGCCGAGCTCGGCCGCTCCAGCGACGCCGCGAGCGGCAGCCTCGGCTTCTCCTTCCTCGCGAGCTCGGACGTGGCGTCCTCCTTCTTCTTCGTCTTCCTAGCAGTAGCAGTAGCGGTAGGAGGCCGGTCCCGCGCGCTGGACATGGACCTAGACCGCCGACTCTCCCTGCCCCTCTCCGGCGGCAGCAACGCGACGGAGGCAGCACCCTTGACCGTCGGCGTCGGCGGGTGCTTCTTGGGCGGGGGCAGGAGCGGGCTGTACGCGTCGTCGGCGACGGCGGTAGAGTACTTGCAGCTGAGGGAGCGCACCCACGCCGTCGCCGCGGCCATTGCCGGCGAGGTACTGTGCAAGATGGACGGAAGCCCAGCACGGCGGCGCGCCGTATAAAAAGCAGAGCACGAGGGAGGAGGGGGCGGCGACTGGAGTTTGTTGCCGGGGAGCGGGCGGTGGGTGTCAACTCACCTCAGCTCTGCATCTCTGGGCGTTATTATGTCCATCAGATTTAGTCGCCACCACTCCGGCGACCGCCACCTACACCTCAAAGTAGCTCTCTCCACCACACCGACGCGTGGGCCGCCGACGCAGGCGGGTCCGGACGGCAGGGAGGGGTGTAGATGGTGTGGAATGTAACGCAGCCTTTCTCAGTTCTATTTTCTTCTGAAAAGGAAATGTGGAGCCTTTTGCCAGCATCTGGAGATCGATCCTCCTTTTGGGTCTGGTGTGGTGTACTATGTGCTTTCATGATCCGCAAATTAAATCATCACAAGGTGATGAATTGGCCTAATTTTTGGTTAAATAGACCCTTATTTTTTGTGGTGGATCAGTTTTATTTGTTGTCTTGGATCAACTCCATTCTCATGTGGATCATGTTGCCGTCATCGCCCCTCTTCCATTGAAGTCGCGCAATACTTGTTCTAGTAGACAGTCGAAAAATCGCCATGTTGCCCCCCCTCCCCCCCAACACGAACACACGAGAACAACAAAGCACCGTTGATGATGAGAAGCATAGATCAAAAGTATCCAACCTGCAGACTCATGAATGGAGATGAACAAAGATTGGATCCACGGAGATGGGCGACCGCCCGCCCGCCCCCCTCCCCACCCCACCCCCAAATCCATAGGGCACTCATTCCACATTGAATCATCGCCGAGGGACGGATCACTGATGACTGAGGTCAGTCCAAGGTATTCCGAATTTCAACCATTTTCCGAGGTATACATGTCGTACTCACAAATTTAACCACTCATGTTATAATAATTAGTTGTGATTGGCTACCAGTTCACAGTACTAGTACCATGGTACAGATTCTAAAGCCAAAGGCTTCTTAAATTTCATTGAAATATTTTTATAGGAATTTTTGAATTGCCACACTTTATCTTCATTTGAGTTTAGAGCTCTAATGGATTGTCTTATGCGAGCACGCCCGTACACTCACAACATTGCAAATTCAAAATCTTATATTCCTATGAAATTAAGAAAATCATGGTATGTATTATACACTTCCTACTTTTAGATATGATATTAACACGATTATTATCAACGAGATTAAAGAGGTGTTGTCCCTTTGGGCGTTAGCGGGTGCAAATCATTTGGGTATTGTAATGCTGTGAGAGTAGATCTTTTACTTTTCCATCTTGTGGCTCTTGTTCGAAACCTTCTTCTTAACCAATGAAATCGCAAATCTTTTACCTTGTTCTAGAAAAAAATACTTCCTACTTTTTCTTTGTGCATTTTAGAATCCATCCTTAAAAAAACTACGTTTATTTTTGGAAATTAACTCATGAATTGAATGCTGGGAAGTGATCATATAGTTCCTATGTCTACAACGCACGCATCTCCTGCTAGTATTAAGGGCCTTGAGTTTTAGTTTGGCCCCGGGCCCCCAAAATGCCAGGACCGGCCGTGGATGCACCGAAGACTAACACGTACCGGATCCCATGAGATCCGCTGAAGACACAACTCCACACGCCCACCGATAACTCTACAAGCACTTTCGGGATAGAGACTATGCGGGGAGGACCCTTCTCCATCTCGAGGGAGCCGTCACCGCCTTACCTTCCTGAGTAGGACACAACCCTCACCGACCTAAAAAAGCCTAAAAGGCGGAGTAGGAACCCTCCCGTCGGCAAGGGCCGAGGACAACCGGGCTTTCATGACCCTAAGGCCACCGGAGATGAGGCGGACCTACGGCTGCGCCGACGGGAGGCGGAGCACTCCCTTTCTTCTTGATAACGAACTGCAACGTTTTCGAGGAGTGAGTACGAATATGCTCCTCCATGTGTAGTAAATCGACACGGTATAAATCGATATAAGCCCACCGGGGCAATGCAATCAGACGCATGTCGACCATCTCGCCACAGCCGTTTTGGACTACCTTACCATGGTGCTCAGATCGTCCCTTTCTTATCTCGTGTCTAGCCTATCAACTTCATCTAATCCATTTGGCTACTCTAGTGCCTTTGTAGAATAGGTCCTTAGGGCATGTTGGAGGAAATACCATTTGAGTCAGTTTTGAATACTACTCCACTCATGTTTTTTCGGTGCATCTAGTGGATTGTCTCATGCAGAATTACTATGCCATTGAGTATATTCCTTCCTTGCATGAAAGCCGTTTGAGATGGCCGGACAACATGGTCAGCTACCGAGTTCAACTTATTCGTCGCCGCTTTAGTGAAAATATATCTTGAAGATGACATTAATGAGGCATATGGGTCTGAATTGTTTGATCTATTCGGCCTCTTTAATCATCGGCAACAAGACAATCTCGGTAAAATTAAGTCTGAATAGGTCAAGTCGGTCGACATGTAGACAATTGAACAACTCCGTAAGGTCATTCTTAATGTTATCTTAGAAATTCTGATAGAATTCTGCGGGGAAACCATCCAAACCGGGAGCTTTGTTGTGTTCATTTGGAATACCGCATATCTCACCTCCTCTTTTGAGAAAGGTGCCGCGAGGATATTGTTTTGTTCTGTCGTGACTTGTGGAATATCACCTGTTTGGGTCTCGTGATGAAATTCCCTTCAGCCGGCACTCTGAACATATATTTGTAGTATTTTTGTGATATACTTTTTGAGCTCCTCCCGATCTTTGATCCACCCCTCATCCTATTAGAGATTGTAAATATATTTCTCCTTTGCCGCCCATTGGCAACCTCTCTTGTATTACTACCCCCATCAAAACGAAATCAGTTTCGGATCTCTAGTAGTATTTGATCTCCTCTTCTCATAGAAGACGGGCAACCTTCTCATTCGTTTGATTTTTCAATTCAATCTATTATTGAGATAATGTGTGTGTCTCTGCAATTTTGTCGAGGTCATCAATGATGTTATAGAGCTGTCGCTTTTATTTTTTATAAATTTCGTTGGTGTGTTTCGCCCATCCAGAGAGATGTTGCCTCATGGCTCATATTTTAAAGATCTATCTCTGAATAGGTGTACTACCAACGGCGGGCCTCTCCCAAACATTCTTGATTATGTCTACAAATTCGTCCCTACAGAACCATCCCAAGTCAATTTTGAAAGGGCATCAGACAGCTCGGTTCCTAGAGTTAGAATCCAGAATGACGGGTGCCTTTATAAAATAGGTGCAGGTTACATATGGGTTTGACTAAAATATCGAACCCTCCGAATACACATATTTGACACAGTTTCAACACTTGATATTTTTTCTCTTTTTTTGTGAGATACTGATTTTTTGGTTTAGCACAAAATATAACTGCATGTGGAAATAAATGTCACTTCCTCCATTCGAAAATGCATGTTGTGGTTTTAATTAACCACTTTGTTTTTAGTATTTAATCACAATAGCTATATGTAAGTTGACATAATTTTTAATTTGGGCAAGTAGATTTTGTGAGAGGAGAAACCGTTTGGAGGTGAAAGAAGGCTAGAGGAAGAATAAAGAAGAATGACCGTTGAATCTTAATCTAAAGACCCAAAAATCGACTCACCCAAAATAAATTTTCAGGCGACTTCATATAGCCGATCCCAATTGTAGTTTTTTAAGCTAATCACTCACGCAGCCATTAGGGTTGTGGGATGGCCGAAGCATATTTAAGAAGTATGCCCACAACTTCTAAGATAGACTTGCAGATTGAGTCGGAGCAACAAATGTGTTTGCTTTGGATCAACTCCCTTTCTGCTTTTGATGCTCACTGCGTTTCTCTTTCTCCCTAGCTTTCTTGACCTGTCTATTTCTTTTTCCTTGCGAGATACTACTGACTTTTTTGGTTTGTCGATACTGCTGTACCGCAAATCAAAACTGCATTTAAATAATCGAGACCTCATGTTTAGTACTTAATCATACCTTTTGAGCTAATTTTGCACTAAATCACTCAACACATTCGTTAGGCAAAACAAATTTTAAAACTCCACAAAAGGGCACCCGCGGCGATGTTTCGGACGAATGCTTCGTGTCGAAGTCATTACTGCAGCGTATAGATTGTCTTTAGTTACGTGTCGGCGTTCCGGATTATTTTCCTATCTTATGCATGCATGGTTCAGGATACATGCATAATTGAACAAGGTTTGTTCATCGATCTATCATTGAACTCAACTACTGTAGCAAATATATCGACGGTGCGCGCCTGACATTGACATGTGCACAATAATGCTGTACCATGTTCGTGCTCATGCATGCACCGTCACCACGTTTTCCAAATTTAAGAGCACAATAGTAGCATCGCCTACACACATATACATAGATATTCATTGTTTAATTATCTAGAGGGTGGGTTAAGATCGCCTAACTAGCTGCCTGAAACAAATCATTAACATTAATTAAGGCCCTGTTCGACAGTCATCCAGCTCCGGAAGCACGCGGAGCGATGCTTGGGCGACTCCTAGAAAACGGGCTGCGGGCCGCTCCGCTCCGGCGCGGAGCTGCGGAGCTGAGAGCTACCGAGCAGCGCCTAAGCTTTGCTTGTGCGGTGCAACACTCTTTATTTAATCAGCGCATGCCATTGACCAAAGTAAATGACAATGCAGAAAAATGCTCGTGCGCGATTCTGCCGATTGATTTCGCTGATCTGATCTGGTCTTCCATCGATTTCATTCCCTTGCATGTTACCGATGAATAAACATACTAGCATGATGTAATTCATAACCTTCACATGGACGTACATGAGATATGCTCTCCCTGTCCCAAATTATTTATCTTGAATTTGTCTAGATATAGATGTATCTTAGTGTTAGATACATCATCCGTATCTAGACAAATATAAGACAGGTAATTTGGGTGGAGGTAATATGTATATATAGTTGACGAACCATTTCAGGTAATTAACCAGATTATCAAGGTCTGATCATCTTCTTGACAGAAGAAAAAGTATAATCCAGTTGGTAATGACAAGCACACTAGTTTCTTATGGTAACCAGTACTATCTATAGGCAGCTAGCCACACATAGAAGGCTCTAGTACTACCTAGCTAGCTCCAACATTCGTTCGTGGTCTTTGGGGCCTGATCAATCGCTTTGGCTAATTTGTTGAAGAACTAATTACCTACCTATCACGCCACATAAATCAAGTCAAGTGGATGTAACCTTGGTTTGGAGGGTTACGTGCGTGCAAAGAAGTTGAACTATATTCATAGTTAATGCGCTAAGACCACGACTGACTACTCCCCAACAGAGAAATATATAGTTGATGTGTCAAATAAGTAAGTAGAAATTAGTTGCGTTTGACGCTTTCACTCCTTGTCTCATAGTTAATGCGCTAAGACCACGACTGACTACTCCCAACGAACACATGTGTAAGCTATCCAGTGTTATGTTTCCGGGTACCCTAATATTCACTAGAGGGAGTAGATATTTGATGCGTACGTGCTCGGCCTCTGCATCAGAATGATGCATGCGGTCATTTTATTAATAAGCAAACAGTCCAACAAAGTCTCCAAGTCTCAAAAAGTAAAAGAGCTCCCAAAAAGCAAAAATATGAAAACAGGATAGCCACAACCGGTAAAACGTGCTCCGGTTAGTTTGTTGGTTCGTTTCATGCAGGAATTAAGCAGGATGATATAGCCATATCATATCATATACAGGAGTAGCATATACTATATCATGTCTAATGCAGGAGTAGCATATATATCTCGTCGGTAGTTGAGCTGATCTCATGTGCTTCTCCTGTCCTCATCGACGCATTACCGATCATAGGAAAGAAAACATCACAAGGTCAAGGAGAATACCGTACCACCACCTTTTACCTATTAGTGGAGTGGAGGTTGCAAAGCAAAGCATGCAGTACAGTAGTATATGCTGCTGCATGCAAAGTTTCTTCTGACGAAATAACAGTGTGCATGGCAAAGTAAAGGTGGTGATAGAAGGCCAAGAGAAAGGGTGTGCACATTTTTGAGGTGGGATTCGATAGGGAAGGAGCCATGGAATATTCAACTGAAAACACAAAGAAGAAAATGAAGGACTCGAAAGGAGGAGAAAAGGCAAGGGCAACAGACAAAAACACAGCCCATAACCGCATGTCCATCTAACATGGTCCTGGCCAAAAGTGTATTCGCTCCGTAAACAAATATAAGAGCGTTTAGATCACTCTTATATTTCTTTACAAAGGGAGTAGCATTTTGTTTTTCCAGATTTTGTTCCTTTTTCTCTATTAACAAGTTTCAGTGTATTTTGAGTAAAATATACTAATATTTTTCATGCAATTTTGAAAAACTATTCACACATGCATTTTTAGAAAGTGTGCTTATATTTCAAAAAAATGCTCATGTAATTAAAAAGTGGTCCATATTAAAAATAAGTGGTCCATGATAGTACTGATGCTCATGTAATTGAAGAAGTTTTTTTTAATTTTCCTTGATGAAACTTTAAGAAATGTGTGAAAATGTTCTCGCATGCTTATACAATGTTCATGTTTTAGTGTTCACACCTTTTTAGAAATACTTATATAGAATTAAAGAAGGTATTCATGCATTTTCAAAATGCATGTAATTTTGAAAAGGTGTTCCCGCATTTTAAAAACATCCATACAATTTTTATTTTTTATGTAAATTAAGAAATGTGTCCACATATTTTTGAAATAATGTTCATACAATTTTCTAAAATGTTCACACGTTTAAAAAGTTTGAAATGGGGTTAAAACATTTAGAAGAACTCATATAATTTTCCTAGGAAAAATATATTTTAATGATAATAAAGAAAAAAATAAAGCAGAAAGGACACCCAAAAAAAGGAATGTTTCACGGGAGTACCGAAGCACAATACGTAGCACATCAGGGTGTCGTTTATTCATGACGTGCCGGTTCGTGTCAACTTCTGCTGCTGGCGGCAAGGCGGGCTCTGGCTCCAATGGCAAAGCAGTCGAAGGCATGAGTAGACAAGGCTGCGGTAGCACGAGGATGGCGACGACAATGGGCGATGCTAGTGTGCTCCCCTCCAACCTCATCGGCGCGGTGAGTACCGTTGTGGGTGGGTCCGGACGGCAGCGAGCAAATGTAGTAGATGGTCCAGAAAATAGCCCATACTTTTTTGGAAAATCTTTTTTTCTCGGAAAAAAGAAAGAGTAAATAAATCTGAGGATTTTGCTTGCACATCCCCCAGAACTACCACCCTACAAAAAGTCCCACAAAACTTAATTCTTCGTAACTCCGTAGTATTCAACAAAAAACTAGCACTACAATTCAGGCAACCAAGTCTTTAGTTAGGTGTCGGCGTTCCGAATTATCTGGTTCTCTATTAGCTACAGCGTCATGCCTGCTTGAATAGCTCCGGATACATGCATCCATGATTGAACAAGAGTTTGTTCATCAATTGATCGTTCAAGTCAGCTCTCCCGCAAAAAAAGAATAAATAGAAGATCATTCAACTCAACTACTGTAGCTGTGTAGCATACCGACGGTGCGCAGGCAGCAGACATTGACATGTGGACAATAATGCAGGCACCGCCATCACGTTTTCTCCAAATTAAGAGCACAGTAGTATCACTTATTGCTTAACTAGAGGCTTAAGATCGTCAAACTAACTAGCTGCCTGCAACAAATCATTTAAGCTTTGCTTGTGCGGAGCGGAGCAACACTCTTATTTAATCTGCACATGCCATTGACTAGAGGAAATGAAAATGCAGAAAAACGCGCTTGCTCGATTCTCCCGATTTATTTGGCTGATCTTGTCTTCGATTGATTTGCAATAATTCCCCTTGCACGTGATTCCCGGAGAATAAAAATACTGGCACGATGTAATTCTTAACCTCCACGTGGAGATCGATCGACGGACGTACTCCGACGTAGTACATTATATAAAGTAATTAACCATTTCAGGTACTAAGCAGATTGGCAAGTTCTAACCATGTTCTCGGTAGATGAAAAGGTCTAATCGAGTTGGTAATGACAATTGACAAGTACATTAGTTTGTTTGTGGAAACCAACAAAGCCAGCCAGCTCTATATACTAGGTAGCTAGCCTAGCCACACACACAAGTCCTGGCTGGCTGAAACATTCTTTCGTGGTCTTTGCATTGCGGCCTCATCGATCGCTTAGTTTGGCTATCATCTGTTGAAGAGCTAACTAGTTCACTACCTGCCATGCCTGCCACATCGATCAAGTCAAAGTGGAGATAACTTTGGTTTGCAGGGTACTCACCGTACGTGCAACAAGTGGCTTCGTCATCTATAACGACTACTGCAAGAATGTATCCATAATATGGTTGATGCGTCAAATAAGTAAGTACTAGAAATTGGTTGGGGTTGAAGCTTTCACTCCTTGTCACATAGTTAATGCACTAAGCCGACGACTACTCCCCAACGAACACATGTGTTGGCTACTACCTATGGACCTCTCTCTATATATCCATCCAGTGAACAACGCACGTAAGTGCTATATTTTCGGGCACCCTAATTTTCTATGGATAGTTACGATTGGTGCCGCTTGTATATAGGAGTAGTAGATATTTGATGCCTACGTGCTCGTCTATGTAGTTGTTAATTAGTTAGTTTGTTGGCTTTGTTTCATGCAGGAAGCACTATGATATAGCCATATCATATCAGACCGATCTTACAATGTCCTATGACTCATGTAGGAATATCGTCGGTAGTTGAGCTGATCTGATGTGCTTCTCCGGTCCTCATCGTCGCATTACCGATCATAGGAAAGAAAACATCACAAGATCAGGGAGATTACCGTACCACCACCTTTACCTATTAGTGGAGTGGAGGTTGCAAAATGCAATGCATATCAGTAGTATATGCTGCTGCACCCTGCATGTAAAGTAAGTATCTTCTCACGAAATAACAGTGTCCATGCAAAAGTAAAGGTGGTGATAAAAGACCAAGAGAGAAAGTGCGTGCATATTTTGGAGGTGGGATTCCTTCCATTGGGAAGGAGCGATGGAATATTCAACCCAGAACACAAAGAAGAAAAGGAAGCACTGGAAAGAAGAAGATGAAAAGGGGACAGCAACAGACAAAAGCAGAGCCCATGACAGCAAAGGTGATGAAAGGCTCGCGAGTTCAAATGCTCCCTCATGAATAGTATGTTTATTTTTTTAAAAAAATCCGACATTTTTTAGCAACAAACATTAATGAGTTCTCTACGTATGTGTTTTTCTTGAAGAAAAACCATTCCTAAATGCTTTGGGATTCAAAATAAAACCGATGCTCCAAAAAGACTATTTTTAAAGTATTTTGGAGATTGATATTTTTTTGCCCGGAACATTAGGAATGTATTGGTTTTCACTAGGTTTTCTGCTAATTAACCGGACAACTTTCTTTTGCTTAATTAATGGATGGGTTATCTTTTTTTGCTTCCATTCAATAAAATCTTAGTTTTTTCAAAAATATGGAGGCTTTTGTCTGCAGCTGGATGGATCCTCCTTTGGTGTTCTGTTGTATACGCTTTCATGACTCACGGACATTGAGATTGAGGTTGAGTTATGTCTAGTGCGGATCTCTTTTCTTTTAGAGGAATAACATGCAGTTCGGAGTAGTAGTATTTTAATTAGCATAAGCCATTGACTAGAGGAAATGAAAAGCAGAAAGGAAACCCGGACGCGATTCTCTCCATCGATTTGGTTGATCTTGTCTTCGATTGATTGCATTTCCTTGCACGTTACTGACAAATAAAAAATAAAAATACCTCATAGCATGGTGTAATTCTAACCACGTGGACATCTACACATGAACGTGATGTATATATAATTGATTTACCATTTCAAGCAGACAAGTATCGGTGCTTAAAGAGATATGTGGTCCGGGTCGTCTAATCATGTTCTTGATGGAAGAAAAGGTATAATCAAGTTGTTAATGACAAGTAGAGTAATTTGTTTATGGAAACCAACAGATCTAGCTAGCTATGCAGCCACATTGAAGATGGCTCGCTCTAGGCTCTGCCTAACTAGCTGAAACATTCGTTCGTGCTCTTTGCGACGCTAATGCTATCTATCTGTTGGCCTATGATTTGTTGAAAAGCTAATTGACTAGTACCTACCATTCATGCCGCATCAAGTCAAAGTAAAGGTAATTAACTTTAGTTTGTAGGGTAGTATATGGTTGATGTGTCAAATAAGTAAGTGGATATTAGTTGCGGTTGACGCTTTCACTCGTTTTCGCATAGTTGATGTGCTAAGACGACGGCTACTCCCCAACAAACAGATTTGTTGGTTGGTTACTACCTATCTCTCTCGTTATGTATCTATCCAGTAAACATTAGGAAACGTTTGTGCACCACAACATGTATATATGGACAGTTACGGTTGCCGCCGGCCGCTTGTACTAGTAGATGATGATAACTACTCCTGTAGTTTAATGAGTAGTTAGTTTGTTTGTTTCATGCAGGATTATGGCCATATCATATCATTCTTGTCATGTCTCATGTGGGAGTAGGATATATCCTTATCCTGGTAGTTGAGCGATGGATCCCATGAGCTTCTCTCTCCGGCCTCCTCACGGACGACGAAAAGAAGAAGATAACAAGCAGATTACCATACCACCACCTTTTGAGAGTACTTGCATAGTGGAGTGGAGGTTGCAAAGCATTACTGCATGCATGTAAAGTTTCTTCTGACAAATTACAGTGTGCATGCAAAGTAAAGGTGGTGACAAAAGGCCAGCCAGGAGAAAGTGTGTGCAGATTTTAGAGGTGGGATTCCTTCCACGGGGAAGGAGCCATGGAATATTCAACCGAGAAACAAAGGAGAAAAGGGAAAATAAGAGGAAGAAAAGGGGAGGGCACCAAAAGCAGAGCCCGCAACGGCGAAGGCGATGGAAGCAGATACCTGATACCTGGGAGCTTCTATTTGCTGCTCTTTGCGGCAAATTGTCGCTCGATCACACAAGGGTGCCGCAAAATGGGGTGACCCTAGAACGCATCGTAGAGCCCTTTGTGTTGAGCAATTTCCTTTTGATTTGGTTAGTTTACTGTTGTACACATGGTTTTCCGGTCGGTTTTCTACAAAGTACAAACACCTATCATGGGACTTGTTTCAACAATTTTGGAAATTATATTAATGGAGACTAAAAAATGTGCAGAATTTTAAAAAATACGTAGACAACTTGTTGCAATAAGCGACAAATAGGAAATATTCTCATATCCGAGGCTCATGGCATCAAGAAGTCAACCAAACACATGGAGCCCCATTATACAACCCAGCCATGGCACAACCCAGTAAGTCTGCTTTATTTTTATAGAAAACATTTTACAAGATTATTCTAGAAAACGAAACCAAAAGATTTAAATTTTATGTACAAGTTAGTCTCAAAGTGGAAGAGTATATGTTGCGGAAAATGGTAAAACATTCATGTACATATAAAAGAAATAATCTTTCGCTTATTAGAAAAACTATTCCTGGTTTTAAAACCAAGTACATTCATGTATTAAAAAAATCATGGATTTTTAAAACTGTTCGTACATGTGTGAATATATGTTCAAATGCTATGAAAATATAGTGAAATGCAATAGGAAAACAAAACATAAGAAATCAACAAAATGAAGGACAAAATAATGATAACAAAATGACCTAGTCCCCCGAGGGAGCGTGTTTGGTCGACACTTATTGGTTGCACTGAGGAGGAATAGACAAGAATTGCCCATATAAAAACTATCCTCCGATAACGTGGCCCCTTGCCTAAGGCGGCCCCTAAACGGATCCTCCCAGCACGGATATAGGGCCGGCTCTCGAGCACATTTTTTTCTTTCAATTTCACTCTTTTTGTTTGGTTACTTTTATTTATATCTTACAAATGGAAATTATTTTATTTAAATCATCAAAATTGTTAATTGCTTGTTTAAAAAATGTCCATGAAGTTTTAAAAAATCTTCGTAAAACCTTTATAACTATTGGTAACATTCAAAAACATATTCGTCACATTTAAAAAGATGTCCACGTTTCAAAACTATCTTAATGACATTTTAAAGAAATGTTAATAAAATGTAAAACCACTTTCATAACATTCGAAAAAAATTATGCTCACGTAATTTAGAAAAATGATATTTATACAATGTAAACAAATGTCTGCATCATTTATAAAATATTTTATACCATTCAAAAAATGTTTCTGACATATTACAAAAATGTTTATACGATTTTTTGGCTTAATTTTTTAAAAAAGTGGTCTGTACCGCCCAAAAACATTGTTCATGACATTTTAAAAGAATATTCACTTGTTTCAAAAAAATTCGGTCATTTTCAGAAATGACTATAAATTGAAAAATGTTGATGTACTTTGGAAAAATTGGTACATACCAATAAAAAATGTGCAACAAGTATTGTTTTAACACTTCTTCAAAAAGTTCAAACTTGTAGTTTTGTAAAATGTTTGTATAGCTTAAAAATGTGCACGTAATTTGGAAAAATATATTTTGTGACATTCAAAAAAAAGTTCCATGTGTATTTTTAAAATGTTTAATATCTATTCAAAAAAAAGTTCTTCATGTATTTGACAAATGTTCATCTAGTATCAAAGAATTGTTTCCAGTACGCAACGGTCACAGTAGCTACCACAGGTGTCACCTTGGCCTTTGAAAGACTTCCAAGCGACGTGGTTGTTCCCTTCGAGCCAATCAGAAATTCAACACTAGTATAGAATATTTGTGAATATTTCTACACTAGTGTAAGAAAGTTTACTAAATGGGCTGGGCCAATCCAACAGCGAGAGTCCAATTAGAGCTCCCTTGCAGCTGTGCATGCTCACCGAGTTCAATTTCAGGTCGGCTGCCTCATCTTGTTCCAATCAGTCGAGAATAAAGAACCGATCGATACGTGCGAGCATCCCAGTGAGGGACGAACCACTTTGTTTCCTTTATCTAAAAAATCCACTTTGTTTTATTTTTTAAAATTGTTTCCTTCATTTTATTTTGGGTCATTTTAGTATAAAATAATCATGAAATTTAATTAATATTCTTGAATTTGAACAAGAATTAATAAATTGAAAAAAAGTTCAGTTATTCAGGAATTTGCAAAACATTCACACATAAGATTTGTTTTTGCTAATTTTACAAATATTCACAAACCTGTGATTTAAATTTAAAAATTTGGCAACTTAAAAAATAAGTATAACTATGGGAAATGCTTACAAATCTAACAAATATTATTAGATAAAAACATGTTTGCCTAGGCCCACGAGGGAGCGTGTTTGCTCAACACTTATTAGGATACATTGAGGAGGAATAGACAGGAATTGCCCAAATAAAAGACTATCCGCCGGTAACGACATTGGTGCCAGATGGCTGCTATATATCGCACGCGCGGCCCCTAAATGGGTCAGGTGGCCCCTAAATGGGTCTGCCAAGCACGGAAATAGCGCCAATTGTTCAGCACATTTTTAGTTTTTTCTTTACCTTTTTTTTACTTTTATTCATATCTTATAAATGGAAATTATTTCATTTTTATATTTAAAATATTTAATCGCTTGTTTAAAAAATATTCATGAAGTTTTAAAAAATGCTTGTAGAAGCATTATAAATTATCAATAACATTCAAAAAAGTATTCGTCACATTTAAAAAGATGTCCACGTTTCAAAACTATCTTCATGACATTTTAAATAAAATTTAATAAAATGTAGAACAGTGTTCTCATAAATTAGAAAACTAATAGTATATTGTAACATTCAAAAAGTTATATAGGAAATGTAAAAAATTATATATAATGTAAAAAATGTTTGCATGGGTTAAACACTGTTTTGTACAATTCAATATATGTTTCTCACATTTTACAAAAATGTTTATAGAAATTGTTCGCTTAATTTTAGAAAACTGTTCCGTACCACTCAAAAATAACGTTCATAATATTGTAAAGAATATACACGAATTTAAAAAGAAATACTAAAATTTTCAGAAATGTATATACACTGCAAAAATGTTGATATAGTTTTGAAAAAATATACCGTAGCATAGAAAAATGAGCAACGTGTATTTCATTTAACACTTTTTCAAATAGTTCAAACATGTATTTTCGAAAATGTCCATATAACTACAAAAATGTTCACATAATTTAAGAAATTATTTTGTACAATTGGAAAAACAATTTCCATGTGTATTTGGGAAATGTTTAGAATCTATTTTATTTTTTGATAAAACATTTATTTGAAAAAAATGGTCTAATGTATTTGACAAATGTTCAACTTTGTATCAAATATATATTCCACATGTATAGGAAAAATGTGAATCATGGAATGGAAAAAATGGTTATGTATAGAAAACAAAAAAAGAAAAGCAAAAAATAGTGAGACCTGAAGAAAATCCAAGAAAATTGTAAGTAAAAGTATATAAAATAAAAAATTAAATAAATAAAGAAAACCCAATGAGAATCTAAGAAAACTAATGAACGCCGTAAAAATCCCAATAAAAACGGTAAAAAACCACACAAAACCCAAATAAATAAATAAAATTGAACGCATGGTAAGCCAATGAAAACCGTAAAGAAAACACCTAATAATTGGAAAAAATAAGCCAATGAAAACGTCAAAAAACAGACAAAAAGGAAAAAAATAATGAAAATAGCACAGAAAATAGAAAAAGTAAAAATATTGAAAACCAAAGAAAAACTTAAAGAAAACACATATAAAATGAAAGATAGAAAAAAAATTAAGAACAAAGAAAGCTGATGTAAACAGTAAAGAAAAACTTAGATCTTAAGGGCTGGACCAATCAATCCAATAATTAACCACCTAAAGGAATAACAAAAAACCAAATGGACAACAACTACAACGACCGAGTGAGCTAAGGCAACGAACATACAACGACTATTATCAAAGACTCAAGGGCTCGTATGACGCTGTCATCAGAGACTCGAATGGCAGATTCATCGCGGCAGGAAACGGGGAAATCGATTGGTGCGAAGATGTGCTTATGGCTGAGGCAATTAGCTTACGGTTTGGTCTCAATTTGACAACTACAGTCGGGTGTAACCGCATAAAGGTGAACTCCGACATCATCGAGGTGATCGACACAATGAAGAATGGAGGTCACCCTATTGGTCTATTGGCGATAGTTTTTGATGATATATATCACTTTGCGTGTGATTTTCTGCATATGCCAGAACTGATTGCCTTTTCTTTTTAGATTCAGGGGTGTGTATGCGAAATTTTTGACAAGTCATCTCCTTACAATCCGGCCCCATTTGCCAGAAAGTGATCAAACAGGCCAAATCACCCGATCAATGCATTTTGCAAAAAGTTACCAGAATCACGTTGTCTTTTGCAAATAATTAGAGACCGGGTTGTTTTCCGCAAAGCTAACCTCAAATGTGGTGGTTTTCTGTAATTAACTCTCCACCGGAGTGAGGTGTGGCCTCCGTCATGGAGACACTGCCAGAGGGAAGGCGTGGAGCAGCGTCGGCGACGGCTGGAGGTAGCGTCAGGGGTGGTGGGAGGCCGGGTCAGCGGTGCAGGGAATCCCTAGTTGCGCTCTTCCTCTCATGTCACGAAATGGGTGACGGGGAAGGAGAATGTTTTTTCTTCTTCTTCGGGGCTGGTCATGTGGGCTGCCAGGGGAGAACCCGTGGTGGCATTTGCTTTGTAATTCTATGCAGCTAGGAGGCAATACCCTTTCTTTTTCACTTTTCAATGGCTGCTGCGGGAATCCATCATACACCCTAGCTTATTTTCATTGTCAAGGAGATGAAGATGAAAATAAGTTAAGATCGACCCATCAAAACGAGTTCTTTGGGCTTTTGACTTGTTTTAGCAGTA
Organism: Triticum urartu; assembly: GCF_056163025.1. Lineage (NCBI taxonomy): Eukaryota > Viridiplantae > Streptophyta > Magnoliopsida > Poales > Poaceae > Triticum > Triticum urartu. Next base: position 671,427,632 of record NC_141877.1, read on the forward strand.
AGCTGATATAATATAAGCTGCAATAAACCGGCCTTACTAAGGCCACCTCCAACAACAACCCGCAAATTTCCTCCCGCATCCGTCTACGGACTGGGAAGGGGGGATGGAGGCAGTCCGCGGACACAGATGCGGGAGACCGCCATTTAACCGTAGCCGCATACATTTCAAACTATATTTCAACAAACCGGATGAAATTCGTGCAAATATGACCAGATTTCATAGAAACATGACAGATTTCATACAAACGCGACAGATTTTCATTATATTTCAAACATTTAAAACAATAAAATACGACCCTACCTAAACCTATCCTACGGCAGCGGCACCCAGTGTCCAAGCCCGTGTCTTCCTCCATCCACCGTTTCCATGAGCACCAGCGATAAGACCCGTGAAGTGAATGTGCGGTCTCCGGTGAGCAAGAGTATAACACAGGAGATGGACCGACCCACATGGGATATAAGGCACTACTGCCTCCCATGGCGTAGTCGTCCTCGGAGGACGTTAGTTCCACGGTGGAAATGGTGGCGCCGGCGTTGTTGTCGTCCCCCCGGGCCGCCTGATGGTTCGTCGGTGGCGCAGCTCGCATTGTTCTCCTCCGCGATTGCCTGCAGCTGTGCCTCTGCGGCTCCCGCTTCCTCGCAAGCGGCGGCTTGAGCGTGAACGACATCGTAGATGGCACGCTGCTTCATGATGAAGTTTGGGTTCACCGTGGCCATGGCCGCCACGGCCTCCTCGCTCGTGCACTCACCGTAGGTCTGGCCCTCCGCCAGTCGGTGCTGCTCTAGGAGGAATAGGTTGCACCATTGTTCCTCCTGTGCCTGTTGGAACACCGACAAAGGCACCATCGCTGGCTGCACCTCCACCATGGCGGTGTTGGAGTGCTCCTGCGCTTGCTCCATGGTAAAGCCGGCGTGCACAAGAGGCTCGGGAGCTGGAGAAATGACGTCGGAGCCAATCTCCATCGTGGTGTCGTCCTCGTCATCGGAGACCTCGGGCGAGCTGGCCGGCAAGCCGGCCTCGACCCGCCTGGCACGGCAACTCTGACAGCGGCGGAAAGGGTGACACGATGTGCTTCATATCCGTGAAAAGGCTCTCCCACAGAGAGTTTCACTGCCTTCAATCATGGTGGATGCCGTTTAAGTGAGGAGGATGGGGAGTGACTTGTGTTCTGGTGTGGAGTGGAGAGCCGGGTGTGGCCGCCTTTAAATAGTGGATTCCGTTGAGGCGAGGCATTCAGGTGCGTCAGTCCGTGGTGCCAGAGTGGGTTTCTTGGCCGGTGAGCCTTCTTAATGGCGGCATCAGACGGATAGGGGCATTGAATGGGCGTGGTAGATATCCGCCCCATCCCGTCCAGTCACACATCTCTGGCATTGAACAGGCACGGACACCGGAGATGCATCGCCAGCGGCGCCCTTGGCGACGCACCGCTTCAACGGTGGAGGCAGTCAGAGGTCGCGTCCGTCCTGAGCCGTCTTCAATATGGAGCGGCGCGCTCTACAACGGCATGAGTACGGGCAATTGGCGTCGGAAAGGAACTCGCGCAGGCAAGGGAGGAGGGGTTTAGGTGTGTCAGGGCGGTCAGAAGAAGGCTTGGGAGCTGCTTGGACTCCCGCAAAGCCTGCCACGTCTGTCTCCGGTTTAAGGGAAAAAGTACGTGCGGACCGCGCCACGGATCAAATTGCGTTGGATGGCTTTTGACGCATGCGGGAGGTTTGCGGGTCGGCGTTGAAAATGCCCTAAACTTCCACATGAGTCCACGTACAATAGTTTTTCATTTTCCAAGGGTTCTTTGTATGAACGAGTCCACAACTGCCGGCACACTTCCCATGGATCGCGTTGCCGGACCTGAGTTTCTATAGCCTGTGTGGCTCCGCGTTCCAGCCGTTGCTGGTCTGCCTCGACGGCCATCGACAGGTGCTGGTAGCGCAGAGCGCCTGCGTCGAGTGGCTCCTATTCGAGCGCATGCACGACGCCCTAACGCTCATGAGCCCATTGTCCGCGGCCGCCGCCACCACCATGGTGGTCTCCGGACTCCACACCCTCCATGATGCTCGCAAGGAGTCTCTTGAGCTGCAGGGGCCAACCATCCAGAAGCTGGTAGTGTGCTCGGATCACATCATTGCTGCCACATTGGTCGACGAGAGCGCACTAAACACAGACGTCGTCAAGCTGGCGCTGTGCCGGCCAGGGGCGTCCTCCTGGGCACTCACTGCATGCTTCTACAACGTCTTCATGTCCCTCTAAGACATTGTACTGTACCAGGGGCAACTCCATGCCCTCACCACTAACAAGGCCCTCTTCTTCATCTCCTTCTCCATCTCTGGTGGGAAACATAGCATGCAATTTCAAAAAAAAATTCTTACGATCACACAAGATCTATCTAGGAGAAGCATAGCAACGAGAGGGGGAGAGTGTGTCCACATACCCTCGTAGACCGAAAGCGGAAGCATTAGTTTAAGGTGGTTGATGTAGTCGAACATCTTCTCGATTCAACCGATCAAGTACCGAGCGTACGACACCTCCGAGTTCTGCACACATTCAGCTCGATGATATCTCTTGAACTCTTGATCCAACAAAGTGTCGAGGGAGAGTTTCGTCAGCACGACGGCGTGATGACGGTGATGGTGAAGTGATCCGCGCAGGGCTTCGCCTGAGCACTATGACAATATGACCGGAGGCGTAAACTGTGGAGAGGGACGCCGCACACGAGTAGAACTCAATGTTGTGTGTTCTAGCGGTGCCCCCCACATATATGTAGGTGGGAGAGAGAGAGGGGCTGCAAGGGGCACCCCAAGTAGGAGTAATCCTACTTGGGCGCCTCCTCCAAGTCAGCCTCCCCCTTCCATATCCATCGGAGGGGGAAGGAAAGGGAGGGAGGAGGGGAAGGAAAGGGGGAGTCTGAATCCGCCGCTTTCCTTCTCCCTTCCCTTCCTTTCCTTCTCCTCCTATTCTGCCTATAGGGGGCGCACCAGGCACTTTTGGGGCTGGTTTGTCCAACTATTGGCCCATTAGGCCCATATAGCTTGCCGGGGGTAGCCCGGAACCCCTTCAAGTGACCCGATATGTATCCGGTACCCCCAGAACACTTCCGGTGTCCGAATACTATCGTCCTATATATATATGAATCTTTACCTCTCAACCATTTTGAGACTCCTCGTCATGTCCGTGATCTCATCCGGGATTCCGAACAACATTCGGTCACCAAATCACATGAATCATATAATACAAAATCATCATCGAACGTTAAGCGTGCGGACCCTACGGGTTCGAGAACTATGTAGACTTGACCGAGACACCTCTTTAGTCAATAACCAACATCAGAACCTGGATGCTCATATTGGTTCCGACATATTCTACGAAGATCTTTATCGGTCGTACCGTAATGACAACGTACGTTATTCCCTTTGTCATCGGTATGTTACTTGCCTGAGATTTGATCGTCGGTATCTTCATACCTAGTTCAATCTCGTTACCGGAAAGTCTCTTTACTCGTTCTGTAATGCATCATCCCGCAACTAACTCATTAGTCACATTGCTTGCAAGGCTTATTATGATGTGCACTACCGAGAGGGCCCAGAGATACCTCTCCGATACTCGGAGTGACAAATCCTAATCTCGATCTATGCCAACCCAACAAACACCTTCGGAGATACCTATAGAGCATTGTTATAATCACCTAGTTACGTTTTGACGTTTGATAGCACACAAGGTATTCCTCCGGTATCCGAGAGTTGCATAATCTCATAGTCGAAGGAATATGTATTTGACATGAAGAAAGCAATAGCAATAAAACTAAACAATCAACATGCTAAGCTAACGGATGGGTCTTGTCCATCACATCATTCTCCTAATGATGTGATCCCATTCATCAAATGACAACACATGTCTATGGTTAGGAAACTTAACCATCTTTGATTAAGGAGCTAGTCTAGTAGAGGCTTACTAGGGACACAGTGTTTTGTCTATGTATCTACACATGTATCAAGTTTCCGGTTAATACAATTCTAGCATGAATAATAAACATTTATCATGATATAAGGAAATATAAAATAACAACTTTATTATTGCCTCTAGGGCATATTTCCTCCAGTCTCCCACTTGCACTAGAGTCAATAATCTAGTTCACATCGCCATGTGATTTAACACCAATAGTTCACATCTTTATGTGATTAACACCCGTAGTTCACATCTCCAAGTGACCAACTCTCAAAGGGTTTACTAGAGTCAATAATCTAGTTAACATCGCTATGTGATTAACACCCAAAGAGTACTAAGGTGTGGTCATGTTTTGCTTGTGAGAGAAGTTTTAGTCAATGGGTCTGCCACATTCAGATTCATATGTATTTTGCAAATTTCTATGTCTACAATGCTCTGCATGAAGCTACTCTAGCTAATTGCTCCCACGTTCAATACATATGTAGATTGAGACTTAGAGTGATCTAGATTAGTGTCAAAGCTTGCATCGATGTAACTCTTTACGACGAACTCTTTATCACCTCCATAACCGAGAAACATTTCCTTAGTCCTCTTAGGTAACTAAGGATAATTTTGACCGCTGTTCAGTGATCTACTCCTGGATCACTATTGTACCCCCTTGGCAAACTCTTGGTAAGGTACACAATATGTCTGGTACACATCATGGCATACTTTATAGAACCTATGGCTGAGGCATAGGGAATAACTTTCATTATCTCTCTATCTTCTGCTGTGGTCGGGCTTTGAGTCTTACTCAACTTCACACCTTGCAACACAGGCAAGAACCCTTTCTTTGATTGATTCATTTTGAATTTCTTCAAAATCTTGTCAAGGTATGTGCTTTTGCAAGTCCTATTAAGCGTCTCAATCTATCTCTATAGATCTTGATGCCCAAAATATAAGTAGCTTCACCAAGGTCTTTTATGGAAAAACTCTTATTCAAGTATCCTTTTATGCTATCCAGAAATTATACATCATTTCCAATTAACAATATGTCATCCACATATAATATTAGAAATGCTACAGATCTCCCACTCACTTTCTTATAAATACATACTTCACCATAAGTCTGTATAAAACCATACGCTTTGATCACCACATCAAAGCATATATTCCAACTCCGAGATGCTTGCACCAGTCCATAGATGGATCGCTGGAGTTTGCACACTTTGTTAGCACCTTTAGGATCTACAAAACCTTATGGTTGCATCATATACAACTCTTCTCTGAGACATCCATTAAGGAATGCAGTTTTTACATCCATTTGCCAGATTTCATAAAATGCGGCAATTGCTAACATGATTTAGACATACTTAAGCATCGCTACGGCTGAGAAAGTCTCATCGTAGTCAAATCCCTGAACTTGTCGAAAAATCTTTTTGCAACAAGGTTAGCTTTGTAGATAGTAACCCTACCATCAGCGTCCATCTTCCTCTTGAAGATCCATTTATTCTCAATGTCTTGCCGATCATCGGGCAAGTCCACCAAAGTCCACACTTTGTTCTCATACATGGATCCTATCTCAGATTTCATGGCCTCAAGCCATTTATCGGAATCTAGGCTCATCATCGCTTCCTCATAGTTTGTAGGTTTGTCATGGTCTAGTAACATGACTTCCAGAACAGGATTATCGTACCACTCTGGTGCGGAACGTGCTCTGGTTGACCTACGAGGTTCGGTAGTAACTTGATCTGAAGTTTTCATGATCATTATCATTAGCTTCCTCTCTAGTTGGTGTAGGCATCACTGGAACTGACTTTTGTCATGAACTACATTCCAATTCGAGAGAAGGTACAATTACCTCATCAAGTTCTACTTTCCTCCCACTCACTTCTTTTGAGAGAAACTCCTTCTCTAGAAAGGATCCATTCTTAGCAACAAAGATCTTGCCTTTGGATCTGAGATAGAAGGTATACCCGACAGTTTCTTTTGGGTATCCTATGAAGATGCACTTCTCCAATTTGGGTTCGAGCTTATCAGGCTGAAGCTTTTTCACATAAGCATCGCAACCCCAAACTTTAAGAAACGGCATCTTAGGTTTCTTGCCAAACCATACTTCATACGGTGTCGTCTCAACAGATTTAGATGGTGCCCTCTTTAACGTGAATGCAGTTGTCTCTAATGCATAACCCCAAAATGATAGTGGTAAATCGGTAAGAGACATCATAGATCGCACCATATCTAATAAAGTACGGTTACGACGTTCGGACAGACCATTACGCTGTGGTGTTCCAGGTGGTGTGAGTTGTGAAACTATTCCACATTGTTTTAAATGAAGGGCAAACTCGTAACTCAAATATTCGCCTCCGCGATCAGATCGTAGAAACTTTATTTTCTTGTTACGATGATTCTCCACTTCACTCAGAAATTCTTTGAACTTTTTCAAATGTTTCAGACTTGTGTTTCATTAAGTAGATATACCCATATCTGCTCAAATCATCTGTGAAGGTTAGAAAATAACGATACCCATCGCGAGCCTCAACACTCATCGGACCGCATACATCGGTATGTATTAATTTCAATAAGTCAGTGGCTCGCTCCATTGTTCCGGAGAATGGAGTCTTAGTCATCTTGCCCATGAGGCATGGTTCAGAAGCTTCAAATGATTCATAATCAAGTGATTCCAAAAGTCCATCCGCATGGAGTTTCTTCATGCGCTTTACACCAATATGACCTAAACGGCAGTGCCACAATCATTATCAACTTTGCATCTTTTGGCATCAATATTATGAATATGTGTATCACTACCATCGAGATTCAATAAATCATTTATATTAAGTGTATGACCATAGAAGGTTCTATTCGTGTAAACAGAACAACAATTATTCTTTGACTTAAATGAAATAATCGTATTGCAATAAACATGATCCAATCATATTCATGCTCAATGCAAACACCAAATAACATTTATTTTAGGTTCAACACTAATCCCGAAGGTAAAAGGAGTGTGCGATGGTGATCTTATCAAGCTTGGAATCATTTCCAACACACATCGTCACCTTGCCCTTAACTAGTCTCTGTTCATTTTGCAACTCCTGTTTCGAGTTACTAATCTTAGCAATTGAACCGGTATCAAATACTCTAGGGTTACTATGAACACTAGTAAAGTACACATCAATAACATGTATATCAAATATACTTTTGTTCACTTTGCCATCCTTCTTATCCGCCAAGTATTTGCGGTAGTTCCGCTTCTAGTGACCATTCCCTTTGAAGTAGAAGCACTCAGTTTCAGGCTTAGGTCTAGCTTTGGGCTTCTTCACGGGAGTGGCAACTTGCTTGCCATTCTTCTTGAAGTTACCTTTCTTTCCCTTGCCCTTTTACTTGAAACTAGTGGTCTTGTCAACCATCAACACTTAATGCTTTTTCTTGATTTCTACCTTCATTGATTTTAGCATCACGAAGAGCTTGGGAATCGTTTCCGTTATCCCTTGCATATTATAGTTCATCACGAAGTTCTAGTTGTTGGAAATATGCCCTAGAGGCAATAATAAAATGGTTATTATTATATTTCCTTGTTCATGGTAATTTTCTATTGTTCATGCTATAATTGTGTTATTCGGAAATCATAATACATGTGTGAATACATAGACCACAACATGTCCCTAGTGAGCCTCTAGTTAACTAGCTCGTTGATCAATAGATAGTCATGGTTTCCTGACTATGGACATTGGATGTCATTGATAACGGGATCACATCATTAGGAGAATGATGTGATGGACAAGACCCAATCCTAAGCATAGCACAAGATCGTGTAGTTCGTTTTCTAGAGCTTTTCCAATGTCAAGTATCATTTCCTTAGACCATGAGATCGTGTAACTCCCGGATGCCGTAGGAGTGCTTTGGGTGTACCAAACATCACAACGTAACTCGGTGACTATAAAGGTATACTACAGGTATCCCCGAAAGTATCTGTTGGGTTGACACGGATCGAGATTGGGATTTTTCACTCCGTATGACGGAGAGGTATCTCTGGGCCCACTCGGTAATGTATCATCATAATGAGCTCAATGTGACCAAGTGTTTGGTCACGGGATCATGCATTACGGTACGAGTAAAGTGACTTGCCGGTAACGAGATTGAACGAGGTATTGGGATACCGACGATCGAATCTCGGGCAAGTAACATACCGATTGACAAAGGGAATTGAATACGGGATTGATTGAATCCTCGACATCGTGGTTCATCCGATGAGATCATTGTGGAACATGTGGGAGCCAACATGGGTATCCAGATCCCGCTGTTGGTTATTGACCGGAGAGTCGTCTCGGTCATGTCTGCGTGTCTCCCGAACCCGTAGGGTCTACACACTTAAGGTTCGGTGACGCTAGGGTTGTAGAGATATTAGTATGCGGTAACCCGAAAGTTGTTCGGAGTCCCGGATGAGATCCCGGACATCACGAGGAGTCCCGGAATGGTCCAGAGGTAAAGATTTATATATAGGAAGTCCAGTTTCGGCCATCGGGAAAGTTTCGGGGGTAATCGGTATTGTACCGGGACCACCGGAAGGGTCCCGGGGGTCCACCGGGTGGGGCCACCTATCCCGGAGGGCCCCATGGGCTGAAGTGGGAGGGGAACCAGCCCCTGGTGGGCTGGTGTGCCCCCCATGGGCCTCCCCCTGCGCCTAGGGTTGGAAACCCTACGGGTGGGGGGCGCCCCACTTGGCTTGGGGGGCAAGTCCCCCTTGACCGCCGCCCCCCCTTGGAGATCCCATCTCCTAGGGCCGGCGCCCCCCTTAGGGGCCCTATATATAGTGGGGGGGGGGGAGGGAGGGCAGCCGTACCTGAAGCCCTTGGCACCTCCCTCTCCCCTCGTAACACCTCTCTCTCTCTCTCTCTCTCTCTCTCTCTCTCTCTCTCTCGTTGGAGCTTGACGAAGCCCTGCCGAGATCACCGCTGCTTCACGCCGTCGTGCTACTGGATCTCCATCAACTTCTCCTTCCCTTGCTAGATCAAAAAGGAGGAGACGTCTTCCCAACCGTACGTGTGTTGAACGCGGAGGTGCCGTCCGTTCGGCGCTCGGTCATCGATGATTTGGATCACGACGAGTACGACTCCATCTACCCCGTTCTCTTGAACGCTTCCGCTCGCGATCTACAAGGGTATGTAGATGCACTCCCCTCTCCCTCGTTGCTAGATGACTCCATAGATTGATCTTGGTGATGCGTAGAAAATTTTAAAATTCTGCTACGTTCCCCAACAGTGGCATCATGAGCTAGGTCTATGCGTAGTTTCTATGCACAAGTAGAACACAAGTTGTTGTGGGCGTTGATTTTGTCAATTTACTTGCCGTTACTAGTCTTATCTTGATTCGGCGGCATCGTGGGATGAAGCGGCCCGGACCGACCTTACACGTACGCTTACGTGAGACTGGTTCCACCGACTGACATGCACTAGTTGCATAAGGTGGCTAGCGGGTGTCTGTCTCTCCCACTTTAGTCGGATCGGATTCGATGAAAAGGGTCCTTATGAAGGGTAAATAGAAATTGGCATATCACGTTCTGGTTTTGGCGTAGGTAAGAAACGTTCTTGCTAGAAACCTATAGCAGCCACGTAAAAACTTGCAACAACAATTAGAGGACGTCTAACTTGTTTTTGCAGCATGTGCCATGTGATGTGATATGGCCAAAAGGATGTGATGAATGATATATGTGATGTATGAGATTGATCATGTTCTTGTAATAGGAATCACGACTTGCATGTCAATGAGTATGACAACCGACAGGAGCCATAGGAGTTGTCTTAATTTATTCATGACCTGCGTGTCAACATAAATGTCATGTAATTACTTTACTTTATTGCTAAACCGTTAGCCATAGTAGTAGAAGTAATAGATGATGAGACAACTTCATGAAGACACGATGATGGAGATCATGGTGTCATGCCGGTGACGATGATGATCATGGCGCCCCGAAGATAGAGATCAAAAGGAGCAAATGATATTGGCCATATCATGTCACTATTTGATTGCATGAGATGTTTATCATGTTTTACTTCTTATTTGCTTAGAACGATGGTAGTAAATAAGATGATCCCTCACAATAATTTCAAGAAAGTGTTCCCCCTAACTATGCGCCGTTGAGAAAGTTCGTTGTCTCGAAGCACCACGTGATGATCGAGTGTGATAGATTCTAACGTTCACATACAACGGGTGTAAGCCAGATTTACACATGCAAAACACTTAGGTTGACTTGACGAGCCTAGCATGTACAGACATGGCCTCGGAACACAAGAGACCGAAAGGTCGAACATGAGTTGTATGGAAGATACGATCAACATGGAGATGTTCACCGATGATGACTAGTCCGTCTCACGTGATGATCGGACACGGTCTAGTTGAGTCGGATCATGTATCACTTAGATGACTAGAGGGATGTCTAGTCTGAGTGGGAGTTCATTAAATAATTTGATTAGATGAACTTAATTATCATGAACTTAGTCTAAAAAACCTTTGCAAAATGTCTTGTAGATCAAATGGCCAACGCTCATGTCAACCTCAACTTCAACGCGTTCCTAGAGAAAACCAAGCTGAAAGATGATGGCAGCAACTATACGGACTGGGTCCGGAACCTGAGGATCATCCTCATAGCTGCCAGGAAAGCATATGCCTAGAAGCACCGCTAGGTGATGCACCCATCCTAGAGAACCAAGACGTTATGAACGCTTGGCAGTCACGTACTGATGATTACTCCCTCGTTCAGTGCGGCATGCTTTACAGCTTAGAACCGGGGTTCCAAAAGCGTTTTGAGCGACACAGAGCATATGAGATGTTCGAAGAGCTGAAAATGGTTTTCCAAGCTCATGCTCGGGTCGAGAGATATGAAGTCTCCGACAAGTTCTACAGTTGTAAGATGGAGGAAAATAGTTCTGTCAGTGAGCACATACTCAAAATGTCCGGGTTGCACAATCGCTTGTCCCAGCTGGACATTAACCTCCCGGACGAGGCGGTCATTGACAGAATCCTTCAGTCGCTCCCACCTAGCTACAAGAGCTTTGTGATGAACTACAATATGCAGGGGATGGTGAAAACTATTCCTGAAGTATTTTCAATGCTGAAATCAGCGGAGGTGGAAATCAAAAAGGAACATCAAGTGTTGATGGTCAATAAAACCACTAGTTTCAAGAAAGGCAAGGGTAAGAAGAACTTCAATAAGGACGGCAAGGGAGTTGCCGTGCCCGGTAAACCAGCTGCCGGGAAGAAGTCAAAGAATGGACCTAAACCTGAGACTGAGTGCTTTTATTGCAAGGGAAAGGGACACTGGAAGCGGAACTGCCCCAAATACTTAGCGGACAAGAAGGCCGACAACACTAAAGGTATATGTGATATACATGTAATTGATGTGTACCTTACCAGTACTCGTAGTAGCTCCTGGGTATTTGATACCGGTGCGGTTGCTCACATTTGTAACTCAAAACAGGAGCTGCGGAATAAGCGGAGACTGGCGAAGGACGAGGTGACGATGCGCGTCGGGAATGGTTCCAAGGTCGATGTGATCGCCGTCGGCACGCTACCTCTACATTTACCTACGGGATTAGTTTTAAACCTCAATAATTGTTATTTAGTGCTAGCTTTGAGCATGAACATTGTATCTGGATCTCGTTTAATACGAGATGGCTACTCATTTAAATCCGAGAATAATGGTTGTTCTATTTGTATGATAGATATGTTTTATGGTCATGCTCCGCTGGTCAATGGTTTATTCTTAATGAATCTCGAATGTGATGTTACAGATATTCATAGTGTGAATACCAAAAGATGTAAGATTGATAATGATAGTCCCACATATCTGTGGCACTGCCGCCTTGGTCACATCGGTGTCAAACGCATGAAGAAGCTCCATACAGATGGACTTTTGGAGTCTCTTGATTTCGAATCATTTGACACGTGCGAACCATGCCTCATGGGTAAAATGACCAAGACTCCGTTCTCCAGAACAATGGAGCGAGCAACCAACTTATTGGAAATTATACATACTGATGTGTGCGGTCCAATGAGCGTTGAGGCTCGCGGTGGCTATCGTTACGTTCTCACTCTCACTGATGACTTAAGTAGATATGGGTATGTTTATTTGATGAAACACAAGTCTGAGACCTTTGAAAAGTTCAAGGAATTTCAGAATGAGGTAGAGAATCAACGTGACCAAAAGATAAAATTCTTACGATCAGATCGTGGGGGAGAATATTTAAGTCACGAATTTGGTACGCACTTAAGGAAATGTGGAATCGTTTCACAACTCACGCCGCCTGGAACACCTCAGCGTAACGGTGTGTCCGAACGTCGTAATCGCACTCTATTGGATATGGTGCGATCTATGATGTCACTCACTGATTTACCGCTATCATTTTGGGGATACGCTCTAGAGACAGCTACATTCACTTTAAATAGGGCACCGTCTAAATCCGTTGAGACGACACCGTATGAATTATGGTTTGGAAAGAAACCTAAGCTGTCGTTTCTAAAAGTTTGGGGATGCGATGCTTATGTCAAGAAACTTCAACCTGAAAAGCTCGAACCCAAGTCAGAAAAATCCGTCTTCATAGGATACCCTAAGGAAACCATTGGGTATACCTTCTACCTCAGATCCGAAGGCAAGATCTTTGTTGCCAAGAACGGGTCCTTTCTGGAGAAAGAGTTTCTCTTGAGAGAAGTAAGTGGGAGGAAAGTAGAACTCGATGAAGTACTGCCTCTTGAACCAGAAAGTAGCGCAGCTCAGGAAGATGTTCCTGTAGTGCCTGCACCAACTAGAGAGGAAGTTAATGATGATGATCAAGGTACTTCGGATCAAGTTGCTACTGAACTTCGAAGGTCCACAAGGACACGTTCCACACCAGAATGGTATGGCAACCCTGTCCTGGAAATCATGTTGTTAGACAACGGTGAACCTTCGAACTATGAAGAAGCAATGGCGGGCCCAGAATCCAACAAATGGCTTGAAGCCATGCAATCCGAGATAGGATCCATGTATGAAAACAAAGTATGGACTTTGACATACTTGCCCGATGATCGGCGAGCGATAGAGAATAAATGGATCTTTAAGAAGAAGACGGACGCGGATGGTAATGTTACCATCTATAAGGCTTGACTTGTCGCTAAGGGTTATCGACAAGTTCAAGGGGTTGACTACGATGAGACCTTCTCACCCGTAGCGAAGCTAAAGTCCGTCCGAATCATGTTAGCAATTGCCGCATACTATGATTATGAGATATGGCAAATGGACGTCAAAACTGCATTCCTTAACGGCTTTCTTAAAGAAGAATTGTATATGATGCAGCCGGAAGGTTTTGTCGATCCTAAGAATGCTAACAAGGTATGCAAGCTCCAGCACTCCATTATGGGTTGGTGCAAGCATCTCGGAGTTGGAACATTCGCTTTAATGAAATGATCAAAGCATTTGGGTTTATGCAGACTTATGGAGAAGCCTGCGTTTACAAGAAAGTGAGTGGGAGCTCTGTAGAATTTCTCACATTATATGTGGATGACATACTTTTGATGGGAAATGATATAGAACTTTTGGACAGTATTAAGGCCTACTTGAATACGTGTTTTTCAATGAAGGACCTTGGAGAAGCTGCTTACATATTAGGCATCAAGATCTATAGAGATAGATCGAGACGCCTCATAGGTCTTTCACAAAGCACATACTTTGATAAGATATTGAAGAAGTTCAATATGGATCAGTCCAACAAGGGGTTCTTGCCTATGTTGCAAGGTGTGAAATTGAGCTCAGTTCAATGTCCGACCACGACAGAAGATAGAGAAAAGATGAGTGTCGTCCCCTATGCCTCAGCCATAGGGTCTATTATGTATGCCATGCTGTGTACCAGACCTGATGTAAACCTTGCCGTGAGTTTGGTAGGAAGGTACCAAAGTAATCCCGGCATGGAACACTGGACAGCGGTCAAGAACATCCTGAAGTACCTGAAAAGGACTAAGGATATGTTTCTCGTATATGGAGGTGACGAGGAGCTCGTCGTAAAGGGTTACGTCGACGCTAGCTTCAACACAGATCTGGATGACTCTAAGTCACAAACCGGATACGTGTATATTTTGAATGGTGGGGCAGTAAGCTGGTGCAGTTGCAAGCAAAGTGTCGTGGCGGGATCTACATGTGAAGCGGAGTACATGGCAGCCTCGGAGGCAGCGCATGAAGCAATCTGGATGAAGGAGTTCATCACCGACCTAGGAGTCATACCCAATGCGTCGGGGCCGATCACTCTCTTCTGTGACAACACTGGAGCTATTGCCCTTGCCAAGGAGTCCAGGTTTCACAAGAAGACCAGGCACATCAAGCATCGCTCCAACTCCATTCGTGAAAATGTTCAAGATGGAGACATATATATTTGCAAAGTACATACGGATCTGAATGCCGCAGATCTGTTGACTAAACCTCTTCCGCGAGCAAAACATGATCAACACCAGAACTCTATGGGTGTTCGATTCATCACAATGTAACTAGATTATTGACTCTAGTGCAAGTGGGAGACTGTTGGAAATATGCCCTAGAGGCAATAATAAAATGGTTATTATTATATTTCCTTGTTCATGGTAATTGCCTATTGTTCATGCTATAATTGTGTTATCCGGAAATCGTAGTACATGTGTGAATACATAGACCACAACATGTCCCTAGTGAGCCTCTAGTTAACTAGCTCGTTGATCAATAGATAGTCATGGTTTCCTGACTATGGACATTGGATGTCATTGATAACGGGATCACATCATTAGGAGAATGATGTGATGGACAAGACCCAATCCTAAGCATAGCACAAGATCGTGTAGTTCGTTTGCTAGAGCTTTTCCAATGTCAAGTATCATTTCCTTAGACCATGAGATCGTGTAACTCCCGGATGCCGTAGGAGTGCTTTGGGTGTACCAAACGTCACAACGTAACTGGGTGACTATAAAGGTATACTACAGGTATCCCCGAAAGTATCTGGTGGGTTGACATGGATCGAGACTGGGATTTGTCACTCCGTATGACGGAGAGGTATCTCTGGGCCCACTCGGTAATGTATCATCATAATGAGCTCAATGTGACCAAGTGTTTGGTCACGGGATCATGCATTACGGTATGAGTAAAGTGACTTGCCAGTAACGAGATTGAACGAGGTATTGGGATACCGACGATCGAATCTCGGGCAAGTAACGTACCGATTGACAAAGGGAATTGAATACGGGATTGATTGAATCCTCGACATCGTGGTTCATCCGATGAGATCATTGTGGAACATGTGGGAGCGAACATGGGTATCCAGATCCCGCTGTTGGTTAATGACTGGAGAGTCGTCTCGGTCATGTCTGCGTGTCTCCCGAACCCGTAGGGTCTACACACTTAAGGTTCGGTGACGCTAGGGTTGTAGAGATATTAGTATGCGGTAACCCGAAAGTTGTTCGGAGTCCCGGATGAGATCCCGGACATCACGAGGAGTCCCGGAATGGTCCGGAGGTAAAGATTTATATATAGGAAGTCCAGTTTCGGCCATCGGGAAAGTTTCGGGGGTAATCGGTATTGTACCGGGACCACCGGAAGGGTCCCGGGGGTCCACCGGGTGGGGCCACCTATCCCGGAGGGCCCCATGGGCTGAAGTGGGAGGGGAACCAGCCCCTGGTGGGATGGTGTGCCCCCCATGGGCCTCCCCCTGCGCCTAGGGTTGGAAACCCTAGGGGTGGGGGGCGCCCCACTTGGCTTGGGGGGCAAGTCCCCCTTGGCCGCCGCCCCCCCTTGGAGATCCCATCTCCTAGGGCCGGCGCCCCCCTTAGGGGCCCTATATATAGTGGGGGGGGGGAGGGAGGGCAGCCGTACCTGAAGCCCTTGGCGCCTCCCACACCCCTCGTAACACCTCTCTCTCTCTCTCTCTCTCTCTCGTTGGAGCTTGGCGAAGCCCTGCCGAGATCACCGCTGCTTCCACCACCACGCCGTCGTGCTGCTGGATCTCCATCAACTTCTCCTTCCCTTGCTGGATCAAGAAGGAGGAGACGTCTTCCCAATCGTACGTGTGTTGAACGCGGAGGTGCCGTCCGTTCGGCGCTCGGTCATCGGTGATTTGGATCATGACGAGTACGACTCCATCAACCCCGTTCTCTTGAACGCTTTGTCTCGCGATCTACAAGGGTATGTAGATGCACTCCCCTCTCCCTCGTTTCTAGATGACTCCATAGATTGATCTTGGTGATGCGTAGAAAATTTTAAAATTCTGCTACGTTCCCCAACACTAGTAACTTGGTGATAGTGACTAGAGAACTCTGTCAATCACTATCTTATCTGGAAGATTAACTCCCACTTGATTCAAGTGATTGTAATACTCAGACATTCTGAGCACATGCTCACTAGTTGAGCTGTTCTCCTCCATCTTGTAGGCAAAGTACTTGTCAGAGGTCTCATACCTCTTAACACGGGCATGAGTCTAAAATACCAATTTCAGCTCTTGGAACATCTCATATGCTCCGTGTCGTTCGATACATTTTTGAAGTTCCGGTTTTAAGCCATAAAGTATGGCACACTAAACTATCAAGTAGTCATCATACCGAGCTTGTCAAATGTTCATAACGTCTGCATCAGCTCCTGCAACAGGTCTATAACCTAGCGGTGCATCAAGGACATAATTCTTCTGTGCAACAATGAGGATAATCCTCAGATGACGGATCTAGTCCGCATCATTGCTACTATCATCTTTCAACTTAGTTTTCTCTAGGAACATATAAAAAATAAAACAGGGGAGCTATACGTGAGCTATTGATCTACAACATAGATATGCAAATACTATCAGGACTAAGTTCATGATAAATAAGTTCAATTAAACATATTACTTAAGAACTCCCACTTAGATAGGCATCCCTTGAGTAATCCAAATGATTACATGATCCAAATCAACTAAACCATGTCCGATCATCACGTGAGATGGAGTAGTCTTGAATGGTGAACATCTCTATGTTGATCATATCTACTATATGATTCACGTTCGACCTTTCGGTCTCCAGTTTTCCGAGGCCATGTCTGTACATGCTAGGCTCGTCAAGTTTAACCCGAGTATTCCGCACGTGCAAAACTAGCTTGCACCCATTGTATATGAACGTAGAGCTTATCACACCCGATCATCACGTGGTGTCTCGGCACGACAAACTATCGCAATGGTGCATACTCAGGGAGAACACTTATACCTTGAAATTTTAGTGAGGGATCATCTTATAATGCTACCGCCATACTAAGAAAAATAAGATGCATAAAAGATAAACATCACATGCAATCAAAATATGTGACATGATATGGCCATCATCATATTGTGCCTTTGATCTCCATCTCCAAAGCACCATCATGATTTCCGTCGTCACCGGCTTGACACCTTTATCTCCATCATAGCATCGTTGTCGTCTCACCAACTATTGCTTCTACAACTATCGCTAACACACAGTGATAAAGTGAAGAAATTACATGGCGATTGCATTTCATACAATAAAGCGACAACCACAAGGCTCCTGCCAGTTGCCGATAACTTTTACAAAACATGATCATCTCATACAATAACGTATATCACATAATGTCTTGACCATATCACATCACAACATGCCCATCAGAAACAAGTTAGATGTCCACTACTTTGTTGTTGCAAGTTTTACGTGGCTGCTACGGGCTTCTAGTAAGAACCGTTCTTACCTACGCATCAAAACTACAATGATGTTTCGTCAAGTTTGCTATTTTAACCTTCAACAAGGACCGACCGTAGTCAAATTTGATTCAACTAAAGTTGGAGAAATAGACACCCGCTAGCCACCTTTATGCCAAACAAGTTGCATGTCTGTCGGTGGAACCGGTCTCATGAACATGGTCATGTAAGGTTGGTTCGGGCCGCTTCATCCAACAATACCGCTGAATCAAAATAAGACGTTGGTGGTAAGCAGTATGACAATCATCTCCCACAACTCTTTGTGTTCTACTCATGCATATTGTCTATGCATAGACCTGGCTCGGATGCCACTGTTGGGAAATGTAGCATGCAATTTCAAAAAAAATTCCTACGATCACGCAAGATCTATCTAGGAGATGCATAGCAACGAGAGGGGGAGAGTGTGTCCACGTACCCTCATACACCGAAAGAGGAAGCGTTAGTTTAACGCGGTTGATGTAGTCGAACGTCTTCTCGATTCAAGCGATCAAGTACCGAGCGTACGACACCTTCGAGTTCTGCACACGTTCAGCTCGATGACGTCCCTTGAACTCTTGATCCAGCAAAGTGTCGAGGGAGAGTTTCGTCAGCACGACGGCGTGGTGACGGTGATGATGAAGTGACCCGTGCAGGGCTTCGCCTAAGCACTACGACAATATGACCGGAGGTGTAAACTATGGAGGGGGGCGCCGCACACGGCTAGGAATCAATGTTGTGTGTTCTAGCGGTGCCCCCACATATATATAGGTGGGAGAGGGAGAGGGGCTGCAAGGGGCACCCCAAGTAGGAGTAATCCTACTTGGGTGCCTCCTCCAAGTCGGCCTCCCCCCTTCGATATCCATCGAAGGGGGAAGGAAAGAGAGGGAGGAGGGGAAGGAAAGGGGGAGGCCGAATCCTCCCCTTTCTTTCTCCCTTACCTTCCTTTCCTTCTCCTCCTATTCAGCCTATAGGAAGCACAGTAGCCCCTTTTGGGGCTAGTCTGTCCAACTGTAGGCCCATTAGGCCCATATAGCTTGCCGGGGGTTGCCCAGAACCCCTTGCGGTGACCCAATACGTACCCGGTACCCGCAGAACACTTCCCGTGTCCGAATACTCTCGTCCTATATATGAATCTTTACCTCTCGACCATTTCGAGACTCCTCGTCATGTCTGTGATCTCATCTGGGACTCTGAACAACATTCAGTCACCAAATCACATAACTCATACTCCCTCCGTCCCGAATTAAGTGACGCGGTGGTCTATTTGCAAAAAACCCCGATGTTTGACTTAACCACGAACGATTTCCCCCACCCCGGCAATCACTCCTCTCCTCCCCGCAGTCACTCCTCTCCCCCCGCGTCACTCCTCCCCACCATCCTCCTCGCCTCCCTCCTCCTCCCCGCCATCCTCCTCCTATCCGTCCTCCTCCCCGCCGTCCTCCTCCCCGCCGCCCTTCTCCCATCCGTCCTCTCATCCACCGCACCCCGTCCCACCTCGCTGCCTTCTTCCCTCATGGATCTATGGAGTTGCACCACACCCTCACCTCGCCTCGCGCTCCACCTCGAGCACTTGGTGACTGAAAAAGCTTCGGTTTTGACACATCCAGTGGCAGAAGTGCCAAATCTGGTGGCGGTGAAGATCGATCTAACGTGGCGTCGTTGCTGTGGCGATGTGCAATCCTGCGACCTCTAGCATGTCCTTCGGCGCTTCTTGGTTCTCCTCCTCGACGCTGTTGCTGTTGGCGTGAAGCAGTGACCTCCTCCTCGCCATGCAGGGATGACAGCGGTGCTCTCTTTGCCGCAACCGCGACAGGCCCATGTTCTGCATCGGCTACAACCGCTGTTGGTGAGTTCTTCCTCTTGTGTGTTTGCCAATTTAGCATTCAGTTCATGGAGTACTAGTGGATTAATTCATGGAGTACAAGTTGATTTTGTTGAAAAAATAAATGCAGTAACTGAATGCTATTGTGTGGTGGATGCTCTGTTTACATGAGTATAGTTACTGTAGGTTCATGTGTGCTTGATGCTTGACAGTAAATCTAAATGTGAGGCTCTGTAAATCTAAATGTGTTTACTGTCAAGTTTACTGTCAAGCATGGTCTTGATGCTTGATGCTTGAGCCTAAGTTTATTGTCAAGTTGTATGTGGAGTATTGTCGGAATGGTCTTGATGTGCAATTATGAGCCGTGTTTTTGGAGTATGTGCAATTTGTCTTGTTTGATGCTTGATTAGGTTAATATTAATAGACTAAAAATTGTGAATGGACTAAATGTATGTGCAATATTATTTTTGTTAGGCTCCAATTATTATTCAGTTACTCCTTACCTTTCCCTTCCCCAAATGTGATAGGTTATTGATAGGTACTGTCCATGTGGAGTAGCACTGTCCATGAGTAGATGATCATGTTAAGTAGCTACTCAAAATAAACAATAAATTCCTTTCCTTTCCATTTCTTTTCCTTTCCCCTAAAAATACAAAATAAATTCCAATAAATACCAACAAATTCCAATAAATTTCAACATATTCAAATAAAGAAGACAAGACATACACAATACTCCACATTACTCCAATTATTTGAACACATCAATACACAAGATAAAGCTCCTCTCTCTCTCCTTCCTCTATAAGGGCCTTGGTCTCAGCAACTAGCCGAGCATCGCAAGATAGAAAGATTTCTGGCCTTCCTTCATTTTGATGACGATCTTTATGCAAATGCGGGAGTGTATACTCATTGCCTCCTTTATTTTTCATAACCTCAATCATAACTACCTGGAGTGTCACAAAGCTTCTAAACAACTTCTGAACCTCATAGTTCTCGAACTGTTCCTCCACACTTTCTACCAATTCCTGAATATTTTTAGGTGACAAGCAATCAGTTAGGGATTGAAGAGAATTGTGCAAGCATAGGTCTAAAACATTCATATCAGGGCTGTTGTGTGGCTGTTGCAACAACCGAATATCAAGATCCGTTTGTGCTATAGCCTCTTGAAAACCCATGTCATTAGGCAAGACATGTGGGTTGGCATTATCCTGCTGTACGTAGATGGTTCTTCCAATATCTTCGTCAGGCCATTTGTCTTGTATAGTAGGGATCACCTTGTTGCATAGATAACCCCTCATCACATTTCTGGTCACTTTCACATTTTTTAGTTCTTTAGTTCCCCTAAGTCTGTTTTGACTCATTCTGACTGCCGCCTTCTCTTCAACGAAGGACCAAGTCCCGATATTGCCATCAAATATGACCTCCCCATCATCACTATATCTTGGCTTGGCCACGGCTGTCAGGAACATGACCTTGCCAATGCAGTTCGTATTCGGCATTGAGTATATTGGGTGTACGTTCTTCTGGGAGTAGATAGTACATATTCTTCACTCTTGTCATATCAAACCATTTCTCATCTATATGGACGATGCATGCCATTGGCTTGAAAAGAGGACATGGAGTTGAGATCCAAAGCTCATCGAGCATGGACATGCAAAATTTCAGTCTTGCAATCTTATTCTTTGGCTTGAGGGTAGGCTTCACGGTTCTAGTGACACGCTTCAGCTCACCTAACTTGACCCTCCTGTGTAGGGTCAAGCGGGGAATACCAAGAGACCTTGCTAGAGCTCGAACCATTCTCCTTCTGTTGAGTGGGATTGTCGATGCCCTTGACAGGTCCAAGTTCTTTCTCTTTCTTCCAACTCTACCTGGTCTTTGCTTGCGACAACCACTTCTTGGCCTTCTGCAATTTGTTTATTTGCATCTTTCCATATTCTTTCAACCGTTCGTATGCCTGTATTCAATAGGCTTGCAATGAGTATCTTGTCCTCTAGCTGAATAGCTCCATCTATGCTCTTGATCACTTTCAAAGCAAAATAAACATCAAATCTTTCCTTATCTGACAGATTCACTAAAGTTCTTCTTATTTCTTCCTGATGAATTGCTTCTTCCTCATCCAGCAACATCTCATCTCCTGTTAAATAAGGAGCAAAGGGTAAGTCATCTAGCTATTGCAAGTAGATCTTAAATCATGCAAAGAGTCATCTAGCTATTTCAGCAAAGTTATGTTAAAAAGTTTACTAAAAACAACACTGAAAATTCAGTTAATTCAGTAAATTTAACTGTATGTTTACTGAATTTTGACAGTAAATTTAACTGAATATTTTGAAAAACTATCTGCAGGTATGTGGTGGTTACTGCTGTTGCTATTGCTGGTGTAGCTGTTGCCGCTGCTGGTGGTGTTCATGGTTGCTGCTGTTATTTCTGGAGTACTGCTGCTGCCAGTGGCGTAGCTGTAGGGTGGCCAGGGTGGTCCATGGACCACCCTGGAATTTGGCCCTTTAGTTTAGTATACTTCTCTGAAAAAAACATATCTAGGCCCAACTCAGGTCACAGGCTCTCAGCCTATGTACATGGCTCGTTTCTTTCGTCTCCTAGTACGCCTGTATCTGTATGTACGCTGATCCTGATCGTTCCTAATTCCCGACTCCCCGTCATCTCCTCTTCCTCTAGTCTTCGGAAGTTCGAAACCCTAGCACCATCGCCCAACACAAGGCCGGCACTCCGGCAGGGCACCCGCCAACGGTGACAGCCAGGTGGCCGGCGAAGGACGCGTGTCTCGGCGGTCAACGAAGGAACTGCGCCACTACTGAACCGCGCACGCACGCATAGGTACAGCCGTACAGGCGTATAGCCCCGTGCAATGCGCTAGTTGATTTCTTTTTCTATTTCAATCCAGAGTAAGATGTTTGTTCTTCTCTAATTCAAAGCATAGATTCCTTTTCCTCTGAAGATTTGAACGATTTGTTGAGAGTGCAAGCTTTAAAGTTTTTTGCAATTGATAATTTGTCAATTGAACCGATTAGGGCTTTGTTCCAACTGAGTTAATGTACTTTTTTGTAGAACTGTTGCAAAAATGAAGAGCACAGGAGACATTGGATCGCTTTTTTGGAGATATGGATCCAAGAAGAAGGTGGCTGCTCCTTTTTCACCTCCTTCTCCGGCACCGGTAGCGCCCGCAGGGGAACATCAAACCTTTGAGTTAGTGCAAGAGAGAGTAACTGAAGAAATTGTGGATTCACCACCGCCACCGCCGCCACCACCACCACCGTCTGTTTATGATATTAGTCGCCTTCCACATGATCCGGGGATAGACTGCCCATTGCATCTTATCCTGTCAATGATCAAGATGTAGTTCGACGAGCATATATCCTCAAGCGTCCGTTCCAACCATATGCACATCAATTTGAAAGCAGAAATATGGGAGGCAAAGATCGGCAATTCAATCCTCTTTGGTTTCATAAACATCATTGGCTTGAATATAGTATTAGAAAGAAAGCTGGATTCTGCTTTGTATGCTACTTGTTCAAAGATAAAAAACTAGTGGCAATAGAACCAATGCATTTACTGAAGATGGTTGGAGAAGTTGGAATAGAGAGGATGCGCTTGTAAAGCATGAAGGTGGTGTAGCAAGTGTGCACCAGGCAGCTCAAGAGAGATACAACTTATTTATTAGCCCCCGTGCTTCTCAAATTGATAATCTTATGGTGAAGGGGAACAATCAGGATTTACGTCTTTACAAGATCTGGCTGACTTATTCACTTGGGTGTTTGAAGTTTCTTTTGCATCAAGGATTGGCCTTCCGTGGACACAGAGAAAATGAAGAGTCTAGCAACAGAGGTAACTTCATTGAGCTTTTGAAATGGCTTGCAAAAAATAGTGAAGAGGTGAATAAGTATGTTTTGAAGAATGCTCCATGTAATTGCAAATTGACTTCCCCTGAGATACAACAACAAATTATCCAATGTTGTGCAATAGAAACTAGAAAGAAAGTTACTGAAGAACTTGATGATGATCACTATGCTATTTTAGCGGATGAATCTAGCGATGTATCACATAAGGAACAATTGGGTCTATGCTTGCGTTTCATTGATAAACTAGGAAGGCCATGTGAGCACTTTCTTGGAGTTGTTCATGTAGGTGATACTACTTCACTGTCACTTAAGGAAGCAATTGAAGATTTACTTGTGGATAACAATTTAACCATGAGTCAAATTCGTGGGCAAGGTTATGATGGGGCTAGCAATATGAAAGGGGAGATTAAAGGTCTAAAAACATTGATCATGAGAGAGTCGCCTTCTTCTTATTATGTCCATTGCTTTGCTCATCAACTCCAACTAGTTCTTGTTGCTGTTGCCAAGGGAAATGATGATTGTGTGTGGTTTTTTGATCGAGTATCTCTATTACTGAATATTGTTGGAGTCTTGTAAGCGTCATGACATGCTTCGAAATGCTAGACTTCATAATATCATGAAAGCAATTAAATGTGGTGAACTGGAGACTGGGACTAGATTAAATCAAGAGATGGGCTTGCCTAGGCCGGGTGAAACTCGGTGGGGCTCTCATTATAGAATGGTTCGCAACATTATTTATATGTATGCTGAAATCCGTGATGTGCTCATCTCTCTTTGTAAAGATACTTCACAAAGGGCTGAATGGCCAAAAATACATAGTATTGTTGGAGTGTTTGAGTCATTTGACTTTGTTTTCAATGCACACTTGATGTTTCTCATTCTTGGATATACAAATGATTTGTCCGAGTGTTTGCAAAGAAGTGACCAAGATATTCTTACCGCAATGTCACTTGTGAGATTGGCAAAAAGTAGGATGCAAGAACTGAGGTCTAATGAGTGGGATGCATTCCTTGAAAAGGTCACTTCTTTTTGCAACAAACATGGCATTGAAGTTCCTGTAATGGAGAATAATTATGTCCCTTATGGAATATCAACACGGTTTGTGCAACCTCAAACAAATGCAAATCACTTTAGAAGGAAAATTTATATTGGGATTATAGATAAAATCAGTCAAGAGCTCGACAATCGGTTTGATGAGGTCAATATGGAGTTGCTTTCTTGTATGCCGGCCTTGAATCCTGCCAACTCATTTGCTGCTTTTGATGAAAAAGGTACGTAGACTTGTCGAGTTCTACCCCAATGATTTTTCGAGCTCTGACTTGATGCACCTTGAAATGCAACTTGATAACTATATTGATGATATGGGAAAAGATGACAACTTCAAAGGCCTAGAAAATCTTGTTGATCTCTCAGTTAAGCTTGTTCAAACAAGGAGGCATATAGTTCATAATTTGGTGTACTTCCTTCTAAAATTGGTATTGCTTCTACTGGTGGCAACATCAAGTGTTGAAAAAGCATTTTCTGCAATGAGTGTAGTAAAAAACAAGTTAAGAAACAAGATGGGTGATAGTCTTTTGGATGATTGCCTAGTCACATATATCAAACGAGATGCTTTCTCCAAAGTGAATGAAGATAATATAATTGAGACTTTCATGGTCTTGAGAAGGCGGTATACCGACAAATAAGGTGTGTTATATTTTACGCGAATGTAAGACTTGAACATGAATTTTAATATGCTTTGAAAGACATTATTGATATGTGCTTTGGATATATTATGTGCGCATATGTTGGTTTTTTAAATTTGTGGTATAAGTTTTATTTTGTGCCAATTGGACCACCCTGAAATAAAATCTTGGCTACGCCACTGGCTGCTGCTGCTATTATAGGTATGTGCTGCTGCTGCTTCTTCAAACTGCTGGAGTAAACTGCTGCTGCTTCTTCAATTTGCTGGAGTATATTGGGTCATCTAGATTAACAGACCTCCCTCCATATAAATTTAGCCATGCCTGCTCCCATTCGCCTAGTGATTTCTTCAATAGCCTTTTGGTATCTAAAAACAAAAGAAAGATGATTATATTCTGCAAGTTTCAAAAGAACTTAATGGACAAACTATGTCTGATGGAAAAACAAATGTGGGAAAGGAAGTTTCATTCTCAATATGTAATATATTTCTTTGTCTGGTTCTCTTGAAATCTTTTAAGTGTAACTATGAGCATTTTACTTCACCCTTACAAACCTGACTAACATGAGCATTAGCTAGGTGAGAATATACTACTGCATATATCTTTTCATATTACCACCTTACAAGTGGCATTGTGGTTTACTTGCAATTATTGTTCGACTGTTTTCATATTTCTAGTTTTTGTATCCTTGAAAATTATTGTAGCAGATCAATTTTTTGATTGCCGAGCACACACAAATTTGACTATCACTGTACAAGCCACCTGTCTTGTTAGTCCATATGAAATTATGCATGCAACCATTTTTTATGTCAGGGAAAGTTTTGAGTACCTCTAAAATTGAGCTTCTGCTGGAATCACCAAATTTCATTTTAAATTTGCAAAAGATGAATTGCAGGTGCGATGGAGAAGAAGCAGCAGGAGCCTGGAGCCTCGACCCTGGAGTGCGGTGAATTGCAGGGGCCGTGGGCCAGGGCGAGCAGGAGCTCCACCGGCGACAGAGGTAGAAGGAGCTCTGGCGAGCAGAGCCTGGAGTTCGAGCAAGAGCCTGGCTGGGAGGGGCTCCAGCGAGCAGAGCCTCCAGCATGAGTGGGACCTTGAGGGAGCTTGAGGGCAGCAGCTTGAGGAGGGAGCTCCACCAGCGGCAGGGGGAGAAGGAACTCCAGCAAGCAGATCCGGAGTGCGAGCAAGAGCCTGATGGGGAGGTGCTTCGACGAGATAGCAGAGCCTCGAGCGCGAGCTTGAGGACCTTGAGCTCCTCGAGCACGAGCATCTTGAGGAGGAAGATCTGAGGGGCGCCAGCAAGAGCTTGACGGAAGCGAGCAGGAAGAGGAGGTGCTGGTGAGATCCTACCCGGGCGAGGTGCTGGGGATCGCAAGATCCTCCCCTGGCGACGTGCTGGGGATCGCAAGGTGATGAGGATCGCTCGATGCTGGGGAGCTTGAAGTCAGAATTTGAAATGTACTAGACTATAGTGTAAAACTGACATTAGTGCAAAAAAAAATCCTCTCCTACGTCACTTAATTCGGGACGGAGGGAGTATAATACAAAATCGCCATCGAACATTAAGCGTGCGAACCCTATGGGTTCGAGAACTATGTAGACATGACCGAGACACCTCTCCGGTCAATAACCAATAGTGGAACCTGGATGCTCATATTGGTTCCCACATATTCTACAAAGATCTTTGTTGGTCGTACCATAATGACAACATACATTATTCCCTTTGTCATCGGTATGTTACTTGCCTGAGATTCGATCATCGGTATCTGCATACCTAGTTCAATCTTGTTACCGGCAAGTCTCTTTACTCGTTCCGTAATGCATCATCCCGCAACTAACTCATTAGTCACATTGCTTGCAAGGCTTATTATGATGTGCATTACCGAGAGGGCCCAAAGATACCTCTTCGATACTCGGAGTGACAAATCCTAATCTCGATCTATGCCAACCCAACACATACCTTCGGAGATACCTATAGAGCATCTTTATAATCACCAAGTTTCGTTGTGACGTTTGATAGCACACAAGGTATTCCTCCGGTATCCGGGAGTTGCATAATCTCATAGTCGAAGGAATATGTATTTGACATGAAGAAAGCAATAGCAATAAAACTAAACGATCAACATGCTAAGCTAACGGATGGGTCTTGTCCATCACATCATTCTCCTAATGATGTGATCCCGTTCATCAAATGACAACACATGTCTATGGTTAGGAAACTTAACCATCTTTGATTAACGAGCTAGTCTAGTAGAGGCTTACTAGGGACACAGTGTTTTGTCTATGTATCTACACATGTATCAAGTTTTTGGTTAATACAATTCTAGCATGAATAATAAACATTTATCATGATATAAGGAAATATAAAATAACAACTTTATTATTGCCTCTAGGGCATATTTCCTTCAGTCTCCACAGGGGGCGTCGCCCGCATGTCCCGAGTTCGTCGTGTCATCAGTGCCGACCGCACGACACGGACCCCGTTCAACATGGTGCCGCCGTTCTACCTATTGGAATCCCACGACGTGTTGCTGCTCATCTATAGACGTGGTGATGAGTTGGATGGAAACGAAAGGAAAAAAGGCCACTGGGGGGGGGGGGGCGTCGTCGCCGGCCCGGGCGCCACCGTGGTATGTCCGAAAACTCTCCGGCTCCGCCTTGCGCTTGATGTGTTCGACTGGATTTTGTGTGTTTTTGTTAGGTAAATGACGGATTCCGATGCTTCATCGGACGAGGAGTATGGACCGATGGAGCTTGACCAAATGAATCAAGATGAGTTCTTCGATTCGTCGGTTTCGGACGAAGAAGTGGACATGATCATGCAAGAGGAAATGGGCCGGCAAGTGGAGCATATTCTCAACTTCAGGGGCTCAATCAAAGGGAGAAGAATGGTCAACCAGGAATGCTCAGAAATTTATGTAAACGCTATCTATGCTATTTACATGCAACATTGTGTTGCATGATCGACGTGCATGTATTTGCATGGATTTGAGATATTTGGATGCCAGAAGGAAATATGAGGGCTCATCCGGATGCCCCCGCGGGTGTGCCCGGTCGCGTTCGCGGGCGTTTGAGGGGCCGGATTTGCCAAGTCCATCTGTAGACGCTCTAACGTACTAGAACATTTATATCCCGTTGCAACGCACATGCATTATTCTAGTATCAATAAAAGATGTGCAACATGTACTTTGTTAACACTTCTTCCCACAGTTCAAACTTGTATTTGATAAAATATTATTTTAAC